>NC_058374.1:29645000-30245000 GCF_018350175.1 Felis catus | reverse complement strand
ATTCTTTCCTTTCAACTTTAACTTCACAGAGTGCCCCACTGGTCCAGACATCATTCCAATTGTAGCTGGCGTGGTTGCTGGAATTGTTCTTATTGGCCTTGCATTACTGCTTATTTGGAAGCTTTTAATGATAATTCATGACAGAAGGGAATTTGCCAAATTTGAAAAGGAAAAGATGAATGCCAAATGGGACACGGTAAGTTGAAAAACATGTAAAAAGCAAGATGGTTCACAGAGTAAATGTAACAGTTCTAAGACTCATCTGTTAACTCTAAAGTTATTAAAGTCCTCTTTAAATATTTTATTTCCCCAAAAGTTCACTATCCAGAGAACATGCATTTAGCAAAAAACAGAAGACATCTTAAATATGTCCCATTAAAATAAAACATGAGAAAGTATCCGTTGGATACTGTGGTCGGTGTTTTTATTTCCTTAATTTTGATCTTGAATCTGCTCTTCTGCCTTTTCTTCTAATGTAAAATACAATTCTAAATATTGTCCGTATAGCAAGATACTCAGTGGAAAACATCTCTCTCTCTCTCTTTTTTTGTTTTTTTGTTTTTTTGTTTTATTCAACAAAGAACCTTAAGTCAAAAGGAGCCATACTCAAAAGGCTACATATTGTATGACACCATTTATATGACATTCTGGAAAAGGCAAAACTATAGGGGCAGAAATTGTGGTTTCCAGTCGCTGGAGTCGGGGGAGGAGAGCATTGAGGGATCTTCTTGGGATGATCTTGATTGTGGGCATGTTTATACAACTCTCTACTTAAAAAGGGTATTTTTAATTCTCTGCAAATTATAACTCAATAAAATTTGCTTTGTAAAAATTTTTAAAAGCTGAAAGTGAAATGTAATAGCATTTAATGTGCTTTGAAATACAAAGTCCAAGGGTAGACTAGCCAAATGTTGGCCTTCATGTATTATCTTTTGATGCAACAAGGCAGTCTTCGCTATTTTTAAATTGTAAATGAATTTAGTCGTTTGCATTTTAGTACAGTTGGCTTGGGTTTTTTTTTAAAAACATGATATTCAGAAGTGCAAAAATAGTAAAAATTCTCTTACAGTGTTTAAACACTATACATGTCAGTTTTTTCCTGAAGAAATCATTAGAAACTATTTCTTTTACTTTAGCAAGAAAATCCGATTTACAAGAGTCCTATTAATAATTTCAAGAATCCAAACTATGGACGTAAAGCTGGTCTCTAAGTTGCCGTTCGTATTTTCTTTCATTTTCTGTGTTTGCATGTGAACTTTTATCCCTTTTACCTGCACTGTGTGTCCTTTATCACAACTGCTGTTTTTTTTAAGTCTGGCTTTATTTATATGGCCATACCATGGCTTTTGTGTGTGTATGCGTGTGTTAATTTAGAGTGTTTAGAAGGGCTTTAAAACAGGCTTTATGGTAAAGAAGCAGCAGCTGGTTTGTAGTAAAAAAGAGGATGTGCTTTGTGGTCAGACAGACCTAGGGTCAGATCCCAGCTCTTCAACAGCACTGACTCACTTCCCTGTTTAGACCTTTTAGTTGTTCATATTTTTAATTAATTTTTTTAACATTTACTCATTTTTGAGAGACAGAGAGAGAGCTCAAGCAGGGGAGGGACAGAGAGAGAGAGGGAGACACAGAATTTTGAAGCAGACTCCAGGCTCTGAGCTGTCAGTACAGAGCCTGACGTGGAGGTCAAACTCACAAACCACAAGATCATGACCTGAGCCGAAGTCGGAAACTTAACTGACTGAGCCAGCCAGGCGCCCCTAGTTTTTCATATCTTTAATAGGGTGTTATTAATAATATCTGTGGTGTGGGTCTGGGTGTTTTGGCTGATGAACTACAGTATATGATATCAGCCTGTCAGTTTTAATTTTCACTACAGTCCTGTGTTTTAAATGGTATTATCTTTATATACAAATTACTGTATGCAGATTTTAGGGTGAAATAGGGAAAAGTGAAATCTAAATTGCAAAATAGAAAAATAAATGTAACCTGGTGAAACATTTATATATTATACAACTCCAGTATCATTGTTACCGCTTCTAGAACTATTTTGAGATTCTTTAGTTCTTGATTTAAGTTGAAATTCCATTAAAAACAGAAGACTTAGGTGCCTGGGTAGCTCATTTAGTTAAGCGTCCGATTCTTGATTTCAGCTCGGGTCATGATCTCATGGTTGGTGTGTTTGAGCCCCACAGTGGGCTTCCCCATTAACAGTGCAGAGTCCCTCCCCCACTTGTGCTCTCTTTCACTCTCTCTCTCTCTCTCTCTCTCTCTCTCAAATAAATTTAAAAAATAAAAAAAACCTAGAATATCTTTTACATTTATTTTTTTTTCTGGTTATTGAATGATTCTGATATTCAAATCTAACATTGAACTTTTAAAAAAAGATAACAGACTTTAAAGAGAAAGTCCTATTTACAGTTTTCAATAAAAACTTCGTTGAAAATTTCAGAGCTGTAATGAGGCTTGCCGATCACTCTTCACTAAGCTAGGATAAGCTATTTGTTGAATGTTTATTTTACCTGAATGACAAATTTATTGTCTTTTACTAGTGGACGGGATTCTACCTTATATCTGAATTTTCATGAAATGCTTTTAGCATATTTTAATATAATCATGTAAGTCCCTAAAGCTGATTGAAAAGGTTAAGATAAGAACACATTTTCCTGGCTGGTGATCTAGAATTCCTCTTTCCTTTCCCCACAACTTTTATTTTTATTTCACATATTAGAAAACTGAGGCACAGAAGGAGTAGGTAACTTGACTAGGGAGTGGAAGAGCTCAGATGTAGACTCAGGCAGTTTCGACTCCAGAGTCTGTTTTCTTACCCACTGCAGTATGCTGGAAGCAATCACATGTCTTCAGGGGACTGTTAGTGGTTAAGAAGAGGTAGCTCATTCTCTATAGAGAATTAAGGCTTTTTGACATTTGTAGTAACTTAGAGTAGTATTACCGCATTGGACAAACATTGTAACAGAGTTACCGCTTCATGACCTAGAAACCAACACTACTGTTTTCCTCATTTAGTGGGAGTGTACTTAAAATATAGGAATGTTTAATATTTTTAAGAGGTAGGAAGGCCCAATAATAGAAACCATTACTTGTCAGATTTTCCTTTTATTTCTGAGCAGGTTAAGACTTTGGCAATGGCAAAATTAAATTTGATGGCAGAAGATTACAGTTACACTCATATATGGGCAGGCTGTTATGGTTTTGAATTAGTCTGAGACTTGATGCATCTTTCATTTTCTCACCTCACCTAATCCTTACCAGAGTAGTTTATTTATTTAATTAATTTTTTAATTTACATCCAAGTTAATTAGCGTATAGTACAATAATAACTTCAGGAGTAGATTCCAGTGATTCATCCCCTATAACACTGAGTGCTCATACCATCAAGCATCTTCCTTACTGCCCCTTACCCATTTAGCATATCCTCCCACCCACAGCCTCTCCAGCAACCCTCAATTTGTTCTCTGTATTTAAGAGTCTCTTATGTTTTGTCCCCCTCCTTGTTTTTATATTATTTTTGCCTCCCTTCCCTTATGTTCATCTGTTTTGTATCTTAAATTCCACATGAGTGAAGTCATATATTTGTCTTTCTCTAATTTCACTTAGCATAATACCTTCTAGTTCCATCCACGTAGTTGCACACAGCCACATTTTATTCTTTTTGATTGCCAAGTAATACTGCATTGTATATATATACCACATCTTCTTTATCCATTCTTCTGTTGATGGACATTACCACAGTATTTTTAGAAAGAAACTGACTTGCTAGGGCCTGCCTTCCTTCGTGCCTTCATGCCTTCCTGCCTTTCTACCTACCTTCCTTCCCTCCTTCCCTCCTCCTCCTCCTCCTCCTCCTCCTTTCTTTTTCTTTCTTTCTTTCTTTCTTTCTTTCTTTCTTTCTTTCTTTCTTTCTTTCTTTCTTTCTTTCTTTTCTTTTTCTTTTCTTTTCTTCTTTCTTTCTTTCTTTCTTTCTTTCTTTCTTTCTTTCTTTCTTTCTTTTCTTCATCAGAAACAAACATTGGCAGTTCCATACGGTTACTTCTCAAATGAGATGAATTTCTATGTATTCTATTGAAAGGTGAAATTTACACCTTTACTATACATTTAATTGTACTTTGAAGGAAATGATCAATAATTAACAGTGAAACTTAATGTTTATATCATTAAATTAATTTCTAGTTGAATGTTACTTCCTCAGCCAAAATAAAAGTCTTTTGGATAACTCGAGAAGCATGAGTTTGGTTAAAATTTTATTATTCATTAGTGAAATCCAGGCAAATTAATAGCTACAGATTAGTCTGAGATGTTTTCTCACAAAAATTAAAGTGGAAATAAATAATAGACATTAATGAATGAGCATCAAGAAATGAAAAAACAAATTACGGCTCATAAAACACTTTTCTGACATGAGACCAGGATTTGCCAGTCAGTAAGTTATGTCATTAACATATTTTGGGTAATGAGCAGGCACTGTAATTATTTTACTGCATAAGACTATCATGTAGGTACATTTAAAAAATCAAATTATCAACTTTATAATTTTAAGGTAGATTTAAAAATTGTCTAATTTCCCTGCTGTTATGCACACTTAAATGTGGATTTCTAATCTAACAGTTGTGTGTTGTATATCTAAAATGTTATATTATAGAGATGATTCTGTAGCCACCATTGTCCGTGATTCCAGAGTAAGCACAAAGATGATGTTTTACTGAATACAGAGGACTTCATTTCTGAATATAACCCTGTTCTCTTGATTTAAATATGCTTTGATTTTTTTCCTAGAGATAGGGGTGGGGTTGCACTGTGTACAATGGAAACTAATCTGATTTATTTTAGTTTACCTCCATTTAAAATGATGCCTGGCACAGATAGTTTAACTTTACCTCTAACCTTGCATGTTAAAATTTTGCTTGGATGTAATAATGAATATAAATGTTTGTGTATATGAAATGGCAAACTTCTCCCAAGGTAAGTTTCTGCCTTACATACTTTGGAATCATCAATAATTTGGGTATTTTTTTCTTCTTTTGTTTTTTGTTTTGTTTTGTTTTCTGGGGGTAGGGGTGTTGTGTGTATGTGTTTACTTCCCTTATAATTCTTAAGTATTAAATATATATCTAATGTATTGTCTTAAACTTAAATGGTAATTTGTTTTCTCAGTATATTTGAAAGAATGCAAGTTCTAGCCTCTTATGCTGACGAGGAAGATGGAAATAAAGAGTGTAACTTATTTGTGCTGTATAACTTGTTAAGAATGTAGTTGCTAGGATGCAGTTTCCTGTTTCTTATGAAATGTCTCCTGTAATGTCTATATATTTGCTTCAGTTGGACTAGAGATCAGAAATTGATATGGTTTTTTTTTTTTCTCCTATATGTATGTCTCTGAGGGATCCTGAGTTCCTCCATGGTTCTGAAATGACTGGTTCTAAAATGACAGAGTTGTATACTATGGGATGGGGTTGGGGTAGGGCTAGGACATATTGTCATGTCTTAATTGGAATCCAGACTAACTGCTGAGCTGAAATCGTAATAGTTTACTTGGTGTGTTTCAGGACCACTCCGCCCTTTTCATGCTCAGCTTTTTCTCAGTGATTTCCCATCTACAGCATAAAATTCAGTCTTTTTAGCATGGCATACAGGACCTTTTATGATTTGGCTCTTTCTTCTGTCTTATGTCCCCCTCCCTTGCTCACACCTCAAAACATACACTCACACATGCACCCTTAAAACTTCAAAACTGTGTGTGTGTGTGTGTGTGTGTGTGTGTGTGTGTGTGTGTGTGTATAAATGTTTATTTTTGAGAGAGAAAGAGAGCGTGAGTGGAGGGTGGGTGGTGGTGGAGGCTGAGGGAGAGGGAGACACAGAATCCAAAGCAGGCTCCAGGCTCTGAGCTGTCAGCACAGAGTCCGACACAGGGCTTGAACCCACGATGAGTGAGATCATGACCTGAGCTGAAGTCAGACACTTAACTGACTGAGCCACCCAAGTGCCCCTATATATATTTCTACATAAATATGCCATTCTTTTCCCTAGAGCTTAACTTTGCACATGACCTTTGACTTTGCATGTGTTTCTACTCATCTTTTAATATTTTATCTATAGTCAATTTCTCTATGAAAATACCCCTGATCTTCTCAAAGTGAATTCCTTTTTTTATACTGTTCCCATACTGTGTACATAATTCTATTTTGTGCTCTATCAGAGTGCCTTAACTTATTTGCATGTCTGTCATCCACCAAACTGTACCCTCCTAGAGGGCAGAAATTGTGGCAATACAAGCCATATCCAAATATAACCTGCAGTGAAGTAAGTGTAAATAAAATTTAAAAGTAAAAATTACTGTTTACATGCTTCCTATAAATATTTTTTAAAATCACCACAAATTTCTCTATAGTGCAATATAAAACCAAACAGCATTTCAAAATCTTAATTTTTGTCTAAAAATGTAGTATTTTAAGTTTTAATTTAACATTTACTGATTTGTGCTCACTGTAAATTTCCTCTGATATAGATTATTTGGCTGTATTTCTTACTTGGCTTTCAAGCCTACTTTCAGTTCATAAGGATAGGAGAAATAAAATGTTATAGTAGGTATTTAAATGTATCACTTAGCATAAGATTTTTTTTTTTTTTAAGAAATAGGTAGTGTGCAATTGTATGTTATTTTCCTGCTTAAAACATCAATCTCAGGCTATTTTTGGATCTTGAAAGAATTCTTGGGTTTGTGGCTTGGAGTCATTTGCTGGGCTTGATTTCAGTACTCTTTACTAAAATTTAGTATTGCAATAAAAATGAAACACTTCATCAATATGATACTAAAAAATAATGGAGAATGGTAATTATCTTTGTTAACATTCTAAGTAAATTTGGCAACGCAGTGCCTTGTGGGGGCACAGTACCCTCAGTGACAGTATGACAACCTTTATCCCACAACTCTCCATGTCAATAACTTCTGTGGTGGAAGAGCCTCTGGAGAACACTTCCCTCACAGAGTTGACAACCAGGGATCCCTAGTAATTATCAAGAACCTTCTTCACCACAATAAAGGGTTAAGAATCAGACAGTTAATGACAAAAGAGTTACTACTTCTTTAAGGGCATTCAAAACTAGTTTAAAGGAGAGAAGCCATAACAGCATATTCTCTGCTGTGGAGGACATTCTGAAATCAGTCCCTGTGTAGGAAGGACTCAGAAATGAAATAATGCCAAATTTACAGGGTCACCTTTCGATTTGTAGAGAGCAAAGATTTCATGTTTCATTTTTGTGTAACTTTTTATTGTCCTTTTAAAAAGTGGAGTGTGATATGAACGACTTCTGAAAATGACCATAACTTTCAACATTGTCTTATAAAATAATATTGCATGATTTTAGTAGAGTGATAATTTTTCTTTCTTTTTTTTTTTTAGGGTGAAAATCCTATTTATAAGAGTGCCGTGACAACTGTTGTCAATCCGAAATATGAGGGAAAATGAGCACTACCCATGCAAATTTCACAGCACTGAATGCAAAGTCGTAGTTTTCATAGTCACAGTAAGGTAGAGCTAGGGCAGTATCACCATGGTTTTTCTCATGTGCAGGTTTTGAAAATGTACAATATGTATAATTTAAATTTTTTTTTATTATTTTGAAAATAATGTAATAATGCCAGGGACTGACAAAAAACTTGAGACAGGATGGCTATCCTTGTCAGCTAAGGTCACATTGTGCCTTTTCGACCTTTTCTTCCTGGACTATCGAAATCAGGCTCTTACTGGATGAAATGATATTTCTAGAGCGATTGAAAGAGAGTAAAGTAATGAGTATGATGAGAGTTTCTATTAATCAAGTATTAAAATTGATTTTTAGCTTTACAGACATGTCAGGTTTTAGTTATACAGAATCCAAAGTAAATATCCTACTTAACTAGAATTGTTTTAAATTTGTTATTTTGCTATTTGCCTATTAGATGAGACTGATGACACGTGAGTATGTTGGGAATTCCTGATGTAAAATACTTTTGGAATATTTGATCTACAGAGGCCATTGGAAAAAGTCACAATTAGGAAGGGAAAACATAGCTTTAAAACCTGTGTGCCATTTTAAGAGTTACTTAATCTTGGTAACTCTTACGCCTTCTCTTTAGAAAAATCAAGCCTTGGATAAAAGTATCGGGAAATTTTCTGCAGAAAAGTCCTTAATTTAGCATTATTTACATAAAGGCCTTACTTTACATAATTGCCGAATTGAGGACCTTTGGGTGAATTTATTCATTTTATTTTGTTTAAAGCCTGGTGCTTTTTTATCACCTCTTCTAATCATTTAATGTATTTGTTTGCAATTTGGGGTAAGCCTTTTTTTTTTTTTTAACCAATACTTTTTTTTTTGATGTTCCAGCTGTAAATTTGCCTTTTTAATGAACATGTGAAGTTGTCCTGTGACTTTCGCAACAGCTATCACTTACGCACGTCTTACTTTCAGCGCTGTAACAGACCACTGTATAGTTCCTTCTCACCATTTGCCCATGTTGTTTCATGCGATTCACGTTCTTGTGTTAAGTGCCTTTTAATTTTAACAGTTCACTTTTTACATGCTGTTTACTGAAGTTATTTATTAAATAAAAATGCCTAAAATATTTAAATTGGATGTTTTTGCTCTGTATTGATACATTTTATCAATTTCTGTGCGTGAAATTTTTATAGCTTAGGCTGACAATATTTCTGGCTAATGGATATTTCACTTAAGAAACTAAAATCTATTTCTTAAAAAAAAAGATGTGCCACGGGCATAAGGAAAGTGGTATGGTTAAATAGATTTGTCAGACTATCTTTGGGCTCTTTAGATAATATTGTATAGATCCTCATCCCTCCCTCCTCCATGCCACTCTGTCCCTACAGTGGCAGATAGCTTTCATCCCTACATCAAGCAGAATAATTCTGAATGTTTTAGAACTGGTGACTAGAAGCTTGAAATTACGTCATTTTATTTAAGATTTGACAGGATTGTTATCTTTTTTTTTTTTTTTGTAAATTTTTTTAATGTTTATTTTTGAGAGAAAGAGAGAGCACAAGTAGGGGAGGGCAGAGAAAAAGAGAGGGAGACACAGAATGTGAAGCAGGCTCCAGGCTTTGCGTTGTCAGCACAGAGCCTGACGTGGGTCTCGAACTCATGAACCGCGAGATCGTGACCTGAGCTGAAGTCAAGACGCTTAACCGACTGAGCCACCCAGGTGCCCCGGAAATCTTATTTTCATTTGGCTTTGGTTTATTTGTCAGAGAAGTGTATATACCCATTAAAAAAATACTTGTGTAAAGCATATTAGAAGACATATATTCCTTCTTAGAGATACAACAAATGTCAGATTTGAGGGAGAGAATTGTGTTGAAACTTTTAAACTTTTTTACTTTTAAACTTTGAACTTTTAAACTTTTTTAAAAATAGTTATCCTTCTGTGCTTATTTCAGTTTAGAATCATACATTTTTACTAGATTGTAAGCTTCATGAGAGAAACTGTCTTGTTCGTTTTCTCTTTCCCACCACACATACTCCTCAGGTCATTTTCTTATGCTGTAGGCATAATCGATTGAATTATATATTTCTACTCCAGGAGTTTGCTTTTATAATGAGGAACAAACTCATTCTTCTATATATACGTATTTTTTCCGAACAGTTCCTTGAGACTGAAATATGGTGAATTTTTAGGTTTCCATTACAATTTATAAAAAGATTTTCTATTGAAATCCTTTTATTTGGAAGCTGGAGTTGTTTATTTCTCATACTGACTGTAAGAGTGTTGAATAATTCAGGCTTAAAATTGGCAATTTCAAAGTACAATCTAAGAGATGGGAAATTAGCTTTGATTGAAGCCACATAGAACTTTGTCATGAAAATGTTTATTTTCCAGTGAAACCTCCAATGAAACACTTGCCAAAAAGTAAGAGCCCTGAAAGTAAAGTAACAGTTATAAGGTTCCTTTTATTTTAAACATGATTATGAAAATTTGTGAAATGTTACGTATCATTCACAAATTATTTGTGGATGTCAAATGTCAATAGTCACATTTGTTGCAGTGATTCTGACATTCTACAAAGTTTTCTCATCTTTTGCAACATATAACCTTATGAATTTGTTTGATAAGATACCCAGATAAGACCTTAAGCCACAAGAACAGTTCATCATACTACTTTAAAAAGTTACCATGGGCAACTATTTTAACCAGGAATTGGCCTCTTTTCCTTCTGTTGCTTGCTGGAGTTTGAGAGAGAACCTTGAATAGAGGCCATTTGTCTTGATTGCCAGGTTTATTGCCTGTCCCCTTGAAGACTTGGATATTTCTGACCTGATCTGCTCAAAGGAGTTCAGAAATAGTATCTCCAGGATACTACTGAGCATATAAAGAGACTTCAGTGGCTCTTTAGAATCTCTATCATGTTCTAGGATTCTTCTAAGAATTTAGGGATAGGTAAAAGTGGCTTCTGACTGATAGGTACGAGCAGATTTTGAGGCTGAATTAGATTCAGATGAAATAGCCCATTAAGCCGTTACCACTGTGATGGTGACATGTTTTCTCAACTAGAACGTTTGGAGTACAAAAATGCTGGATGAAGTATGAGGCAAGTATTACTCTCTTAACTCCACCGATAATGACAATCCTTATGTTCATTTCCTTCTATAATTTCTCTAAGTATTCACTAGATTTTAACTATATTAAAGATCTTATATGAATTTTTCAAGGGGATAGAGTTCATAAAAGGCTACTAGTGATATTTCATACAATTTTATTGGACTTTCTACTTTGGGTTTATTATTAGGACTAATTCTAAAATAGACTAATATTAAACAAGAGTTAATTATGGATCACTTTGTGAGTGGAAACACTATCAGAATATTTAAATCCCATTATTTAATCCATTACTTTATTGTAATAGTTTACAGAAGACAGAGTTACCTTCAATTTCATGTGTAGTATTTGATATGTTGTTGACTTTACTCATTGATAGCAATGTTATATTAATACTGCGTACTGACCAAGATTATTCCTGGGGGATAATATCAGCATTTGGGTCTCCTCCAACAGCTAAGTGGCCTCTGGGCAACAATTTAAAACATGAATTTGATCTCAACACTTACATTCCAGTTCCAGTTTCAGGTCCTCAAGGTTAATATGTGTCCTTTGTACTTGATGTTTCTGTCTTATCCCTAGATTTGATAGGTCTGTGAATACAGCAATCTGTGTGTTTTGATTCATCATTGTATCCCTAGAGCAATGTCTGGCACAGTAATAGGTGACTAATAAGTATTTGTTGAATAGATGGATTTGTTTCCATAAGTTACCACAACTGTATCTACCTACCTAGTATCATCTGCAGTGAGCTTCTGGACCTTCCTGCCAGTTTTTGTAGGTGGACTCTATCCCCCTGGGCCAGTCCTTCCACTTTATTTTAGATGCTGTTATGTCTTGCCTACTAAGACAAGCATCACTGCATCACTGTTTTCCCCTCTCTTCTAGATTATTTCCATCAGTAACAAACCTGCTATCACTACCTTTTCTGTTTTTCTATTCCCTTTATAACCCAAAAGACTTATTTAATGCATACACCTATGGCCAATTGATTTTTACCAAAGATGTTAAGGAGGAAAGAAAAGTCTCTTCAACAGATGGTGCTGGGTAACTGGATTTCTGCATGGAAAAGAATGACCTTGGACCCCACACCTCATACCATGTACAAAAATTAGATCAGTGACCTAAAGGCTAAAACCATAAAACTTTTAGAAGAGTTTTTACGTGAATTACATGGTAATTCCTTATGACCTTGGTTTTGGCCATGCATTCTTAGACAAGACTTGGAAGCATGAGCAACAACAACAACAAAAACAAAATGTAGGAGTTGGACTTCATCAGAATTGAAAACTTTTGTGCATAAAGGACATTATCAAGAGAGTAACAAGAAAGCCTACAGAATGGGAGAAAATATTTGAAAATTGTATATCTGGTAAGGGGTGAATATAAATAAAGAACTACAACTCAATAAAAAGACAACAAAATTAAAAATGGACAAAGGATTTGAATAAATATTTCTCCAAAGAAGAAACACAAATGATCAATAAGCACATGAAAAGATCCACAACATCATTAGCCATCAGAGAAATGCAAATTAAACCCACAATTAAATACCACCTCACATGTACTAGGATGGCAATAATTTTAAGAAGTGGGAAATAATGTGTTGATGAGAATTTAGAAAACTTGTACCTTGCTGGTGGGAATGTAAAATGGTGCAACAGCTATGGAAAATATATTGGTTGTTTCTCAAAAAGCTCAACAGAAAATTACCATATGACCCAGCATTTCCAGGTTAATACCGAAGAGAACTGACAAGTCACTGAAACAGATACTTGTGTGCCAGTATTCATTGCAACATTATTCACAATAGCCAAAAAGCAGAAACAACCCAAGTTGTTTTGCTACACCCTAAAGGACCAGATAAGACATTAGGTCACCCTCTGACCCATGAAGGTCCCTCCTTCGGAAAGCCCTGGGTAACCTACATAACTGCTTGAGTGACCCCACCTCACACTTCCTGATCCGTAGCTCTTGCTCCTGTGCTTTAAATTGGCCAATAAAGAGTGAATGCAGGAAACTTAAGGCACACCACCCCCAGACCATAATGAAGGCAGAGACCCAAGTTGATACGCAGCCTCTCTCTACCCCCATTCCCGACCTCATTGTGTGATCTTTGGGCAGGCCATGTGCCCACTGAGAACTATGAGTAATCTTGTTTCTTAAAGTTACCTGATGGTTTCTTAAGTGTGTTCTGCAGTCATAAGAACCACGATGACCCATGCAACCACAACTTTGGCCCTAGTTGGGGAGATGTCTGGTAGGGCCTCACTAGGAGTTATATGGGGCAGGATGTGTGCCTCAGGCATTCCTAGCCAACAGCATCACTATCAATAGGTGGGGGTTGACACAACAAAGAACCAGAGCAGTGTTTAATTCAGGGCTAGCCCACATTTATTTAAGCAAGATACTTCTGGGTACTCTACACATGGTTTTGGGATTCTGAGGTCCTCTAATCTGGTAGGAATAATTATTCCTGGCTATTTGCAAGCCTCTAACCATTTTGCGTTGATACTTCCTCAGTTTCCTCACACAAATACAGTAATCAGTAGTCTACTGAATACTTACAGGGACGCTTAGCAGATCTCTAGTGTTCTTTCTGTGCACAGCTCTTTTACCCTGCCCTGTGTATTCTAGCCTGCTTGGATGCTCAGCTCCAGGGAGTATGCTAAGCTCTGCCTTGGCACACCTTCCTTGAATCGTGTCTTGGAACATGACTTTAAAGACTGTAACTTGGGACAAGTCTAGAAATCACTTCTTTTGTTTTCCATCTCTCAGGAATGCCCAAAGTGCTGAAACTCTTTCATTTGATCTGTTTTAAATTTGGTTTCTTGGCTTGGAACAGAATTATTGAGAAGATGAAATTTTAAGTTTTTTGAGGTCTAAATTTCGTTGTTAACCCATGTGTTCTTTAGTATGATGTTCTTTAATCTCCAAGTATTCATGGTCTTTACAAATTTTTTCTTGTGGCTGATTTTGATTTTCATGGCATTGTGGTCTGAAAATATGCAAGGTATGATCGCAATCTTTTTGTACTTGTTGAGGGCTGATTTTGTGTCCCAGTATGTGATCTGTTCTGGAGAATGTTCCATGTGCACTTGAGAAGAATGTGTATTCTGCTGTTTTAGGATGAAATGTTCTGAATATATCTGTTAAGTCCATCCAGTCCAATGTATCATTTGAAGCCATTGTTTCTTTGTTGATTTTCTGCTTACGTGATCTGTCCATTGTTGTAAGTGGGGTGTTGAAGTCCCCTACTCTTATGGTATTATTATCAATGAGTTTATTTATGCTTGTTATTGATTTATGTATTTGGGTGCTATCATGTTGGGGGCATAAATATTTACAATTATTATATCTTCTTGGTGTATAGACCCCTTAATTATAATATCTTTCATCTCCTGTTACAATCTTTATTTTAAAATCTAGTTTATCTGATATAAGTATGGCTACTCCACCTTTCTTTTGAAAACCATTAGAATGATAGATGGTTCTCCATCCTCTTACTTTCAATCTACAGGTGTCTTTAGGTCTAAAATGAGTCTCTTATAAGCAGCATATAGATGGGTCTTGTTTTCTTATCCATTCTGATACACCATACCTTTTGATTGGAGCATGTAATCCACTGACATTTAGAGTGAGTACTAAGAGATATGAATTTAGTGCCGTTGTGTTGCCTGTTGGTGTTTTTGGCTGGTCTTTGTTGCTTTTTGTTTTGTTTTGTTTGTTTGTTTTTGTCTTTTCTCAGCTTAAAGGGTTCCCCTTAAAATATCTTGCAGGGATGGTTTAGTGGTCATGAACTCCTTTATTATTTGTTTGTCTGGAAAACACTTTATCTCTCCTATTTTGAAAGACAGCCTTGCTGGATATTGGCTGCGTATTTTTTCTGTTCAGCACGTTGAATATATCCTGCCACTTCTTTCTGGCCTACGAAGTTGTGGATAGGTCTGCTGTGAGCCTGATCTGTCTTCCCTTATTGGTTAAAGACTTTTTTCCCCTTGCTGCTTTCATAATTCTTTCCTTTCTATGTATTTTGTGAATTTGACTATGATATACCTGTTGATGGTCGGTTTTTGTTTAATCTAATGGGAGTTCTCTGTCCTTTTTGGATTTTGATGTCTGTGTCCTTCCCCAGATTAAGAAAGCTTTCTGCTCTAATATCCTCACATAAAACTTCTGCTTCTTTTTCTCTCTCTTCATCTTTGGGGACTCCTATGATTTGGATGTTTTTCCTTTTTAATAAGTCATTGAGTTCTTTAAGTCCTGTAGTGTGCTCTTTTGCCTTTGTTTCCCCTTTTTATCTGCTTACTTATTCTCCATAATTTTATTTTATATATCACATTCCCTGCTCTGCTTCCTCCATCTTTGCCATCATGGCATCCACTCAAGAGTGCATCTTAGTTATAGCACTTTTAATTTTGTCCTGACTAGATTTTACTTATTATATCTCCACAGAAAGGGATTCTATGCTTTCTTCAACCCAGCTAGTATTCTTATTATTGTGGTTCTAAATTCTAGTTCAGACATCTTACTAATATCTGTGTTGATTAAGCCGCTGGCTGTCATTTCTTCCTGTTCTTTCTTTTGGGGTGAATTCCCTCGTTTTGTCATTTTGGAGGAAAAATAAAATTAAAAAAATAAACATTAATTTTTTAAAAAAAATTATTAGCACTTATATTTTATGCCATTACTAATTCTACAAAATATGCTCTAATACATATCAGTCACGTTATTGTCACGAGGCATTTATGTTTACTTCTTTTTTGAAATTTCTTGTGTAGTGTTTAAACATTAACATTTTGAATAGGGTGAGTATTTTCATCTTTTGTGATTTAAAATATAACTAACATTTTTTAAATTAGAAAAAAGAATTGCAAACATTCAAACTCACCTGTTTCCAATTAAGCTCCTCTATGATATGGACCTACCCTATTTATCCAGGGTGTTGCACACTATTGTTCAATAAGCACCATTCTTTCAAGTCAGTGTTATTTTCATAAGGCTTCCACACTTGAAATGTTCATTGCTATCTCCATGAATTTGCTCATGTTATCTTGACAAGAATTCATTTATTCTCAAAAGTATGGTGGGGTAGAGATTTTCAGGCATTTTAAAGAAAAGTTACTGTGATTTAAAAAATTGATTTCATTATAATTGATATAATTTTTATCATATGTTACATAGGGAAAACAGATTATTATATATGAATAATAGTAACAGTGGAATTGGAAATTTAAAAGCAGTACATAAATTTAATTTTCTATGTTTCTATAGAAATGATACTGGGACATCCTTAACATAGAGTAGTATAAATATAGTACAATTGTTCCCCAAATTTAGCTGATGTCAGAATCACCCTGAAAACTTATTAAAGCAGATTGCTGGACTTGAACTCCAAAGCTGATTCTGTAGGTCTGAGGTAGGGTCCAATAATTTGTATTACTAATAAATTCCCAGTTGATGCCTAGGTTACTAGTTTAGAGGACGCAATTTGAGAAGAATTCATAGAGAAATTTTAAAAGTTCAAACACTGGAATGATGGGTTTTGGTTGGAATACATATAATATATATGCTTACTATATTTATGGTTCTTCAAAAAATCAGTTTTAAGTGAGAGACAATTTGTGTACTGTGAAAGAAAAGGATCATAAAATTAGTGTTACAGAGGAAATAGTGGCAATTCCTTTTAGGTAGAAGACTCATCTTTGGGCTGATAGAAACCAAAAATGGATTATAAAACATCTGTTTATTCAAATAATGTTTGTTGCAACATTGTTTGTTAGAGAGAAAACTGAAAACAACCAAAGTGCCCATTTAACCAGAGGCCTGGTTAAATAAACTATGATATTCTCAAATATAAAGGATTAAAAAAAATGTTGATTTGAATGTCCTGATATGGAAAGATTTTCAAGATATATTATTACATGTTAAAAAGTAAAGGAGCAAAAAGATGCATGATTCCTTTGAATAAATAATGATAGAGGTGATATCAACAAGATGGGGATCTAGAAGATCCCAATGCTTGTTTTCCCAACAAAACAACAAGAATAAAATATAAACCAATGAAAATAGCTCTAGAAAAACTCTGCACTACAAGGAAAAAGCAGAAGAAATCCTGCAGAGCTCAAAAACCAAGGATGACCACATAGAAAAGTGGAGGAGACACTTTACCTGAGTCACCTCATCCATGCTAGGGCATCCAGGACAAGTTTCCTTGGAGGGATATCACCCCTTGGGGAAAAGGAGAACAGAAGAGCTCCAGCAAGCTTCACTGCCATAGATGTTTGCACTTTTGCTACTCCCACAGTATGCACCAACACTAATTCCAGCTGACAGAGCTGCTTGGAGTTCCCCCTCCCAACTACCCCCATCTGTCCAGGACTGAAGCTGTTGCTGTGGTGGGACCTGCCCCCAGGCACCCCAGTCATTGCTACTCCAGTTGAGAAACCATAACACCTCATCATCTATGGAACCAAAGGAGCTGCCACTGCTCTGTCCTCTGCCCCAGGTCCCAGAGGTTGTGGCTTTGACTTACCATTAATAGAAATCACTACTCTTCACTCGACCCTCTAGGTTCTGCCATAGGACTTTAACATTATATCACCTGGACGTACTGCTGCTGTTTACAGACTACTCTGTGGGGACAGAGTTAGGATTTTCACCTACCATCCCCAGGCCATGGTGCTACTGCACCCATCTCCCTAGGCCAAATCACCACCATACCCTGCTACCACAGGGCCCATGATGTTGTTGCATACTCCCTTCCTCCAAACACTACCCAGAGACCTATATCTCAGTTCCACAGGAAATCTGCACATCCCACACCTCAAACACTAGTGCCCCTGCCACAGCAAGTGCACTGTGTCCCAGGATCCAATTGCTGTGGTAGTTCCACATGTAACTGCTCCCAAGACTGGCTCTAGTGCTAATATGAGTGCCAGTACATCAGAACTGGCACCAAGAGGGATTCATTCAGCTAGAACCTCTTCCACAGGCGAAAAAGAACAGGAAGACTCCAGCAGCCTTCACTCCTGAGGACCCTGATAGCCTAGCTGCTACTGCCAACCATACGAACTCCACAATCTTGGCCACAGAGACACCCACAGTATTCCCCAACATAGACCTCTACTGCTGTACGTCCCAGCAATTGGAGATGCTACACCCTGCCCTACAATTAACACCACCACACCTGCCCTACAAGAAATGCAAAAGGGAGTCCTTCAAGCTGAAATTAAAGGATGCTAATTAGTAACATGAAAATATGTAGTCAAAATCAAAATAGTACTGTAATGATGATGTATAATTTAGGCTGAACTCTAGCATATATGTTAAAAGGCAAAAATGTTAAAATAACTATAGATACAATATTTTGCTAATGTAAACAATATAATAGATATAAATTGAGACATCAACAAAATAAAATTGGGAGTACAAGTAAACATGTAGAATTTTTATGGAATTTAGGTTGTTATCAGCTTAAAATAAACTGCTATAGGATGTATTATAAATGTATTATAATAAAGCAAAAATCTATAATAGATACACAAATGATAAGAAAGTAAAACATATCACTACAAAAAATCATCAATTCACAAAGAAAGACAGCAAGAGAGGAAGAGAGGAACAATAAAACAATCAGCAATTAACAAAATGGTGATCTAAGTCCTTATCCATCAATAATTATACTAAATATGAATGGTTTAAATTCTCCAGTTAAAAATACAGAGGACTTAAAAGGATTAAAAAATAAATAAGACTCAACCATATTCAGCCTACTATAGACTCCCTTAAACTTTAAGGGCACTGATAGACTGAAAGTGAAGAGATGGAAAAAGATATTCCATGCAAATGAAAACCATAAGAGAACAGGGGTAGCGATAATTTTACCAGACAAACTAAACTTTAAGAATTATCAAAAAAGACAAAATCAGTCTTTGATGATAACAGGGTCATTTAATTAAGAGAATATAACCATTGTAAATATACCTATCCCATATTGGATCACCTAAATATACAGATCTATAGGCAAAATAGACATTAATGCAATAATGTCAGGGAACTTCATATCTCACTTTCAACAGTGTTTAATATCTCATTCTTAACAATGGATAGATAATTCAGGTAGAAAACCCATTAGGAAATGATGAACTTGATTAAACTTTGGACTAGACCTAACAGACACATATACAGAACATTTCATACAGTAGCAGAAGAATACACATTCTCTTCAAGTGCACATGGAACATTCTACAGATTAGATTATATGTTAGGTCAAAATAAGTCTTAAAAACTTGAGAAGATTAAAATCATATCAGGCATGTTTTCCAACCACAATGGCATAAAACTAGAAATCAATAGTGGAAGGAAAGGTAGAAAATTCACACATATGTGGAAATTAAACAACACATTTCTGAACAGCCAATGGGCCAAAGAAAAAAATCAAAAAGGAAATTTAAAAATTCCTAGTAACAAAGAAAAATGGAAACATAACATACCAAACTTTATGGTATGCAGCAAAAGCGGTCCTAATTGCTAAGGTTTTAGCAATAAATGACTATATTAAGAAACAAGAAAACTCTCTAATAAAGAATCTAACTTTACACCTCAAGGAAAAGTAAAGGAACAATAAATTAATCTGACATTAGCAGAAGGAAGCAAATAATAAAGATTAGAGAAAAATAAAATAAATAGAGTAGGAAGTCAACAAAATGAAGAGTTGATTTCTTGAAAACATAGACAAAAATGACCAACATTTGCCTTGACTAAGAAAAAAAGAGAAATGACTTAATAAAAATTTATTAAATTTATTAAATGCAGAGTAGACAATACTGATACAACAAATACAAATGATCATAAGACTCTACTATCATTTAAGTAACTTAGGAGAAATATATAAATTGAAACACACAACCTAACAAGACAATCACAAAGAAATAAAGAATATGAACAGAGTAATAACAGCAATGAAATTAAATCAGGAATCAAAAAATCTCCCAATGAATAAAACCCTAGGACCAGATGACTGCATGAATGTATTCTACTAAACGTTTATTTTTTTTAATTTTTTTAATGTTTTTATTTATTTTTGAGACAGAGAGAGACAGAGCATGAGCAGGGGAGGGGCAGAGAGAGAGGGAGACACAGAATCCAAAACAGGCTCCAGGCTCTGAGCTGTCAGCACAGAGCCCAACATGGGGCTTGAACTCACGGACTGTGAGATCATGACCTAAGCCGAAGTCAGACACTTAACCTACTGAGCCACCCAGGTGCCCCTCTACTAAACATTTAAATAAGAGTTAATACTAATGCTTCTCAAACTCTTGCAAAAAATAGGAGAGAAGGGAATACTTTCAAACTCATTGTATGAGGCCAGCATTACTGATACTAAAGCCAGACAAGGAGAGAGAAAGAAAGAAAGAAAAAAGAAAGAAAGAAAGAAAGAAAGAAAGAAAGAAAGAAAGAAAGAAAGAAAGAAAGAAAGAAAGAAAGAAGAAAGGAAGGAAGGAAGGAAGGAAGGAAGGAAGGAAGGAAGGAAGAAAGAAAGAAAGAAAGAAAGAAAGAAAGAAAGAAAGAAAGAAAAAGAGAGAGAGGGAGGGAGGGAGGAAGGAAGGAAGGAAGGAAGGAAGGAAGGAAGGAAGGAAGGAAGGAAGGAAGGAAGGAAAGAAAGGAGGGAGAGAATTGCAGGCCAATATCCCTGATGGACATACATGCAAAAAGCCTCAACAAAATACTAGAATAGAATTCAAGAGCACATTAAAAGGATTATACACAATGACCAACTGGGATTCATCTCAGGGATGCAAGGATGATTTAACATAGCCTATCAATAACTATGATACACCACATTAACAAAATGAAAGATTATAATCATCTCAAGAGATAAAGAAAAGGCATTTGAGAAATTCAACACTCTTTCATGATAAAAGTTCTCAACAAATTGGGTATAGAAGTAATGTACCTAAACATAATAAAGGCCAGATATGACAAGCCAACAGCTAACATACTCAATGAAAAACAAGAACAACAACACAAAACTTTAATCAGGGATCAGGAACAAGACAAGAATAGCCCTTTCATCATTTCTATTTAAAAGAGTACTGGAAGGGGCGCCTGGGTGGCGCAGTCGGTTAAGCGTCCGACTTCAGCCAGGTCACGATCTCGCGGTCCGTGAGTTCGAGCCCCGCGTCGGGCTCTGGGCTGATGGCTCAGAGCCTGGAGCCTGTTTCCGATTCTGTGTCTCCCTCTCTCTCTGCCCCTCCCCCGTTCATGCTCTGTCTCTCTTTGTCCCAAAAATAAATAAACGTTGAAAAAAAATTAAAAATAAAATAAATAAAAGAGTCCTGGAAGTTCTTCTAGTCATAGCAATTATAGAAAAAACAGAAACAAAAATTCATCCAAATTAGACAGGAAGAAGTAAAATGTTGTTTTCAGATTATATTATATATAGAAAACCCAAAAGACTACACCAAAAAATGATAGAACTAACAAAGGAATTCAGTAAAGTTGCAGGATCCAAATTGACATACAGAAATCAGTAACATTTTATAAACCAAAATAAAACATCAGGGAAATTAAGAAAGCAATCCCTTTTTGATTTAATGTTTGTATTTTCTTCGGATAAACAACCAGTAGTGGGATTACTGGATTATATGGTATTTTTTTCTTTCCTTTTTTTTTTAGAAGCTTCCATACTGTTTTCCAGAGTGTCTGTACCAACTTATATTCTCAACAATGCACAAGGACTCCTATTTCTCTACATCCTTGACAATACCTGTTGTTTCTTGTGTTGTTGATTTTAGCGATTCTGACAAGTGTAAACTGATACCTCATTGTGGTTTTGATTTGCATTTCCCTGATGATGAGTGATGAACATCTTTTCATGTATCTGTTGACTATCTGCATGTCTTTTTTGGAAAAATGTCAATTCATGTCCTCTGCCCATTCTTTAAATTGGATTATTTGTTTCTTTGGTGTTGAATTGTATAAATTCTTTATATATTTTGGATATGAACCCTTATCTGACACATTATTTGCAAATATTTTCTCCCATTTGATAGGTTGCCTTTTAGTTTTGTTGATGATGGTTTCCTTCTCTGTGAAAAGACCTTTTTATTTTCATGTAGTTCCAATAGTTTATTTTTTTGATAGTCACTAATTGACTTTATTTTTTTTCAATATATGAAATTTATTGTCAAATTGGTTTCCATACAACACCCAGTGCTCATCCCAAAAGGTGCCCTCCTCAATACCCATCACCCACCCTCCCCTCCCTCACACCTCCGATCAACCCTCAGTTTGTTCTCACTTTTTAAGAGTCTCTTATGCTTTGTCTCTCTCCCTCTCTAACCTCTTTTTTTTTCCTTCCCCTCCCCCATGGGTTTCTGTTAAGTTTCTCAGGATCCACATAAGAGTGAAAACATATGGTATCTGTCTTTCTCTGTATGGCTTATTTCGCTTAGCATCACACTCTCCAGTTCCATCCACGTTGCTACAAAGGGCCATATTTCATTCTTTCTCATTGCCACATAGTACTCCATTGTGTATATAAACCACAATTTCTTTATCCATTCATCAGTTGATGGACATTTAGGCTCTTTCCATAATTTGGCCATTGTTGAGAGTGCTGCTATAAACATTGGGGTACAAGTGCCCCTATGCATCAGTACTCCTGTATCCCTTGGATAAATTCCTAGCAGTGCTATTGCTGGGTCATAGGGTAGGTCTATTTTTAATTTTCTGAGGAACCTCCACACTGCTTTCCAGAGCGGCTGCACCAATTTGCATTCCCACCAACAGAGCAAGAGGGTTCCCGTTTCTCCACATCCTCAGCAGCATCTATAGTCTCCTGATTTGTTCATTTTGGCCACTCTGACTGGCGTGAGGTGATATCTGAGTGTGGTTTTGATTTGTATTTCCCTGATGAGGAGCGACGTTGAGCATCTTTTCATGTGCCTGTTGGCCATCCAGATGTCTTCTTTAGAGAAGTGTCTATTCATGTTTTCTGCCCATTTCTTCACTGGGTTATTTGTTTTTTGGGTGTGGAGTTTGGTGAGCTCTTTATAGATTTTGGATACTAGCCCTTTGTCCGATATGTCATTTGCAAATATCTTTTCCCATTCCGTTGGTTGCCTTTTAGTTTTGTTGGTTGTTTCCTTTGCTGTACAGAAGCTTTTTATCTTCATAAGGTCCCAGTAGTTCATTTTTGCTTTAAATTCCCTTGTCTTTGGGGATGCGTCGAGTAAGAAATTGCTACTGCTGAGGTCAGAGAGGTCTTTTTTGCTTTCTCCTCTAGGGTTTTGATGGTTTCCTGTCTCACATTCAGGTCCTTTATCCATTTTGAGTTTATTTTTGTGAATGGTGTGAGAAAGTGGTCTAGTTTCAACCTTCTGCATGTTGCTGTCCAGTTCTCCCAGCACCATTTGTTAAAGAGACTGTCTTTTTCCACTGGATGTTCTTTCCTGCTTTGTCAAAGGTTAGTTGGCCATACGTTTGTGGGTCTAGTTCTGGGGTTTCTATTCTATTCCATTGGTCTATGTGTCTGTTTTTGTGCCAATACCATGCTGTCTTGATGATGACAGCTTTGTAGTAGAGGCTAAAGTCTGGGGTTGTGATGCCTCCTGCTTTGGTTTTCTTCTTCAAAATTACTTTGGCTATTCGGGGCCTTTTGTGGTTCCATATGAATTTTAGGATTGCTTGTTCTAGTTTTGAGAAGAATGCTGGTGCAATTTTGATTGGGATTGCACTGAATGTGTAGATAGCTTTGGGTAGTATTGACATTTTGACAATATTTATTCTTCCAATCCATGAGCAGGGAATGTCTTTCCATTTCTTTAAATCTTCTTCAATTACCTTCATAAGCTTTCTATAGTTTTCAGCATACAGATCTGTTACATCTTTGGTAAGATTTATTCCTAGGTATTTTATGCTTCTTGGTGCAACTGTGAATGGGATCAGTTTCTTTATTTGTCTTTCTGTTGCTTCATTATTAGTGTATAAGAATGCGACTGATGTCTGTATATTGACTTTGCATCCTGCAACTTTGCTGAATTCATGTATCAGTTCTAGCAGACCTCTGGTGGAGTCTATCGGATTTTCCATGTATAGTATCATGTCATCTGCAAAAAGTGAAAGCTTAACTTCATCTTTGCCAATTTTGATGCCTTTGATTTCCTTTTGTTGTCTGATTGCTGATGCTAGCACTTCCAACACTATGTTAAACAACAGCGGTGAGAGTGGGCATCCCTGTCGTGTTCCTGATCTCAGGGAAAAAACTCTCAGTTTTTCCCCATTGAGGATGATGTTAGTTGTGGGTTTTTCATAAATGTCTTTTATTATCTTTAAGTATGTTCCTTCTATCCCAACTTTCTGAAGGGTTTTTATTAAGAAAGTTGCTGAATTTTGTCAAAGACCTTTTCTGCATTGATTGACAGGATCATATGGTTCTTTTCTTTTATTAATGTGATGTATCACGTTGATTGATTTGTGAATGTTGAACCAGCCCTGCATCCCAGGAATGAATCCCACTTGATCATGGTGAATAATTCTTTTTATAGCTGTTGAATTCGATTTGCTAGTATCTTATTGAGAATTTTTGCATCCATATTCATCAGGGATATTGGCCTGAAGTTCTCTTTTTTTCCTGGGTCTTTGTCTGGTTTAGGAATCAAAGTAATACTGGCTTCATAGAATGAGTCTGGAAGATTTCCTTCTCTTTCTATTTGTTGGAGTAGCTTGAGAAGGATAGGTATTATCTCTGCTTTAAACGTCTGGTAGAACTCCCCTGGGAAGCCATCTGGTCCTGGACTCTTATTTGTTGGGAGATTTTTGATAACTGATTCAATTTCTTCACTGGTTATGGGTCTGTTCAAGCTTTCTATTTCCTCCTGGTTGAGTTTTGGAAGAGTGTGGGTGTTCAGGAATTTGTCCATTTCTTCCAGGTTGTCCAATTTGTTGGCATATAATTTTTCATAGTATTCCCTGATAATTGTTTGTATCTCTGAGGGATTGGTTGTAATAATTCCATTTTCATTCATGATTTTATCTGTTTGGGTCATCTCCCTTTTCTTTTTGAGAAGACTGGCTAGAGGTTTGTCAATTTTGTTTATTTTTTCAAAAAACCAACTCTTGGTTTCGTTGATCTGCTCTACAGTTTTTTTAGATTCTATATTGTTTATTTCTGCTCTGATCTTTATTATGTCTCTTCTTCTGCTGAGTTTAGGCTGCCTTTGCTGTTCTGCTTCTAGTTCCTTTAGGTGTGCTGTTACATTTTGTATTTGGGATTTTTCTTGTTTCTTGAGATAGGCCTGGATTGCAATGTATTTTCCTCTCAGGACTGTCTTTGCTGCGTCCCAAAGTGTCTGGATTGTTGTATTTTCATTTTCGTTTGTTTCCATATATTTTTTAATTTCTTCTCTAATTGCCTGGTTGACCCACTCATTCTTTAGTAAGGTGTTCTTTAACCTCCATGCTTTTGGAGGTTTTCCAGACTTTCTCCTGTGGTTGATTTCAAGCTTCATAGCATTGTGGTCTGAAAGTATGCATGGTATAATTTCAATTCTTGTATACTTATGAAGGGCTGTTTTGTGACCCAGTATATGATCTATCTTGGAGAATGTTCCATGTGCACTTGAGAAGAAAGTATATTCTGTTGCTTTGGGAAGTCCATCTGATTCAATGTATCATTCAGGGCCCTTGTTTCTTTATTGACCGTGTGTCTAGATGATCTATCCATTTCTGTAAGGGGAATGTTAAAGTCCCCTGCAATTACCACATTCTTATCAATAAGGTTACTTATGTTTGTGAGTAATTGTTTTATATATTTGGGGGCTCCCGTATTCAGTGCATAGACATTTATAATTGTTAGCTGTTCCTGATGGATAGACCCTGTGATTATGATATAATGTCCTTCTTCATCTCTTGGCACAGCCTTTAATTTAAAGTCTAGTTTGTCTGATATAAGTATGGCTACTCCAGCTTTCTTTTGGCTTCCAGTAGCATGATAAATAGTTCTCTATCCCCTCACTCTCAATCTGAAGGCGTCCTCACGTCTAAAATGAGTCTCTTGTTGACAGCAATTGATGGGTCTTGTTTTTTTTATCCATTCTGATACCCTATGTCTTTTGGTTGGCGCATTTAATCCATTTACATTCAGTGTTATTGTAGAAAGATACGGGTTTAGAGTCATTGTGATGTCTATATGTTTTATGCTTGTAGCGATGTCTCTGGTACTTTGTCTCACAGGATCCCCCTTAGGATCTCTTGTAGGGCTCGTTTAGTAGTGACGAATTCCTTCAGTTTTTGTGCGTTTGGGAAGACCTTTATCTCTCCTTCTATTCTAAATGACAGACTTGCGGGATAAAGGATTCTCGGCTCCATATTTTTTCTATTCAACACATTGAAGATCTCCTGCCAATCATTTCAGGCCTGCCAAGTTTCAAAAGAGACATCAGTCACGAGTCTTATAGGTCTCCCTTTATATGTGAGGGCACGTTTATCCCTTGCTGCTTTCAGAATTTTCTCTTTATCCTTGTATTTTGCCAGTTTCACTATGATATGTCGTGCAGAAGATCGATTCAAGTTACGTCTGAAGGGAGTTCTCTGTGCCTCTTGGATTTCAATGCCTATTTCCTTCCCCAGTTCAGGGAAGTTCTCAGCTATTATTTCTTCCAAGTACGCCTTGAGCACCTTTCCCTCTCTCTTCCTCCTCTGGGATACCAATTATGCGTATATTATTTATTTTTAGTGTATCACTTAGTTCTCTAATTTTCCCCTCATACTCCTGGATTTTTTTTAATCTCTCTTTTTCTCAGCTTCCTCTTTTTTCCATAATTTTATCTTCTAGTTCACCTATTCTCTCCTGTGCCTCTTCAATCTGAGCCGTGGTCATTTCCATTTTATTTTGCATCTCGTTTAAAGCATTTTCAGCTCCTCATGACTATTCCTTAGTCCCTTGATCTCTGTAGCAATAGATTCTCTGCTGTCCTCTATACTGTTTTTAAGTCCAGCGATTAATTTTATGATTATTATTCTAAATTCACTTTCTGTTATATTATTTAAATCCTTTTCGATCAGTTCATTAGGTGTTGTTATTTTCTGGAGATTCTTTTGAGGGGAATTCTTCCGTTTGGTCATTTTGGATAGTCCCTGGAGTGGTGAGGACCTGCAGGGCACTTCCCCTGTGCTGTGGTGTATAACTGGAGTTGGTGGGCTGGGCCGCAGTCAGACCTGATGTCTGCCCCCAGCCCACCGCTGGGGCCATAGTCAGACTGGTGTGTGCCTTCTCTTCCCCTCTCCTAGGGGCGGGATTCACTGTGTGGTGGTGTGGCCCGTCTGGGCTACTTGCACAGTGCCAGGCTTGTGCTGGGGATCTGGCGTATTAGCTGGGGCGGGTGGCAAGGTGCATGGGGGCAGGAGGGGCAGTCTTAGCTCGCTTCTCCTTAGGTGATCCACCTCAGGATAGGCCCTGTGGCAGTGGGAGGGAGTCAGACCCGCTGCTGGAGGGGTGGCTCCACAGAAGCACAGCGTTGGGTGTTTCCGTGGAGCAAGCAAGTTCCCTGGCAGGAACTGGTTCCCTTTGGGGTTTTGGCTGGGGGATGGGCAAGGGAGATGGCTCTGGCGAGTGCCTTTGTTCCCCAACAAACTGAGCTTGTCGTCTGGGGGCTCAGCAACTCTCCCTCCCTTTTCCTGCAGCCTTCCCGCTTTCCGAGCAGAGCTGTTAACTTATAACCTCCCAGATGTTAAGTCCTGCTTGCTGTTGGAACACACTCCATCTGGCCCCTCCGCTTTTGCAAGCCAGACTCGGGGGCTCTGCTTGGCGGGCAGGCTGCCCTCCTCCCCAGCTCCCTCCCGCCAGTCCGTGTAGCGTGCACAGCCTCTCTGCCCTTCCTACCCTCTTCCGTGGGCCTCTCCTCTGCGCTTGGCTCCAGAGACTCTGTTCTGCTAGTCTTCTGGTGGTTTTCTGGGTTATTTAGGCCGGTGTAGGTGGAATCTAAGTGATCAGCAGGACGCGGGGTGAGCCCAGCGTCCTCCTACACTGCCATCTTCTGCCCTTTCCCTTGCCAAAATCGCATCAAGCCTGGTTCTAATCTCATTCATAGTATTCTTCATCTCTGATTCCATTTTACCTCTTCAATCTCTGTGGTAAGGGTCTCAACTGGTGTCTTCTTTTCTTTTCTAAAGCTCAGTGAGTATCCTTATGATTGCTGTTTTGCATTCTCCATCAGGCATGTTACTTATATCTGTTTCACCTAGATCTCTGGCTGTAGCTTTATCTTTTTCCTTCATTTGTGATAAATTCCTCCATCTTTGCATTGTCAAGGCCTCTGCCTTCTTCTCTGTGTTAGAAAAGCCAGTCATGTCTTCTGCTCCTGAAAGTAATGGCCTTATGAAGAAGAGGTCATGTAGTGCCCATGGCCTGACACTTCAGGGGGTGTCTCTGGTGTGTGCTGAATATGCTCTGCTTTGTGTTCTGGCTGCTCTATCCTTTAGGCCAGTTGTCTGCAGAGGCTGTCCTTGCTTCCTGTGGTCAGTGTTTTCTCCCTGACCCTGAGTGTGGTGAATTAACTAATCACTACATTGATATTTAATTTTCATTTATTTTTATAGTGTTTATTGTGTGCTTAGATTTGAAGGTATGGAGATGAGAATATGGTCACTTTCTTCCAAGTTACCTTTATACATTTCAGAAAAAATAATATGTTTGTGATAGACACACATTTATATCTATCTAATCTATCTATATCATATATATATGAACATAGAGAAAATGATAAGACAAAAATACAGAATATAAACAATTGATGAATCTGGGTATAGGCTATATGAGAATTCCTTCTGGAAGTCCTTCAATTTCTCTGTAAATTTGAATTGAGAGAAAATTTTAAAAAAATTAAATCCTATTACACAAAAAATTTCTGCAATAACAAAAGCAACTACCAGAAATATAATAAGTAGGTGATTCTTGGAGAAAATTAAAATATCTAATAATAACAATATTAAAATATGCTTAGTTCTCATTAAATGTAAATAACCATAATTTAAAACATTTTTAGTATGCATTTATTTTTATTTTTTAATTATTTATTTTAAAAATTGCAGTAAAATCAACATAATATATAATTTACCCTTTAAACCATTTTTAAGTATATACTTCAGTGGCATTAAGTATATTCACACTGTGCAGCCATCACCATTATCCATCTTCAGAAATTTTTCATTTTATAAAACTGAAACTCTACCCATTAAAAAATAATTCTCCATTCCCATTTCCTCCAGCTCCTGGAAACCATCATTATACTTACTATCTCTATGAATTTGACCATGTTAAGATACTTCATGTAAGTGCAATCATACAGTGTTTGTCCTTTTGTGATTGGTTTATTCCACTTAGTATAATGTCTTTCATATTCATCCATGTTATATGCTAAACCATGCTGTATCACGTTTTCTTTCCTCTTTCAGGCTGAATAATATTCCATTGCACACATATGCCACATTTTTTTTTTAGTCCATTAACCACTGTTGGACGTTTGAAAGTCTTCTTTTACCTATCATGAATGATGCTGCTATAAACAAAGATCATTTCGTGTCCTTGCTTTCATTCTTTTGGGTATATATCTGGAATGGAATCGTTGAATCATATGGTAATGCCATATTTAATATTTTGAGGAACCACCATACTGCTTTACATAGCAGTTACATCATTTCACATTTCCAACAGTAGTGCATAAGAGTCCCAATTTCTCCACATCCTCACCAATATTTCTTTCTTTTTTCCTCTTTTTCCCTTCATAATAGCTACCTTTCTGGATGTAAAGTGATATCCCATTGTGGTTTTGATTTGCATTTCCTTGATGAATAGTGATATTTACCATATTTTCATGTCTCTATTGGCTATTTTATATCTTCTTTGGAGAAATGTCTATCAAAGTCCTCTGCTCACTGTTATATCAAGTTTTTTGTTTTCATTGTTGAGCTTAAGAGTTCTCTGTATATTCTGGTTGTTAACTGCTATTCAGATATATGATTTGCAAATATTTTTCTCCCATTCTGTGGGTTTCCTTTTTACTTTATTAGCCTTGTCTTTTGATGAATAATTTTAAAATTGTGATAAAACCTGTCCATTTTTTCTTTGTTTGACTGTGCCTTTGGTGTCATACCCAAGAAGTTATTGTCAAATACAATGTCTTTACGATTTCACCCTATGTTTTCTTCCAAGAGTTTTATAGTTTAGCACTTAGTTTTAGGTCTTTGATCTATTTTAAGCTGTAAGGTAAGGCATAAGGTAGGGATCTAATTTCACTCTTTTGCATGCGGACATCCAGTTTCTTCAACACCATATGTTTTACAATTCTCCTTTTCCCATTAAATGGTCTTGGTCTCCTTGTCAAAGTCATTTGACCATATATGTGATGGTTTATTTCTGGGTCCTCTATTCTATTGCCTTAGTTTGTATGTCTGTCTTTATGTCAGTACCATACTGTTTTGACTACTGTCGCTTTGTAGTGAGTTTCAAAATAATGAACTGTGTGTTCTCCAAATTTGTTTTCTTCAAGATCATTTTGACTATTTAGGATCTGTAAAATTCCATATGAATTTTAGGATGGATTTTTCTATTTCCTTAAAAATACATTGCTGGGATTTTTGATACGTATCACACTCAAACTGTAGATTACTTTACATAGTATTGATAGCTTAACAGTATTAAGTTTTCCAATGTATGAAAAGTCTAGGGCTGATTAACATACTGAGAAATGTCATTCATGAAATTGCTACCAGAATTATTAATTATTATCATTTGAAAAGTAATTTGGAAACATATATTAAAATAAAAAACGTGTATATCTTTAATGTAATACATGTTTACATGCTCTCTTTTATAGAAATACAATCACCATAACATAGATAAATATGTACAGTGATATTTATTGTACCATTGCCTATAGTTGTAAAAAACCCGATTTGAGAAGAATCTAAATGTCATTTAGTAGAAGAATGGTTGAATAAAGTATAGCACATTCACATTATAGAATATCATGTAGCAACTTAAATGTATGAGATATAAAAGAGATATATATTATCAGTTTATCTGGATTGGAAGCAAGAAGGATCTATACAAATGATTCTATTATGTACAGAACCAGCAAACTCATATATATATATATATGTATATATATATATATATATATATATATATATATATATATATATAGTGTGTGTGTGTGTGTGTGTGTGTGTGTGTGTGTGTATGTCAAACACACGTTTGACATACACAAACACACGTTTGAAGAAAGGTTTAGAAAAATATACTTGGTTCATAACATTTGTTTTTCTGGAGAAGAGGGTCCATAGGTTTAAGGTGATTGGTAAATAAAAACAATGGAAACATAATACAAAGTTTTATTTCATTTGTCTTTGTAAAGCAGTGTTTTGTTTTGTTTTTTTACCTTCATAGATAGGTTTTTTAGTTGTAGACATCACAGCGAGCAGAGTATTTGTAAGTTCAACATTTTTTTTTTGTTTGAGATAGAATTTTTTGGATGCCCTAGAAGATGAAAATAATATTACTAAATTATAAATGATCTGATTTCAACTTTTAAAAATTTAAAATAAATCTTAATCCACTTCTAAAGCACAGCTTCCTTAAATTTTAAAAATAATTTAAAGCAGCTTTCCTAACACAAATATTTTTTCTCTGGTTTTTCCTTGCTGGGCATTTGATATTTAAAAACAAAACCAGGGCTCTTGGGTGGCTCAGTCAGTTAAGTGGCCAACTCTTGATTTCCAATCATGTCATGATCTCAAGGTTGGTAAGTTCAAGCCCCACTTCAGGCTTCACACTGGCAGTATGGATCCTGCTTGAGATTCTCTCTCCCTTTCCCTCTGCCCCTACCCCACTCATGCTCTCTCTCTCTCAAAATAAATAAATAAATAAATAAATAAATAAATAAATACTTAAAAACAAAACAAAACAAAAAAAATAGTAAGAGTACAAATCAAGAAAAGAAATATTAGAAATATTGTATACAGAAATGCCAGAGGAAGAGGGGCACCTGGGTGGTTCAACTGGTTTAGCATCCAACTCGTGATTTCAGCTCAAGTCATGATCTCACAGTTTGTGAGTCTGAACCCCGCATCAGACTCTGAGCTGAGAGTGTGGAGCCTGCTTGGGATTCTCTTTCTCTCTCTCTCTCTCTCTCTGCTCCTCCCCAACTCGCATGGATGCATGCACACTCTCTTTTAAAATAAATAAACTTTTTAAAAAATGCTAGAAGAGTTTTTTTTCAGTATGACAGTAAAAAATACTTAAACAATTAAATTGATAAATTCTCATATAAAGTTTTTATCTCTATATAAAACAGTATATCTTTATTAAAAAGTTTTATATTACTACAGTGAAAGATCTAGTGTTAATGGAAACACGTTTACAAATACTGTTATTAAGATACATACTTTCAACAGTTAAAAACAAAACTATAAAGAAAATAGTATCAGGTTGCTCATTTCAAGAAAAATGCACTAAAATAAACAGAATGTGGGGTATTTAGATGGTATTTTCTCAAAGTTAGTGGGAAAAATTTACTAAGTTAATGCATTGAGTTTCTATAGTATATGTTGTACAAAGAAATAAAACATTTTTAATTTTTTCATTTCCTTAAGGCAGGTGTTTGCTCTAAAAATGTTTATCTGTTATTATTTTTAGGATAAAAGGCTTGATAGTTTGATAGAAAATAAAAACATTTATAATAGAATCATTTCTATTCTATCCATAAAAGAAGACTACTATTTTTTTCTCTAATTATGGAATAGAAATTTAGATAGTGAATTATTCAGACTATTTGTTAGTTGCTATTCTCTTTCTCTTTCTTGTTTCTTAAGGCAATATAACTGCTTATAATTAATGCTTCTATCAAAGGGAAAGCTTTAGCTTAGGAGAGAAAACCCAAATTGTTGGTAAAGTAGGAGCTAATAAATGGAAAGCAGTATTGTAGGTTATATGAAGTCGCAGGTGAATCTAAAATAAATTACATTTGTCTAAAATGTACATATACTATAAAACTACTGATCTCATTGTCTGGCAGTTAACAAGAGGAGAGCTTATCTGAATCTAAAAAGCATATTATAATTAATTTTTCTGAATTTACAGAATTCTTGTTTGCCTAATCATGCCTTACTTAATAGTCAAATTTATTTTATCTCTGAATTACATACCCATAGAATGGTAAAAAGTAGCCAATGGATAAATGTTGAGATAAAGATGCACAGTGAGAAAGAAAAACTGGCCAAAGTATTGGTAGTATGTATAATTACTTAGGACTTTAGAAAAATATAATAGACCAAATAAAAATAATCTACATTTTTAAAAAAACCTTTAAACTCAGTATCTATAGGAAATATACTAAGATGATGATTATATAATGCCTCTGGAGCAATAATAAGAAATGCCATCTATAAATTAGTTCCTAGATATTGGCTGGGGAGATAGTAATGAAGGAAAAGGGAAAAGTAAAAATAATGTTTATTTTCCTCCCAATTTACCCTCATGTTGAGTTTCTCTGTTGCAGATCCTGCCTGGGGTTGGACAAAAGGAAAATGTATAAATATAAAAAGGAGGATTATAAGATGGGTTTATCTCAGCCATCTGCAGAATCTATAATAGTGAGCAAGAAAAGAAGGTTGAAAAAAAATGGAACTCCAATTTAGTGGTGACAGGGAAGGAAGAGATGTATAAAAATGCATATATGTTAGATGAGCTTAATCAGTGTTTACTTTCACTTATGTTTTGCTAAGCTGGTTATATGACTAAGACTGGTACAATCTGGTTGTTTACATATAATTAATGCTTTACTAATTAAAAAAATCACATTGTACACTAAGAAAAAAAATTACCTGAAGGTTCTTTATTTAGTGAAGGAAACTGGATGGTTTTATAAATGGTTGACCCAGCCCTAGATGTTCTGTGATATGCTTTTGGAGGTTTATTCACATGGGGTGAAATGTACTCAGATCTTTCTAGAAATATTAGAAAATATATTAACTGTTAGATTACATTTGTAACTAATTTTGATACACTTGCCAATAAAATTGAAATAACTAAATTTTTGAGATGATTAATTAGTAAAGAAATATACATTAAGAAGGATAGTTTTATTTTTTATTTTTTTTTAAATTTTTTTTAACGTTTATTTATTTTTGAGACAGAGAGAGACAGAGCATGAACGGGGCAGAGGCAGAGAGAGAGGGAGACACAGAACCAGAAGCAGGCTCCAGGCTCTGAGCCATCAGTCCAGAGCCCGATGCGGGGCTCAATCTCACGGTCCGTGAGATCGTGACCTGAGCTGAAGTCGGACACTCAACCGACTGAGCCACCCAGGCGCCCCAAGAAGGATAGTTTTAGAGATCAGAGCTAAGTTATAAAACAAACAAGTCACAAAAAACCATCTATATAAATTCCATTTCTTTGAAATGGCCAGTGTAGGAAAATTTTATAGAGACAGAAATTAGATTGGTGGGTGATGGCTTGGAGTATGAATATTTCTTTTCCACATAATGAAAATGTTCTAAAATTGAACATGGTGATGGAAGCACAACTCTGTGAATGTACTAAAAGCCATTGATTTACACACTGTACATGAGTGAAATGAATGGTATGTGGCTTATATATCAATAAAACTATTAAGTAGATCAACATCTGACTTTCTATCACAAACAATGGAGGACAGAACTCAGTGGAATGACATATTAAAAGTGCTACAAGGGGCGCCTGGGTGGCACGGGCCAGGCTGAGTATGGGCTCAGGTCATGATCTTACAATTTGTGTGTTTGAGCCCTGTGTCAGGCTCTGTGCTGACAGTTCAGAGCCTGGAGCCTGTTTCAGAATCTGTGTCTCCCTCTCTGTCTGCCCCTTCCCTGCTTGTGCTCTGTCTCTCTTTCTCTGAAATAAATAAATGTTAAAAAAAATTCAAGTACTGAAAGCAAAAATTCACAATCAAGAATTTAATACCCAGCAAAATTATTATTCAAGATAAAACGAAAACATTCCTAGATTTAAAAAAAACTAACAATATTTGTTATTATATTAGCAAAAATGTTTTAGAAGAAATGCTAAAGAGAATACTTCAGGCTGATACAAAATGACACTAGGTAGTAACTTCTCATTATATATAAAAATTGACTCAAAGTAAATTACATCCCTGAATGTTATAGTTATACTATAAATGTCTTAGAAAAATAGAAAATCATGAGATTTTAATTAGACAATGTTTTTTAAATACAAGTTTAAAAGCATGATTCATAAAAGAAAATTTAATACATTGGGCCTCATAAAAATTTAAAGCTTTTGACTGCCATTAAGAAAGTTAAGATGAGGGGGGTGCCTGGGTGGCTCAGTGGATTAAGGGTCTGACTTCAGCTCAGGTCATGATCTCATGGTTCTTGGGTTCAAGCTCCACATCAGGCTCTGTGCTGTCAGCTCAGAGCCTGGATCCTGCTTTGGATTCTGTGTCTCACCCTCTTTCTGCCCCTCCCCTGCTCATGCTCTGTCTCTCTCTATCAAAAATAAATAAAACCTTTTTTAAAAAGTTAAAATGAGAGATGCCTTGGTGGCTCAGTCGGTTGAGTGCCTGACTCTTGATTTTGGCCCAGGCCATGATCCCAGGGTTGTGGGATTGAGCCACACGTCAGGTTCTGTGCTGAGTATGGAGCCTGCTTAAGATTCTCTCTCTTTCCCTTTACACCTTTCCCCCATTCATGTTCTCTCCCTCTCTCAAAATAATCACATATATATATAATACATATACATGTATATATATATATATATACATGTATTACATGTATTACATATATATGTATATATATACATATACATGTGTATATGTATATATACATGTGTATACATGTGTATATATACATATACATATGTATATATATATGTATTACATATATATATGTAATAAAGAAAGTTAAGACAAGCTGCAGACTAAAAGAAAATAATTTCATATTATGTATCCAATAAAGAAGTTGCATCCAGAATATATAAAGAACTCTTAACATTTTAAGAACTTAAAAGATTAAACTTTACAAATGGGCAAAAATTAAAAAGTTTTAAAAGAAATTTAACCAAAGACATATACAAATGGGTACTAAATACATGAAAAGATTCCCAAAATAATTTTTCAGGAAAATGTAAATGAAAACCACAATAAAATGCCATTTCGCATCCAACAGAATGTCTATAATCAAAAGGATGGACAATAGCCAAATGATGGAAAGACTATGAAGAAATAAATTCATTCATACCTTGCTTGTCTGTAGGTAAAATTGTACAGCCACTTTAGAAAAGTTTGACATTAAAAAATAGTTAAACATAAATTTACCATACAACAGGGCAACTCTACTCCTATTTGGAGAGAAATGAAAACTTACATCTTCACAAAGACCAACATAGGAATATTGAGAGCAACATTCATTATAGCCAAAAAGTGAAATGAACCTAAACGTCTATCAGCCTAGGAATGGATAAAAAATATGTGCTACACTTCAGTGTACTTGGAGAACAATGCTACAGTATTTCATTTGTATCACTAGGAACCAAATTTAACTCAATTATTTGTTTAAGGCTTTGAAAATTAAGTATATGTTTCATCTCAATGTTTCTCTTAACCTTTCAAATATCTCTTTCAAAAATAATAATTAAAAGTTTGAGATACAGGGACGCCTGGGTGCCTCAGTCAGTTAAGCGTCCGACTTTGGCTCAGGTCATGATCTCATGGTTCATGGGTTTGAGTCCTGCATCGGGCTCTGTGCTGACAGCTCAGAGCTTGGAGCCTGATAAGGATTCTGTGTCTCCCTCTATCTCTGCCCCTCCCCTGCTCATATACTGTCTCTCTTTGTCTCAAAAATAAACATAAAAAATTTTTTTTTAAAGTTTGAGATACAGAGGTAAGATGTAATAATCCTAATTTTACTTTTTCAAATTGTCATTAAAAGTGGCAATAATGCTGAGGGAAAAAATGTGCTACAGCCATAGAAAGGAATACTATTCAGCAATAAAAATGATGCATGTTACTATATGGGTGAACTTCAAAATCATGCTCACTGAAAGAAGCTACATACAAAACACCATGTATTCTTTGATTCCATTCATATGAAATATCCAGAAAAGGCAAATTGATAGGCACCAAAAGCAGATTAGTGGTTTGCCTGGGACGGGGAGTGAGAACTAACTTAACTATCATTAGGGATCCTGTGGGAATGGCAAAAATATTCTAAAACTGAATTAAGATGGTGACTGCATACCTAGATAAATCTAAAATCCTTGACTCATACAATTAAGATGGGATAGATTTTCTGATATGCAATTTGTGCCTTATTCAAGTGTTTTTTTATATATAGTTGCTAATCTGTACCTCTCTGAGAAACACATTTACCAACTAGAGCACAATATTTATGCAGTTGTTTGTGTCTTTAGCCTTACAGTATCCACTCAAAGCACTCTTTTCCAGTTGCTTTGAGCACTCATTTTTCTCTACTTCTCTCAGTAAGGTTATGTCATGCGTTTATTGTTTTTTTCAAGCTTTATTGAGATATGTTTGACATATAATATAGCATAAGTTTAAGGTGTACAATGTGTTGGTTTGACACAGTTATCTATTGCAAAATGATTACTACCATAGCATTAGCTAATTCCTCTATTACATCACATAATTACCATATCTTTTTGTAGTGAGAACATTTAACACTTACTCTTCTAGCAACTTTCAAGCATATAATACAGTATTGTTAACTATAATCATCACGATGTGCTTTATTTATTTACTTATTTTATTTTATTTTATTATTTTATTTTATTTTATTTTATTTTATTTTATTTTATTTTATTTTATTTTATTTTATTTTATTGTTTAATTTACATCCAAGTTAGCATATAGTGCAACAATGATTTCAGGAGTAGATTCCTTGATGCCCCTTACCCATTTAGCCCATCCTTCCTCCCACAACCCCTCCAGCAACCCTCTGTTTGTTCTCTATATTTAAGAGTCTTATGGGGCGCCTGGGTGGCGCAGTCGGTTAAGCGTCCGACTTCAGCCAGGTCACGATCTCGCCGTCCGTGAGTTCGAGCCCCGCGTCAGGCTCTGGGCTGATGGCTCAGAGCCTGGAGCCTGTTTCTGATTCTGTGTCTCCCTCTCTCTGCCCCTCCCCCGTTCATGCTCTGTCTCTCTCTGTCCCAAAAATAAATAAACGTTAAAAAAATTTTTTTTAAAAAAAGTCTTTTATGTTTTGTCCCCCTACCTGTTTTTATATTACTTTTGCTTCCCTTCCTTTATGTTCATCTGTTTTGTACATGATGTGCATTAAATATCCAGAACTTATTCATCTTCTAACTTGGAAGTTTGTACTCTTTGACCAACATCTCCTCATTTCCCCAACCTATAGCCTCTGGTAACCACCATTCTATTCTCTGTTTCCATGAGTTCAGCTTTTTTTTTTTAGATTCCACATATAAATGAGATCATATTGTATGTCTTTCTCTGTGTGACTTGTTTCACTTTAACATAATTCCTTCAAGGTCCATCCATGTTGCTGAAAATGGCAGGATTTCCTTTTTTATAGCTGAATAGTATTCCATTATATATATTCAATTCTATTATGAACATTATATTTTATATACAAATAATATATATTATATTTTTATATATAATTTATTTCCCATATATATTTATATAATAAAACCACTATTTTGAATTCTTTATATGGTAAATTTTAGATCTCTGTGTCTTTGGGTTTGGTAGTGGAAGATTATTGTAATCCTTTGGTGGTATCGTGTTTCCTTGATTTTTCATATACCTTGGAGTTTTGTGTTGCTGTCTTACATTTGAAGTAGTAGTCACCTTCTCCATTACTAACTGCCTTCAGGGAAGGACTGCCTTTCATCAGCTCTGCTAGAAATCCAGAGGCTTTCTCCCATCTTGACTGCACAACCCCGCTGCATACTTCTTGCTCCCTCCTGTGGCAGAATTCCTAAACTTGTATATTTTCTCTGGATCTTGCAACAGACCAGGCCAAGCGTTGACAGTTTAGTTTCCCTTTTGTTTTCCCTAAGGTCAAGTTGTTTCCCTACAGCTCAAGTTGTAGTTTTTCTCTAGCCCACAGAACCTGGCTTGTTTTCTGCAAGTGCTCCTAGCTGTTCAACAAAGCACTCTCAGGAGCATGCACAGGGAGTTGGCTGCAGAGTTGGGGGAGATGTGGGTGAGATAAGGTTGTTACTGGGGATGCCTGCAACTAGTTGGGGGGATCTGCAAGTGAGGCTTTCCCAGCATCTCATGGGTGGATTTCCTGATGGGAATCCACAAGACAGCATAACTATATCCCTTTAATGCTTTCTGAGAATCGTATCTGCCACTCTCCTGATCTCCTCTCACCCCATAATTTAGTATGCTGGATGCTTTGTGTCCTGCACAACTAACCTATTCTCCCTTCCCTCACAGTGGGAGAAATCATGGAATGAGAAAGTCTCACTTGGCCTTAGCTGTACCACGTTGGGGGACATGTGATGCAGGCAGAGTCAAACTATTCTTCTTATCCAATCCAATGTGTCCAAAATCTTATTTTTTGCTCCAACAAAGTAATGGAATTTCTTATCTAGAAACCAGGACTTCCACAAAGCTCTCTTGTCTGTGGGTGACTGGTCAAGTCGGTGTTTTTCAGATGCTCCCTGACTGTGGCCAAGAGGGGTTGGAACCATTCATGAGCTACCTCAGAGTCCACAGCCAAGATGGAGGTTTGTCTGCCTATTACCTGATGCACAGGTGGGCAAGGCTTTTCCAGGTCCCTTGGTGTATGATGCTGGATCCCATAACTTCAGTTGTACTTTTGTTCATGAATGGGTGCCAAATTTTTGTCGTTGAGAATGGGGGCATGAAAGAAGGGACATGTTATGCTATCATGATGGTGACATCAATTGTCATATACTTGTATGTTCCATATGTTCCAGTCTGCATTTCATCCTAGGATCTCCCAATACCCTGGTTCTCTTCTTTTTTTGCATGCATATTTTTATTGAGAAAATTACAATATAATTAAAATATAGTATAATTGAATGATGGAAAAGGCAACCTAACTGTATGCTGTATGGACCATTGACTGCTATGTGCGTGTTTGTTTTTTTTGGGGGGGAGCCACCTTTTTGTAGAGGACTGGCTACTGAAGGGCCTATCCCTGTATTGTTACTGTATTTGTGTGTGTGTGTGTGTGTGTGTTTTGCAGGGAGTCACATCAGAGGAGCTGCCTCTGAAAATGATTATAGATAAAAAAAAGTGATCTTTGGCCCTAGTGCAAAATTTTAATACAAATTTGTGGGGTTTTGGGAAGAGCACATGTATTTTGCATGGGAGGGGTATCAAGAATATTTGCAATCAGAGGACATACTATGGTGGATTGGTTCCAATAATGGCCTTGATGTGTTCTTGACTACTGGTATTCATATCCTCTCATAAAACTCTGATCTTGGCTATATAACTTTAGTAAATGGAACAAAAGCTAACAAATGCAAACAGAGACTTCAAAATTGCTTGTACATTGGGCTTTTCCACATGCCAATCTTAGAAGGAACATCTATACTGTTTTCCATAGTAGTTGCACCAATTTACAATCCCACCACCAATGTGCAAATGTTACCATTTCCCTACATGTTCACCAACATTTTTTTATCATTTATCTTGTTGCTGATAACCATTCTAATAGGTGTGAAATGATATTTCATTGTAGCTTTGATTTGCATTTCCTTGATTAGTGATGTCAAGCACTTGTTTATGTACCCATTGGCTTCTTTGTATGTCTTCTTTGAAAAATGTCTATTTACATTTTCTGACCATTTATAATAGCATTGTTTAGTTTTAGGGTTTTCCTTCTCCTCCCCCCTGTCCCTCCTACTCCTTTTTTTGCTACTGAGTTGTAAGAGTTCCTTACATACTTTGGGTTTTAAGTTATTATCAGATAGATGGTTTCAAATATTTTCTCACATTCTGTAGGTTGCCTTTTCATTTTGTTGATGGTTCCTTTTGCTGAGCAGAAATTTTAGTTTGATGTCCCACCTGCTTTTGTTTTTGTTGCTTGTGCTATTGGTGTAATGTCAAAAATATCATTGCCAACGTATATGTCAAGGAGCTTTTTACCTGTTTTCTTCTAGGAGTATTGAGGTTTCAGATCCCACATAAATCTTTAATCTATTTCAAATTAATTTTTGTTAATGATATAAAATATGGTTGTTTTGTTCTTGCATATTGATAACCAATTTTCCAACATCATTCACTTAAGACACTATTATTTCCCATTAAGTATTCTTATCTCCCTGTCAAATATTAATATATATGAAGATTTATCCAGGCTCTTGATTCTGTTCCTTTGGTATATGGTCTGTTTTTATGTCAGTACTATCCTGTTTTGATTATTATAGCTTTGTAATATAGTTTGAAATAAAGAAGTGTAATGCCTCTAGCTTGCTCTCTCTCAGGATTGTTTTGGCTCTTCAGGGTCTTTTGTGGTTCCAAACAAATTTTAAGATAGTTTTCTCTATTTTCAGAGAAATTCCATTGAAGTATTAATAGAGATTGCATTGAATCTATAGATGACTTTTTGGAATAGCATAAACATTAAAATTTTTTAAATGTTTATTTATTATTGAGAGACAGAGAGACACAGATTATGAGCAGGGGAGGGGTAGAGAGAGGGGTAGAAACAGAATCTGAAATAGGCTCCAGGCTCTGAGCTGTCAGCACAGAGCCTGACGTGGGGCTCGCACTCATAAACTGTGAGATCATGACCTGAGCTGAAGTCAGTCACCCAACCAACTGAGCCACCCAGGTCCCCCGGATAGTATAAACATTTTAAAAACATTAACTTCCAACCCACAAACCTAGGGTATCATCCCATTTATTTGTGCTTCTTCAATTTCTTTCATCAAAATGTTATAGTTGTTATGCTTAGATTATTATCAACCTTGTTTAAATTTATTAAGAATAAATAATTTATTTTGAATAAAGTATTCCGAATACTTATTTGTTTTGATGTTACTGTGAATGAGACTGTTTTCCTTATTTCTATTTCAGATATTTCATTTTTAGTGCATAGAAATGCAATTCATTTCTGTATATTGATTTTGTATCCTTCGACTTTACTGCCTTCACTTATCAGTCCTAACACTTTTATGGTAGAATCTTTAGGATTTTCTCTATATAATATCATATAATTTACAAACTTCACTTTTTCTTATTTGGATGCCTTTTATTTCTTTTTATTGCTTAATTGCTCTAAAATTTCCAGTACTAAGTTGACTAGTAATGATGAGAATGGGCACCTTTTCCTGATCTTAGCTGAAAACCTTTCAATCTTTCACCTGTGCGCTTGTCATAAATGACCTTTATTATGTTGAGATATGTTCCTTCCATACCTATGGAGAGTTTTTATCATGAAAAGATGTTAATTTGTCAAATGTCTTTTCTGAATTTATTGAGGTGATCATGTGATTTATACCTCATTTTGTTAATGTGGTGTATCACATATAATGATTGATGTATGTAGATCCATCTTTGCATCTAATGGATAAATCCCAATTGGTCACAGAATATTATCCTTTTAGTGTACTGTTGATTTTGTTTTGCTGGAATTTTTTTGAGAATTTTTGCTTCAATTTTCATCAGGGATATTATTTCTCAGGGTCATAATTTTCTTTTCTTGTAGTGTCCTTTGGTATGAGGGTAATGTTAACCTTGTAAAATGAGCATGAGAGAATGTCTTTGTCTTCAATTTTTGGGAAGTGTTTGAGAAAGACTGGCATTAATTATTCTTTAAATGTTTGGTAGAATTCACCAGTGAAACCACCTAGGTGTGGACTTTTCTTTGATGGGGTTTTTGATTACTGATTCAATATTATTATTATTGGTCTACTTAGATTTTCTATTTCTTTACAATTCAGTCTTTGTAGATGATATGTTTCTAGGAATTTATCCATTTCTTCTAGGTTATACAATTTTTTGGCTTATAATTATTCATTGTATCTCATAATCTTTGAATCTCTATAGTATCATTTTATTTTTTTATTTTTTTATTTTTTGCTTTTATTTTTTTTATTTTTATTTTTTTTATATATATATAAAATTTATTGACAAATTGGTTTCCATACAACACCCAGTGCTCATCCCAAAAAGTGCCCTCCTCAATACCCATCACCCACCCCCCCCTCCCTCCCACCCCCCATCAACCCTCAGTTTGTTCTCAGTTTTTAACAGTCTCTTATGCTTTGGCTCTCTCCCACTCTAACCTCTTTTTTTTTTTTCCTTCCCCTCCCCCATGGGTTCCTGTTAAGTTTCTCAGGATCCACATAAGAGTGAAACCATATGGTATCTGTCTTTCTCTGTATGGCTTATTTCACTTAGCATCACACTCTCCAGTTCCATCCACGTTGCTACAAAAGGCCATATTTCGTTTTTTCTCATTGCCACGTAGTACTCCATTGTGTATATAAACCACAATTTCTTTATCCATTCATCAGTTGATGGACATTTAGGCTCTTTCCATAATTTGGCTATTGTTGAGAGTGCTGCTATGAACATTGGGGTACAAGTGGCCCTATGCATCAGTACTCCTGTATCCCTTGGATAAATTCCTAGCAGTGCTATTGCTGGGTCATAGGGTAGGTCTATTTTTAATTTTCTGAGGAACCTCCACACTGCTTTCCAGAGCGGCTGCACCAATTTGCATTCCCACCAACAGTGCAAGAGGGTTCCCATTTCTCCACATCCTCTCCAGCATCTATAGTCTCCTGATTTGTTCATTTTGGCCACTCTGACTGGCGTGAGGTGATACCTGAGTGTGGTTTTGATTTGTATTTCCCTGATAAGGAGCGACGCTGAACATCTTTTCATGTGCCTGTTGGCCATCCGGATGTCTTCTTTAGAGAAGTGTCTATTCATGTTTTCTGCCCATTTCTTCACTGGGTTATTTGTTTTTCGGGTGTGGAGTTTGGTGAGCTCTTTACAGATTTTGGATACTAGCCCTTTGTCTGATATGTCATTTGCGAATATCTTTTCCCATTCCGTTGGTTGCCTTTTAGTTTTGTTGGTTGTTTCCTTTGCTGTGCAGAAGCTTTTTATCTTCATAAGGTCCCAGTAATTCACTTTTCCTTTTAATTCCCTTGCCTTTAGGGATGTGTCGAGTAAGAGATTGCTACGGCTGAGGTCAGAGAGGTCTTTTCCTGCTTTCTCCTCTAAGGTTTTGATGGTTTCCTGTCTCACATTCAGGTCCTTTATCCATTTTGAGTTTATTTTTGTGAATGGTGTGAGAAAGCGGTCTAGTTTCAACCTTCTGCATGTTGCTGTCCAGTTCTCCCAGCACCATTTGTTAAAGAGGCTGTCTTTTTTCCATTGGATGTTCTTTCCTGCTTTGTCAAAGGTTAGTTGGCCATACGTTTGTGGGTCTAGTTCTGGGGTTTCTATTCTATTCCATTGGTCTATGTGTCTGTTTTTGTGCCAATACCATGCTGTCTTGATGATGACAGCTTTGTAGTAGAGGCTAAAGTCTAGGATCGTGATGCCTCCTGCTTTGGTCTTCTTCTTCAAAATTCCTTTGGCTATTCGGGGCCTTTTGTGGTTCCATATGAATTTTAGGATTGCTTGTTCTAGTTTCGAGAAGAATGCTGGTGCAATTTTGATTGGGATTGCATTGAATGTGTAGATAGCTTTGGGTAGTATTGACATTTTGACAATATTTATTTTTCCAATCCATGAGCAGGGAATGTCTTTCCATTTCTTTAAATCTTCTTCAATTCCTTCATAAGCTTTCTATAGTTTTCAGCATACAGATCCTTTACATCTTTGGTTAGATTTATTCCTAGGTATTTTATGCTTCTTGGTGCAATTGTGAATGGGATCAGTTTCTTTATTTGTCTTTCTGTTGCTTCATTGTTAGTGTATAAGAATGCAACTGATTTCTGTACATTGATTTTGTATCCTACAACTTTGCTGAATTCCTGTATCAGTTCTAGCAGACTTTTGGTGGAGTCTATCGGATTTTCCATGTATAATATCATGTCATCTGCAAAAAGCGAAAGCTTGACTTCGTCTTTGCCAATTTTGATGCCTTTGATTTCCTTTTGTTGTCTGATTGCTGATGCTAGAACTTCCAGCACTATGTTAAACAGCAGCGGTGAGAGTGGGCATCCCTGTCGTGTTCCTGATCTCAGGGAAAAAGCTCTCAGTTTTTCCCCATTGAGGATGATGTTAGCTGTGGGCTTTTCATAAATGGCTTTTATGATGTGTAAGTATGTTCCTTCTATCCCGACTTTCTCAAGGGTTTTTATTAAGAAATGGTGCTGGATTTTGTCAAAGGCCTTTTCTGCATCAATTGACAGGATCATATGGTTCTTCTCTTTTTTTTTGTTAATGTGATGTATCACGTTGATTGATTTGCGAATGTTGAACCAGCCCTGCATCCCAGGAATGAATCCCACTTGATCATGGTGAATAATTCTTTTTATATGCCGTTGAATTTGATTTGCTAGTATCTTATTGAGAATTTTTGCATCCATATTCATCAGGGATATTGGCCTGTAGTTCTCTTTTTTTACTGGGTCTCTGTCTGGTTTAGGAATCAAAGTAATACTGGCTTCATAGAAGGAGTCTGGAAGTTTTCCTTCCCTTTCTATTTCTTGGAATAGCTTGAGAAGGATCGGTATTATCTCTGCTTTAAACGTCTGGTAGAAGTCCCCTGGGAAGCCATCTGGTCCTGGACTCTTATTTGTTGGGAGATTTTTGATAACCGATTCAATTTCTTCGCTGGTTATGGGTCTGTTCAAGCTTTCTATTTCCTCCTGGTTGAGTTTTGGAAGAGTGTGGGTGTTCAGGAATTTGTCCATTTCTTCCAGGTTGTCCAATTTGTTGGCATATAATTTTTCATAGTATTCCCTGATAATTGTTTGTATCTCTGAGGGATTGGTTGTAATAATTCCATTTTCATTCATGATTTTATCTATTTGGGTCATCTCCCTTTTCTTTTTGAGAAGCCTGGCTAGAGGTTTGTCAATTTTGTTTATTTTTTCAAAAAACCAACTCTTGGTTTCGTTGATCTGCTCTACAGTTTTTTTAGATTGTATATTGTTTATTTCTGCTCTGATCTGTATTATTTCTCTTCTTCTGCTGGGTTTAGGCTGCCTTTGCTGTTTTGCTTCTAGTTCCTTTAGGTGTGCTGTTAGATTTTGTATTTGGGATTTTTCTTGTTTCTTGAGATAGGCCTGGATTGCAATGTATTTTCCTCTCAGGACTGCCTTCGCTGCGTCCCAAAGCGTTTGGATTGTTGTATTTTCATTTTCGTTTGTTTCCATATATTTTTTAATTTCTTCTCTAATTGCCTGGTTGACCCACTCATTCGTTAGTAGGGTGTTCTTTAACCTCCATGCTTTTGGAGGTTTTCCAGACTTTTTCGTGTGGTTGATTTCAAGCTTCATAGCATTGTGATCTGAAAGTATGCATGGTATAATTTCAATTCTTGTAAACTTATGAAGGGCTGTTTTGTGACCCAGTATATGATCTATCTTGGAGAATGTTCCATGTGCACTCGAGAAGAAAGTATATTCTGTTGCTTTGGGATGTAGAGTTCTAAATATATCTGTCAAGTCCATCTGATCCAATGTATCTTTCAGGGCCCTTGTTTCTTTATTGACCGTGTGTCTAGATGATCTATCCAATTCTGTAAGTGGGGTGTTAAAGTCTCCTGCAATTACCACATTCTTATCAATAAGGTTGCTTATGTTTATGAGTAATTGTTTTATATATTTGGCGGCTCCGGTATTCGGCGCATAGACATTTATAATTGTTAGTTCTTCCTGATGGATAGACCCTGTAACTATTATATAATGTCCTTCTTCATCTCTTGTTACAGCCTTTAATTTAAAGTCTAGTTTGTCTGATATAAGTATGGCTACTCCAGCTTTCTTTTGGCTTCCAGTAGCATGATAAATAGTTCTCTATCCCCTTACTCTCAATCTGAAGGTGTCCTCAGGTCTAAAATGAGTCTCTTGTAGACAGCAAATAGATGGGTCTTGTTTTTTTTATCCATTCTGATACCCTATGTCTTTTGGTTGGAGCATTTAATCCATTTACATTCAGTGTTATTATAGAAAGATACAGGTTTAGAGTCATTGTGATGTCTGTATGTTTTATGCTTGTAGTGATGTCTCTGGGACTTTGTCTCACAGGGTCCCCCTTAGGATCTCTTGTAGGGCTGGTTTAGTGGTGACAAATTCCTTCAGTTTTTGTTTGTTTGGGAAGACCTTTATCTCTCCTTCTATTCTAAATGACAGACTTGCTGGATAAAGGATTCTTGGCTGCATATTTTTTCTGTCTAGCACCCTGAAAATCTCGTGCCAATTCTTTCTGGCCTGCCAGGTTTCAAAAGAGAGATCAGTCACGAGTCTTATAGGTCTCCCTTTATATGTGAGGGCACGTTTACCCCTTGTTGCTTTCAGAATTTTCTCTTTATCCTTGTATTTTGCCAGTTTCACTATGATATGTCGTGCAGAAGATCGATTCAAGTTACGTCTGAAGGGAGTTCTCTGTGCCTCTTGGATTTCAATGCCTTTTTCCTTCCCCAGTTCAGGGAAGTTCTCAGCTATTATTTCTTCAAGTACCCCTTCAGCACCTTTCCTTCTCTCTTCCTCCTCTGGGATACCAATTATGCGTATATTATTTCTTTTTAGTGTATCACTTAGTTCTCTAATTTTCCCCTCATACTCCTGGATTTTTTTATCTCTCTTTTTCTCAGCTTCCTCTTTTTCCATAACTTTATCTTCTAGTTCACCTATTCTCTCCTCTGCCTCTTCAAGCCGAGCTGTAGTGGTTTCCATTTTGTTATGCATTTCGTTTAAAGCGTTTTTCAGCTCCTCGTGACTGTTCCTTAGTCCCTTGATCTCTGTAGCAAGAGATTCTCTGCTGTCCTGTATACTGTTTTCAAGCCCAGTGATTAATTTTATGACTATTATTCTAAATTCTCTTTCTGTTATATTATTTAAATCCTTTTTGATCAGCTCATTAGCTGTTGTTATTTCCTGGAGATTCTTCTGAGGGGAATTCTTCCGCTTGGTCATTTTGGATAGTCCCTGGCATGGTGAGGACCTGCAGGGCACTTCCCCTGTGCTGTGGTGTATAACTGGAGTTGGTGGGCGGGGCCGCAGTCAGACCTGATGTCTGCCCCCAGCCTACCGCTGGGGCCACAGTCCGACTGGTGTGTGCCTTCTCTTCCCCTCTCCTAGGGGCGGGATTCACTGTGGGGTGGGGTGGCCCGTCTGGGCTACTTGCACACTGCCAGGCTTGTGATGCTGGGGATCTGGTGTATTAGCTGGGGTGGGTAGGCAAGGTACACGGGGGCAGGAGGGTCAGGCTTAGATCGCTTCTCCTTAGGTGATCCACTTCAGGAGGGGCCCTGTGGCAGCGGGAGGGAGTCAGATCCACTGCGGGAGGTTTGGCTCTGCAGAAGCTCAGAGTTGGGTGTTTGCGCGGAGCGAGCAAGTTCCCTGGCAGGAACTGGTTCTCTTTGGGATTTTGGCTGGGGGATGGGTGGGGGAGATGGCGTTGGTGAGCACCTTTGTTCCCCGCCAAACTGAGCTCTGTCGTCTGGGGGCTCAGCAGCTCTCCCTCCCTTTGTCCTCCAGCCTTCCCGCTTTCCGAGCAGAGCTGTTAACTTATGACCTCCCAGACGCTAAGTCGCGCTTGTTGTCGGAACACAGTCCATCAGGCCCCTCCGCTTTTGCAAGCCAGACTCGGGGGCTCTGCTTGGCCAGCGAGCCGCCCCTCCGCCCTGGCTCCCTCCCGCCAGTCCGTGGAGCGAGCACCGCCTCGCCGCCCTTCCTACCCTCTTCCGTGGGCCTCTCGTCTGCGTTTGGCTCCAGCGACTCCGTTCTGCTAATCCTCTGGCGGTTTTCTGGGTTATTTAGGCAGGTGTAGGTGGAATCTAGGTGATCAGCAGGACGTGCGGTGAGCCCAGCGTCCTCCTAAGCCGCCATCTTGCCAGAACCCTATAGTATCATTTTAATGTCTACTCTTTCATTTCTGACCTTTGAGTCTTTCTTTTTGTAGAAAAAATACTTAGTCTAGCTAAAGTTTTGTCAATTTTCTTTACCTTTTCAAAAAAACCCATTTCTTATCATCATTGATCTTTTTATTATTTTTATGATCTTTATTTCCACTCTGATCTTTGCTATTTCTTTATTTGTGCTAACTTTGGGCTTAGCATTTTCTTCTTTTATAGTTCCTTGTGGTAAAAAGTTTTTTACTTGATATCTTTCTTTCCTTTTTTTGTAATGCAGATGTTTACCCCTATAAACTTACCTCTTAGAACTGCTTTTGATTCATCCTTAAGTTTTGGTGGGTTGTATTTCTATTTTCATTTGTTCCAAGTTATTTATTCATTTTACATTTTGTTTGTTCTTTGATTGGTTGTTTGGGAATGTGTTGTTTAATTTACACATATCTGTGAATCTACTAGTTTTCACTCAGTTATTGATTTTTCATTCCATACCACTGCAGTCAGAAAAAAATTCTTGGTAATTTTCAATCTTCTTAGATAGTCTAAGACTTGTTTTATGACTTATCATATGACCTCTTCTGGAGACTGCTGTGTGTGTATTTGGGGAGGATATGAGAATGTGTATTGTGCTGCTATTGTATGGAATTCTCTATATGTCAGTTAGGTCTATTTGGTTTAAAGTAGAGCTCAAGTTCAATGTCTCCTTATTGATTTTCTGTCTGGATGATCTATGGGTGTATGATGTTGAAAGTGAGGTATTGAATTCTCATACTATTATTATATTATTGTCTATTTCTCCCTTCATATCTGTTAATACTTGCTGGATATATTTAGGTGTTTGATGTTGGGTGAATAAAAATTTATGATTGTTACATTCTCCTGATGAATTTGCAATTTTATAAATATATAATTATCATTCTGTCTTCTTGTTACTGCTTCTGAATTTAAGTCTATTTTGCCTGATACAAGTATAGCTACGTTGCTTTCATTTGGTTTCCACCAATATCTTTTTCCTTCACTTTGACCCTACATGTGTCCTTGAGTATTCTTGGCTCCTCTGTCAAATAGTAGTTGGCCATATATGAATGTGTTAATTTCTTGGCTCTCAATTCTGTTTGGTTGGTGTATCTGTTTTTATGCCAACTGTTTTCATTACTATAGCTTTATAATAGAGCTTGAAATAAGGAAGTGTGATGCCTCTTGCTTTGTTCTTTCTCAGGATTGCTTTGACTAATTAGGATCTTTGTGATTCTATATAAATTTTAGGGTTGTTTTCCCTAATACTGTAAAATAATGCCATTGGAATCTTAATAGGAATTGCGTTGAACCTATAGATGACTTTGGGTAGTATGGATATTTTGACAATATTAATTCTTCCAATTCATGAACATGGGATACTCTTCTTTTTTTTTTTTTTTCAGTTTCTTTCATTAATGTTTTGTAGTTTTTAGTGTGGACGTATTTTACCTCCAGGGTTACACTTTTTCTTAACTATTTAATTTTTTTGATGCTATTGTAAATGGGATCATTTTATTTCTTTTTCAGATAATTTGTTGTTAAAGTATAGAAATGCTACTGACTTTTGCATGTTAATTTTGCACCCTGCAACTTTACTGAATTCATTGATTGGATATAGCTTTGGTGTTTTTTTGTTTGTTTTGTTTTTTGATAGAGTTTTTAACAAAGAATAGTCTCCCTGCCTGGCTGGAGCAGAACTGGCTCCATAAGTGGCAAGGGTCTTTTTTGTGGTCTTGACTCCAGTAAATTGTGCCCATTTCCCTGGCCAAATAATGCTACTGGCTTTGCTCTGCCAAAGACCAGTTATGCCTGCTGTATCCTCTGTTCAAGTGTGTCTGGGCTACAGAGCCTCTTGTTGTTCTATCTAGGCTTTCTGGTTAGGTTGGTCTAAGAGCTACACTCAGCAGTGGGCAGGGTTTATGAATGAGCTCCCTTGCCTAGGCAGAATGGGCAGACCTGCTCCAAACAGCCTTCCTAGTGTTCCCAATCAGGTTTTCTAGTTGGAATGGGCTGGGAATGGTCGTTGGTGGGGCTACAAATTAGTTCCCTTTTCCAGGCAAAATAGGGAAACTGACTTCAAGTCCAGATCTTTGCGATCTTGACTCAAGATGACTGTTCCCCATGTTCCCTGGCCAAATTTACCACTGGCTTTGCTCTGCAAATAATCAGTTCTGTCTGTCATTTTCTGCTCAGTTTGTGTTGAACCACACAGCTTCCAGGTGTTTTACCCGTCTTCCTGGTCAGGTGGGGCAAGAGATATACTCAATGGTGAACGATGCTATGACTTAGCTCCCCTCTCTGGGCAGTGGTAGACCAAGCTCCAGGGCTAGAAAGATTCCTCTTTTAGGAACCCAAGTCATACAGACCTGCTCCTCACCAAGTTCCCTGGTGAGATTATTTCACTGTCTTGGCTCTGCAAATGAGCAAACCTGTGGTAAGGATACTACTTTGGTACTACAGGTAGGAACTCAATCTGCCAAGGTCTGAGTGCGGGTTTTTGCAAGCAATTCCTCCCTTCCCTGTCACAGATTCCCAGTGGCCAAGTCCCCTGGATTACCCCACAATCCCCATGGTGTGAGACCAGAGTGGGGGCTCCCAACAGGTGACACAATGCTATAGGAGCTGAATGTTCATCCTGGGCTCTCTTTTCCAACTGGAGAAATGGGGCTCAGGGGAAATCTCTCAATGTAGTTCTCCAATGGGCATGGGGAAGAGGCAATATGGTCAGTGTGTAGCCACTTTTCCTATCTTTCTAATGCAATTGGTCTTGGTCTCTATGATGTGGAGACAGTGGTGCTTCACCTTCACCCCAATGTTCTAGGATTTTCTCAGTGGTGTCCTGTCCATGAATAGATTTTAGTTTTTCTTCTTCTTTGAGGAAGTACAGTCAGGAATGACATTTGTTACAATTTTGGTATGCCACTCTTCTACCTTTCATGTTTTTGATGTCATAATTTACCTTTGTTTATTTTGTGTATCCATTAACAAATTACTATAGCTGTGGTTATTTTCAATACTTTTTCCCCTTAACCTTTACAGTTAAAAGGTTAATATTTTACCATACTGCAGCATTAGAGTTTTCTGAATTTAACTATATATTTGTCTTTACTATTTTACTGTATGTTTTCATGTCATAATTAGTGTCCTTTCATTTCAGCCTAAAGAACTCCTTTCAGCATTTATTGTAAGGCCTTTCCAGTGGTGATAAACCAATTCAGCTTCTCTTTGTTTTTGAGTTTTATTTCACCTTCATTTCTGGTAGGCAACTTTGCCTGGTATTCTTTTTGGGTAGTTGTTTTTTTCAACACTTTGATATATCATCCCACTGTTTTTTGGCCTGCAATGTTTTTGCAGACATTGCTTCTAATGCCTGAGAGGATTCCCATGTATGCAAGAAATATTTTCCTCTTACTGCCTTTAAAATTCTCTCATTGTATTTGATTTTAGACAGTTTTATTATAATGTGTATTGGCCAATATTATTGTGAATTGAAGTTTTGCACTGATTTATTACTTTTGTGAACTTGGATATTCTAATATCTCCCTAGATTTGGGAAGTTCTCAGCCATTATTTCTTTACATAAGCTTTGTCCCTCTCCTCTTCTTCTGGGATTCTAATCATCCATATATTAGTCAGATTATTGGTGTTCCATAGTGCATATAGTCTTCATTCGTTTATTTTCTCTTCTTTGTATAATCTTAATACTGTCTTCTACTTTACAAATTCTGTCTTCTGCTGGATTTGCTACTAACTCTGGAATTTCTGTTTGATTCTTTTTATGATCTCTATTTCTCCATTAAACTTCTCATTTTCTTTGTATATTATTTGCCTGCTGTCATTGAGATGCCTTTCTGTGTTTTTTTAAACTTTTTTTTTTTTGAGAGCACATACACACGTGTGTGAGCAGGGGAGGGGCAGAGGGAGAGGGAGAGAGAGAATCTTAAGAGAGAAAGAGCCCCCCAGCCTCCAAACATGGAGCTCAATCTTAGGACTGTGAAATCATGATCTGAGCTGAAATCAAGAGTCAGATGCTTAACCAACTGAGCCACCCAGGTGCCCCTTTCTGTGTTTTCTTGTAGCTCACTGAGATTCCTTAAAACAGCTATTTTGAATTCTTTATCAAATTGCCAATCTCATTTTTTTTGAGTTATTGGAAAATTATTGTATTTCTTTCATGGTAACATGTTTCCTTGATTTTTCATGTTCCTAAATGTGCTCTCTGCTGTCATTACATTTTTAAAAGTAGTCACCCCCTCCAGGCTTATTGACTGGCTTCCAGAGAGAAATCCCTTCTGTCAGCCCTGCTAGGGTTTCTTAAGTTTTTTCAGACCATTTCTATGGGTATGCCTGTTCCATACCTTTTGCTCTCTTTTGTGGGAGAATTCTTAAGCCTTGTTTCTGTGCTATAAAGACAGGCTGGTTGCTCAAGTCCTCCTTTTTTTGTTTTCCTTATGGCAGTGCTGACTGCTCAACTTTATGGTTTCTTCCAGGTCTGCTTTTTGTGGGTGTCCACTGTCTGTCAAATCTCACTCTTGTTGTGGTTGGGAGCATGCACAGGGAGCCAGTCACAGGGTGGAGTTTGTGTGGGTGAGACACATGAAGTGCTGGAGGTGCCTGTGGGTCAGGTGTGGGGGATCCACAGGTGAGGTTTTTTCAGCAGCTGATGTGTGGGCCTCCTGATTGAGTCCTTGACACACTTAGCAGTCACAATCCTTTTATACATTTAGTTCTGAGCCTTGGCTGCTGTTCTCTCAGCCGTTCTCTGCCCTCTGGTCATGCAGCTTATGACTCAGTTCTCTGGATAAGACAGGAGAGAAATGGGTCTTTTTGACAGTATCCTGCATACCTAAAGAAGCTGGGTACTTACTCACATGCTCTCACTCTTTCCCATGCAAGAAATCCCGGGATGAAAAGGGCTCTCTTGATAATGAAGTATGGCTGTCCTGAAGGAGTGGTGCAGTAAAGTCAAAATGTTCCTTTTGCCCTCTACAATGTATCCAATATCAGATTTTGTTGTTGTTCCAACAATGTGCTTGGAACTACTTCCATGGACTCCTGGGCTCAACAAAACGTCTCTCATCTGTGGATGATCATCAACTTGGCTTTCCTTGTGTGGGACAGGGGAGGGGAGATGGCAAAAAAAGAAAAAAAGAAACAAAACCCCTGCAATGTTGATGTCATCACTGTGATCCTCCTTCTCTCTTGCCAAATATTTTACAGGAAATGTCACTTATTGTTTTTAGTTCTCTGATATATCTAATTATATCAAAGTGCTTTTTAGAAAGCTTTCTCCCTTCTCATTGAGAAAGGTTTTCTTTTCTTTTGTAGCATTTTAATGCAGTAGTGCTTTTAGTATTTGCAAATATAGATGTACAAAAGCTCTTCTTCCTTTTCCTATGTAAATTAGAATAATTAGCAGTACAGCCTTCACTGTTTTTTACCTGCTATAGAGGGTGGCATACACAGTTTTTGTTAGAAGGATAGAGTTTCTTATTCTCAGCATCTTCCTTAATTTTGTCCTTTATCCAAATGCTGTTTTAGTTGGGACCAGAATACTCATTTTTGTATTTAATATGTAATCTAATTTAGAAGGATGCATCCATAAGGATATCTTTGACAATCTGAACTATAGGCATAAACCATTGGTTTCCCCTCACTAATTCAGTTAAAGTTTATTAGATTTTTTTTTACAAATCCTACTGATTTTAAAAGTAACGTGCTGTTGCAGAACACTTTCATTTAAACAAATAAGTATAAGCTTATATTATTTACTCATTGGCTAGAATTAAACTGAAGCCACAGGCTGAGAGGCTTAGCAAGAGTTTGTAAGTGAGAAAATAAAATACTGTTGACATTATTTATTTCAAGCCATAATTCTAAACTAGTCATTAACATTTGTCAAATATGAACAAAAGCTGGGGGGGATCAAGTCACTAAAGATAAAAACCTTAGTGCATGTTAGGGTAATGGCCCCATACTGTGAAATTTATGTTTATTCTTCATCTTATTTTCATGAAAGTATCAAAACTAGATTGTATGAAAATATTTTGGTACATCTTGGTATTAAATACTGAATATAATTTTGGATGCAGGTGGTACAGAAGACTAGCTATCCTAATGACCTAATTCTAACTAAAATGCTACATTTAAAAAATGCATTTTATTTTTTTTTAATTTTTAACATTTATTTTTGAGAGACAGAGAGACAGAGCATGAGTAGGGGAGGGGCAAAGAGAGAGGGAGACACAGAATCTGAAGCAGGCTCCAAGCTCTGAGCTGTCAGCACAGAGCCCAATGCTGGGCTTGAACTCACAAACCGCGACGTCAGACGCTTAACCGACTGAGCCACCCAGGTGCCCCTAAAAATGCATTTTAAAAACTATTGCTGAGATGGCATAAAATATACTCAGGAAAGCAACACAAACAAAAAAAGAAGAAGTAAAAGCATTTAACTTGCAGATTTATGCTAAAAATGTGTGTGTGTGTGTGTGTGTGTGTGTGTGTGTGTTGTACATAATTTTATAAAGTGGATTGTCCTGGAATAATGTGGGAGGTGGGGGAGAAGACAAGGTGGGTAATTTCACAATAAAGGGAAATAAAAAAGAGGGCATAATCAAGTATTTTGGAAAGTACTGGTATAGAACATCATTATTATATATGGCTTATGGTGGCAGATGTGAAAGCTGGGAGAGAAGGGAATGGGATTATAACAACACAGAGTAGGAACCATTAGAATGACTTTTTTAAAAACTATGTATTAGTTTTACATACTTTCTGAATGCTTAAAACATTTCATAAAAAGTAAAATGAAAAATCATGCTGCAAAAAGTATTCCAGGTAATTAGTTATTTTACATTGTTATATCTTTTACCTTGAGTGTCAAAGGTTGAAAAACTGATCCTGTTTGTAGAGAATTTACGTGGTGCAATGTGACTGTTAAAAAAATCTTCTTGATGTTGTGTGGACATATATCTGTTTTTGAATAAATTCACACCTAAAATAAAATGAAAAAAAATTTCACAAAGACATTGCAAATATTTGCATACTACTCCCTAGTCTCCATGTATTAGTTTTTATTTTTGCATTTGTAATTTTTCTTTTCAGATTTTTAAATGTTTATTTATTTATTTTGAGAGAGGGACAGGGATAGAGAGAGAACAAGTGGGGGAGTGCAGACAGAGGGAGACAGAGAATCCCAAGCTGGCTTCTACATGGGGCTGGATCTCATGACCCTGAGATCATGACCTTAGCCAAAATCAAGAGTCAGACACTTAACTGACTGAACCACCCAGGGGTCCCTTCTTTTCATATCTGAGTGGTCACTTGTCTATCATTCCAATTTCTATAAACTACTTTTTCATTTTCCCTCCCTTTTTTTGTTCTGTACTTTTAGGTAACATCTTCCTTAATCTTGACCTTTAACCCAAACTCACTTTACTTTAAACATGAATATTCATTTCTATATTTGAGCTATAGTCTTGTTTTAACTCCTTTCCTCTTAGCAATTTCTTCCAAATTTTGCTTAGAGCATTTAATTATAAATTCACAATTAGTAAATAAGCATAGATTAATTAGCTAAATAAATTTTTTTCTTAAAGGATATGGTATTTTAAGTTGACTAAATGTAGGTAAGAGTACTTCATTGCTTTGCCAAAGGTTATTATTTAAAATTGACAAGGACTCCTAATAATAAGGAACATTGAAGAAAATAGTAATTGAAAGTACCAAAACAAAAATAGTCTGAAAATTAAAGACAGAAAAATTACTCTTCATACTTTATCAAATTTGCTAGAGTAAAACACGAAACAAATTTAACTGCTTGATTCAAACAGTTTCATTTTTATAATGCCTTAGTCATAAGCTGTTTGAGTTAGTCATTTTTATTTGTGGGGTGCCTGGGTGGCTCAGTGACTTGAGCATCTGACTTCAGCTCAGGTCATGATTTCAGGTTCATGAGTTTGAGCCCTGAATTGGGTTTGCTGCTGTCAGTGCAGAGCCTGCTTTAGATCTTCTGTTCCCCGCAGCCCCCCCCCCCCCCCCCGCCCAAAGTCTCTGCCCTTCCCCCGCTCATGCTCTCTCTCTCTCTCTCTCTCTCTCTCTTAAAAACAAAAATAAAACATTAAAAAATTTATTTGCTTCATTTTTTAAATTTTATTTTAATTCCGGTTAGTTTCCATACAATGTTATGTTACTTTCAAGTGTACAATAAATATAGTGATTCGGCAATTCCATATACCACCCAGTGCTCATCACAAGTGCCTCATTAATTCCCATCATCTATTTCACCCATCCCCCACATACTTCCCCTCTGGTAACTATCAGTTTGTTCCCTGTAGTTAAGAATCTATTTCTTGGTTTGTCTTTCTCTTTCTCTTTTTTTTTTTCCATTGCTCATTTGTTTTGTTTCTTACATTCCACATAAGTAGAATCACATGGTTTTTGTCTTTCTCTGACCGACTTTTTCCACTTAGCATTATATTCTCTAGCTCCATCCATCTCATGGCATATGGAACTCAAAATGGATTAAAAACTTAAATGTGAAGGCTGAAACCACAAATATCCTAGAAGAGAGCTCAGGAAGTAATGTTTCTGACATTGGCTGAGGCAACATTTTTCTAGGTATGTCTCCTGAGGCAAGGGAGAGCAAAAATAAACTATTGTAACTATATCAAAATAAAATTCTTCTGCACAGCAAAAACAAACAAACAAACAAAAACAAAAAAAAATCAACAAATTAAAGGCAATATACTGAGTGGGAGAAGATATTTGACTATTTTAACTAGTTCTTTTTCAGAAATAAATGTGTGCGGGGCGCCTGGGTGGCGCAGTCGGTTAAGCGTCCGACTTCAGCCAGGTCACGATCTCGCGGTCCGTGAGTTCGAGCCCCGCGTCGGGCTCTGGGCTGATGGCTCAGAGCCTGGAGCCTGTTTCCGATTCTGTGTCTCCCTCTCTCTCTCTGCCCCTCCCCCGTTCATGCTCTGTCTCTCTCTGTCCCAAAAATAAATAAACGTTGAAAAAAAAAAAAAAAAGAAAGAAATGTGTGATATAATGAAATAAAGCATTCAAAAGCAAAGTTTCAGAAATCTTGCCTTAATCTTAAATTTCACCAAGAACACATATTTTGGTGCTTATTATTTGAGATTCAACTATTTCCAAATGCTATATTTCAGCATTGTTTCTGCAAAAGTCATGACTACAATATTTCTTGCACCAGAGAGAAACGTATCTAATAGTGTTACTCCAGGATTAGAAACAGTAGTGTAATCTGTGAGTAGACAACTACTCTAATAGACATGTAACTTCACATACCAACTTAATTATGTACAGGGAATTGCTAACTAATGAAATAACTGTTATAATCCTCTCATAACACTCATCAACTAGCCTTTACTGTTTTTTCCAGTTTAAAGCAACTTACCTTTCCAAACCAGCAACAGAAAGTGAGTAGACTAGCAGTGAGAAATACTACACTGAGTATATTCTAAGGTCACTAAAGCACTGGATATTATGGTTCACTTTCTAAGTGAATGAGTTTTAAAATTAATAATATCTAGCTGATTTTCTATTGATAGCAAATGCTAAAGTTTAATTAATTATAAGAGGGAATTCATGAAGATTTTTACCCATGTAATAATATATACTTACTGTTGTCATTAATGATCCATACATAATAAAATCCAAAAAAAAAGACATAAACTATAAATATTAGACTTGAAAAATACTTGTCACCAGGGTGACTTTTATGTTGTGTCTTGATTTTATCAATTATTTTTTCTCTTCCAACATTATATGTCAAGTGTCCTACATCAGTCTCTATAGACAAAAAAAAAAATCCCCAAACACTTTAAAAGGTAAACATTAATGTGTGGTTGTTTGTGTGTGTGGTATGAATTTAATTAGCATTTGTTATTATAGTAAAAGAGAAAAACACAATGTCTGAATTGTACAATCAAAAATTTCATAGAATTTGCATGGCTAAAGCAATTATATAAGCCTCATTATAATGAAATGCTTAGGGATTTGATCAAGAAAAAAGGATGATGAAAACCTGATAAAACTGAGGCACAACTGACACTGAATAATCCCTTAACCAGTGCTTTTTCTACACAAGGCTATCTTTTTTAAAAAACTATTTTTAATTTTTCTTTTTTAGAAAAGAGAGAGAGCATGTGAAAGGGGGAGAGGGGCAGAGGGAGGGAAGACGAGAGAGAGAGAGAGAGAGAGGGAGAGAGAGAGAGAGAGAGAGAGAGAATCTTAAGTAAGCTCCATGCTCAGCGCGGAGCCCAACACGGGGCTAGATCCCATGACCGTGGGTTCATGACCTGAGCTGAAATCAAATATCAGATGCTGCACTGACTGAGCCACCTAGGCACCCCTACAATGTGATCTTTTTATAAAAACTTAAATAATTTTGAAGAGTTAATGTTAATATTATAACTTCCAAGTTTACACTAAAAGGACATTCATGCTGTAGAAGTATACAAATGAGATGGAATATGACATTTTTGTTCATAGTTCAAGTTATAAACCATAGTCCCACATCAGAAAAAGTTACTATGAGGCAGAAATTCTTTGACTCTCTCAAGACTATTTTATGCCATTTTTAGGTTATATAATTGTAAATTAAGTAGGCATCAGTGATGTAGAAGAATAAGATATTCTGTGGTCTAAAAAAAGTGTCTATCAGTTCCCCTTATGCATACACCTTGTAGCTGGAGAAAGGAATATGAGTAAATTTGCAGTAGTACCTGCATTGAGATTGCATACCAATTCATTTGAGGTTTTTTTTAATATATGAAATTTATTGTCAAATTGGTTTCCATACAACACCCAGTGCTCATCCTAAAAGACGCCCTCTTCAATACCCATCACCTACCCTCCTCTCCCTCCCACCCCCATAAACCCTCAGTTTGTTCTCAGTTTTTAAGAGTCTCTTATGCTTTGGCTCTCTCCCACTCTAACCTCTTTTTTTTTTCCTTCCCCTCCCCCATGGGTTTCTGTTAAGTTTCTCAGGATCCACATAAGAGTGAAAACATATGGTGTCTTCATTTGAGTTTTTATGGGATTTGAACATTTGCTGGATTTAGAAACTACTAACTAGGTCAAACAGGAGGAAAAACACAAGAAAGATATTAAAAAAGAATTTAAATTAAAAAGGAGATAACTAGGATTGGTGATTTGGATCAAATAAAATACCTAATGTTTTGTGAATGAAAGATGGTTATAGGAAAGCAAGTATCAAAGGTTGGAAACTTATCATAAATCTGACACCATAATAGGGACCTTGCTTTGTTGTAATGACTGAGACCATGAATAATTGTTAAAGGTTGTACTCTGATCTTTGTTGCCCAAATATATATTCACTGCAACATAAGAAGAGGAGGCAACCAGCCTGGGTATCTTTACCAAAAAGAACCACAAAGCATAAGATTGGATAGAACAACTTTCACTACATTTTGCAAAAATAAAATGACATACAGCAGTGAGAAATGGGGATATTAGTAGATACATCTGAGGCTTCTTTGGTTGTTTCTGCAATTTGTATAAGTAAGAATTAATTGTCCATTTGAACTGGACCAAGAGATTCTTAAATAAGCACAGAGGCATTAAGAGCATTTCATAGTGGATAGGATTAAAAACTGGGTGGGGGTGGGGGTGGGGAAGGTATGTCCTAGAGAAATTTATGATCTAGTAAGAATCACAATTTCCCTCCTTCACTATGACCTCTCACTGCTTTAATGCTTTCTGAAAACTCTCCTTCCTGAACTTCCTAGTGTAGAGTACACACTTATTTTTATTTTTATTTATTTTTATTTTTAAAAATTTACATCCAAATTAGTTAGCATATAGTGAAACAATTATTTCAGGAGTAGATTCCTTAGTGCCCCTTACCCATTTAGCCCATCCTCCCTCCCACAACCCCTCCAGTAACCCTCAGTTTGTTCTCCATAATTTTGAGTCTCTTCTGCTTTGTCCCCCTCCCTGTTTTTGTATTATTTTTGTTTCCCTTCCCTTATGTTCATATGTTTTGTCTCCTAAAGTCCTCATATGAGTGAAGTCACATGCTTTCTGTCTTTCTCTGACTGCCTAATTTCTCTTAGCATACTACCCTCCAGTTCCATCCATGTAGTTGCAAATGGCAAGATTTCATTCTTTTTGATTTCCAAATAATACTCCATTGTATACCACATCTTCTTTATCCATTAATCCATCGATGGACATTTGGGCTTTTTCCAAACTTTAGCTATTGTTGACAGTGCTGCACAAACCTGGGGGTGCATGTGTCCCTTCAAAACAGCACACCTGTATCCCATGGATAAATACCTAGTAGTGCAATTGCTGGGTCATAGGATAGTTCTATTTTTATTTTTTTGAGGAACCTCCATACTGTTTTCCAGAGTGGCTGCACAAGCTTGCATTCCCACCAACAATTCATTTTTTTTCAATATATGAAATTTATTGTCAAATTGGTTTCCTTACAACACCCAGGGCTCATCCCAAAAGGTGCTGGTCCCAATACCCATCACCCACCCTCCCCTCCCTCCCACCACCCATCAACCCTCAGTTTGTTCTCAGTTTTTAAGAGTCTCTTATGCTTTGGCTCTCTCCCACTCTAACCTCTTTTTTTTCCCTTCCCCTCCCCCATGGATTTCTGTTATGTTTCTCAGATCCACATAAGAGTGAAAACATATGGTATCTGTCTTTCTCTGTATGGCTTATTTCACTTAGCATCACACTCTCCAGTTCCATCCACGTTGCTACAAAGGGCCATATTTCATTCTTTCTCATTGCCACATAGTACTCCATTGTGTATATAAACCACAATTTCTTTATCCATTCATCAGTTGATGGACATTTAGGCTCTTTCCATAATTTGGCTATTGTTGAGAGTGCTGCTATAAACATTGGGGTACAAGTGCCCCTATGCATCAGTACTCCTGTATCCCTTGGGCAAATTCCTAGCAGTGCTATTGCTGGGTCATAGGGTAGGTCTATTTTTAATTTTCTGAGGAACCTCCACACTGTTTTCCAGAGTGGCTGCACCAATTTGCATTCCCACCAACAGTGCAAGAAGGTTCCCGTTTCTCCACATCCTCGGCAGCATCTATAGTCTCCTGATTTGTTCATTTTGGCCACTCTGACTGGCGTGAGGTGATATCTGAGTGTGGTTTTGATTTGTATTTCCCTGATGAGGAGCGACGTTGAGCATCTTTTCATGTGCCTGTTGGCCATCCGGATGTCTTCTTTAGAGAAGTGTCTATTCATGCTTTCTGCCCATTTCTTCACTGGGTTATTTGTTTTTCGGGTGTGGAGTTTGGTGAGCTCTTTACAGATTTTGGATACTAGCCCTTTGTCTGATATGTCATTTGCAAAGATCTTTTCCCATTCCGTTGGCTGCCTTTTAGTTTTTTTGGTTGTTTCCTTTGCTGTGCAGAAGCTTTTTATCTTCATAAGGTCCCAGTAGTTCATTTTTGCTTTAAATTCCCTTGCCTTTGGGGATGTGTCAAGTAAGAAATTGCTACGGCTGAGGTCAGAGAGGTCTTTTCCTGCTTTCTCCTCTAGGGTTTTGATGGTTTCCTGTCTCACATTCAGGTCCTTTATCCATTTTGAGTTTATTTTTGTGAATGGTGTGAGAAAGTGGTCTATTTCAATCTTCTGCATGTTGCTGTCTAGTTGTCCCAGCACCATTTGTTAAAGAGACTGCCTTTTTTCCATTGGATGTTCTTTCCTGCTTTGTCAAAGGTTAGTTGGCCATACGTTTGTGGGTCTAGTTCTGGGGTTTCTATTCTATTCCATTGGTCTATGTGTCTGTTTTTGTGCCAATACCATGCTGTCTTGATGGTTACAGCTTTGTAGTAGAGGCTAAAGTCTGGGATCGTGATGCCTCCTGCCTTGGTCTTCTTCAAAATTACTTTGGCTATTCGGGGCCTTTTGTGGTTCCATATGAATTTTAGGATTGCTTGTTCTAGTTTCGAGAAGAATGCTGGTGCAATTTTGATTGGGATTGCATTGAATGTGTAGATAGCTTTGGGTAGTATTGACATTTTGACAATATTTATTCTTCCAATCCATGAGCACAGAATGTTTTTCCATTTCTTTGTATCTACTTCAATTTCCTTCATAAGCTTTCTATAGTTTTCAGCATACAGATCTTTTACATCTTTGGTTAGATTTGTCCCTAGGTATTTTATGCTTCTTGGTGCAATTGTGAATGGGATCAGTTTCTTTATTTGTCTCTCTGTTGCTTCATTATTAGTGTATAGGAATGCAACTGATATCTGTATATTGATTTTGTATCCTGCAACTTTGCTGAATTCATGTATCAGTTCTTTTTTTTTCTTTTTTTTTCTTTTTTTTATATGAAATTTATTGACAAATTGGTTTCCATACAACACCCAGTGCTCATCCCAAAAGGTGCCCTCCTCAATACCCATCACCCACCCTCTCCCCCCTCCCACCCCCCATCAACCCTCTCATGTATCAGTTCTAGCAGACTTCTGGTGGAGTCTATCGGATTTTCCATGTATAGTATCATGTCATCTGCAAAAAGTGAAAGCTTGACTTCATCTTTGCCAATTTTGATGTCTTTGATTTCCTTTTGTTGTCTGATTGCTGATGCTAGCACTTCCAACACTATGTTAAACGACAGCGGTGAGAGTGGGCATCCCTGTCGTGTTCCTGATCTCAGGGAAAAAACTCTCAAGTTTTTCCCCGTTGAGGATGATGTTAGCTGTGGGCTTTTCATAAATGGGTTTTATGATCTTTAAGTATGTTCCTTCTATCCCGACTTTCTCAAGGGTTTTTATTAAGAAAGTTGCTGAATTTTGTCACTTCTGCATTGATTGACAGGATCATATGGTTCTTGTCTTTTCTTTTATTAATGTGATGTATCAAGTTGATTGATTTGCGAATGTTGAACCAGCCCTGCATCCCAGGAATGAATCCCACTTGATCACGGTGAATAATTATTTTCATATGCTATTGAATTCGATTTGCTAGTATCTTATTGAGAATTTTTGCATCCATATTCATCAGGGATATTGGCCTGTAGTTCTCTTTTTTTACTGGGTCTCTGTCTGGTTTAGGAATCAAAGTAATACTGGCTTCATAGAATGAGTCTGGAAGTTTTCCTTCCCTTTCTATTTGTTGGAATAGCTTGAGAAGGATGGGTATTATCTCTCCTTTAAACGTCTGGTAGAACTCCCCTGGGAAGCCATCTGGTCCTGGACTCTTATTTGTTGGGAGATTTTTGATAACTGATTCAATTTCTTCGCTGGTTATGGGTCTGTTCAAGCTTTCTATTTCCTCCTGATTGAGTTTTGGAAGCGTGTGGGTGTTTAGGAATTTGTCCATTTTTTCCATGTTGTCCAGTTTGTTGGCATATAATTTTTCATTGTTCCCTGATAATTGCTTGTATCTCTTAGGGATTGGTTGTAATAATTCCATTTTCATTCATGATTTTATCTATTTGGGTCATCTCCCTTTTTTTTTGAGAAGCCTGGCTGGAGGTTTGTCAATTTTATTTATTTTTTCAAAAAACCAACTCTTGGTTTTGTTGATCTGCTCTACAGTTTTTTTAGATTCTATATTGTTTATTTCTGCTCTGATCTTTATTATGTCTCTTCTTCTGCTGGATTTAGGCTGTCTTTGCTGTTCTGCTTCTGTTTCCTTTAGGTGTGCTGTTAGATTTTGTATTTGGGATTTTTCTTGTTTCTTGAGATAGGCCTGGATTGCAATGTATTTTCCTCTCAGGACTGCCTTCGCTGCATCCCAAAGCGTCTGGATTGTTTTATTTTCATTTTCGTTTGTTTCCATGTATTTTTTAATTTCTTCTCTAATTGCCTGGTTGACCCACTCATTCTTTAGTAGGGTGTTCTTTAACCTCCATGCTTTTGGAGGTTTTCCAGACTTTTTCCTGTGGTTGATTTCAAGCTTCATAGCATTGTGGTCTGAAAGTATGCATGGTATAATTTCAATTCTTGTATACTTATGAAGGGCTGTTTTGTGACCCAGTATGTGATCTATCTTGGAGAATGTTCCATGTGCACTTGAGAAGAAAGTATATTCTGTTGCTTTGGGATGCAAAGTTCTAAATATATCTGTCAAGTCCATCTGATCCAACGTATTATTCAGGGCCCTTGTTTCTTTATTGACCGTGTGTCTAGATGATCTATCCATTTCTGTAAGGGGAGTGTTAAAGTCCCCTGCAATTACCACATTCTTATCAATAAGGTTGCTTATGTTTATGAGTAATTGTTTTATATATTGGGGTCTCCCATATTTGGTGCATAGACATTTATAATTGTTAGCTCTTCCTGATGGATAGACCCTGTAATTATTATATAATGTCCTTCTTCATCTCTTGTTACGGCCTTTAATTTAAAGTCTAGTTTGTCTGATATAAGTATGGCTACTCCAGCTTTCTTTTGGCTTCCAGTAGCATGATAAATAGTCCTCCATCCCCTCACTTTCAATCTGAAGGTGTCCTCACATCTGAAATGAGTCTCTTGTAGACATCAAATAGATGGGTCTTGTTTTTTTTATCCATTCTGACACCCTATGTCTTTTGGTTGGTGCATTTAATCCATTTACATTCAGTGTTATTATAGAAAAATATGAGTTTAGAGTCATTGTGATGTCTGTATGTTTTATGCTTGTAGCGATGTCTCTGGTACTTTGTCTCACAGGATCCCCCTTAGGATCTCTTGTAGGGCTGGTTTAGTGTTGATGAATTCCTTCAGTTTTGTGTGTTTGGGAAGACCTTTATCTCTCCTTCTATTCTAAATGACAGACTTACTGGATAAAGGATTCTCGGCTGCATATTTTTTCTGTTTATCGCATTGAAGATCTCCTGCCATTCCTTTCTGGCCTGCCAAGTTTCAGAAGAGAGATTGGTCGCAAGTATTATAGGTCTCCCTTTATATGTTAGGGCATGTTTATCCCTGGCTGCTTTCAGAATTTTCTCTTTATCCTTGTATTTTGCCAGTTTCACTATGATATGTCGTGCAGAAGATCGATTCAAGTTACGTCTGAAGGGAGTTCTCTGTGCCTCTTGGATTTCAGTGCCTTTTTCCTTCCCCAGTTCAGGGAAGTTCTCAGCTATTATTTCTTCTTATTTTTTTTAATTTTAATTTTATTTTTTTTATTTTTTTTCAATATATGAAATTTATTGTCAAATTGGTTTCCTTACAACATCCAGTGCTCATCCCAAAAGGTGCCCTCCTCAATACCCATCACCCACCCTCCCCTCCCTCCCACCACCCATCAACCCTCAGTTTGTTCTCAGTTTTTAAGAGTCTCTTATGCTTTGGCTCTCTCCCACTCTAACCTCTTTTTTTTTCTTCTTCCCCTCCCCCATGGGTTTCTGTTAAGTTTCTCAGGATCCACATAAGAGCAAAACATATGGTATCTGCATGGCTTATTTCACTTTGCATCACACTCTCCAGTTCCATCCACGTTGCTACAAAGGGCCATATTTTGTTCTTTCTCATTGCCATATAGTACTCCATTGTGTATATAAACCACAGTTGCTTTATCCATTCATCAGTTGATGGACATTTAGACTCTTTCCATAATTTGGCTATTGTTGAGAGTGCTGCTATAAACATTGGGGTACAAGTGCCCCTATGCATCAGTACTCCTGTATCCCTTGGGTAAATTCCTAGTAGTGCTATTGCTGGGACATAGGGTAGGTCTATTTTTAATTTTCTGAGGAACCTCCACACTGTTTTCCAGAGTGGCTGTACCAGTTTGCATTCCCACCAACACTGCAAGAGGGTTCCTGTTTCTCTGCATCCTCTCCAGCATCTATAGTCTCCGATTTGTTCATTTTGGCCACTCTGACTGGCGTGAGGTGATATCTGAGTGTGGTTTTGATTTGTATTTCCCTGATGAGGAGCGACGTTGAGCATCTTTTCATGTGCCTGTTGGCCATCCGGATGTCTTCTTTAGAGAAGTGTCTATTCATGTTTTCTGCCCATTTCAGCTATTATTTCTTCAAGTACACCTTCAGCACCTTCCCCTCTCTCTTCCTTCTCTGGAATACCAATTATGCGTAGATTATTTCTCTTTAGTGCATCACTTAGTTCTCTAATTTTCCCCCAATACTCCTGGATTTTTTAATCTCTCTTTTTCTCAGCTTCCTCTTTTTCCATAATTTTATCTTCTAGTTCACCTATTCTCTCCTCTGCCTCTTCAATCCGAGCCGTGGTCATTTCCATTTTATTTTGCAGCTCGTTTATAGAATTTTTTAGCTCCTCCTGACTATTCCTTAGTCCCTTGATCTCTGTAGCAATAGATTTTCTGCTGTCCTCTATACTGTTTTCAAGGCCAGCGATTAATTTTATGACTATTATTCTAAATTCACTTTCTGTTATATTATTTAAATCCTTTTTGATCAATTTGTTAGCTATTGTTATTTTGTGGGAATTCTTTTGAGGGGAATTCTTCCGTTTGGTCATTTTGGATAGTCCCTGGAGTGGTGCAGACCTGCAGGGCACTTCCCCTGTGCTGTCTTGAATAAGTTGTGTTGGTGGGTGGGGTCGCAGTCAGACCTGATGCCTGCCCCCAGCCCACCGCTGGGGCCACAGTCAGACTGGTGTGTACCTTCTCTTCCCCTCTCCTAGGGGCAGGATTCACTGTGTGGTGGCGTGGCCTGTCTGGGTTACTTGCACAGTGCCAGGCTTGTGGTGCTGGGGATCTGGCATATTAGCTGGGGTGGATGGGCAATGTGCACGGGGGCGGAAGGGACAGGCTCAGCTCATTTCTCCTTCGGTGATCTTCTTCAGGAGGGGCCCTGTGGCAGTGGGAGGGAGTCAGATCCTCCTCTGGAGGGATGGATCTGCAGAAGCACAGTGTTCGGTGTTTGCAGGGTGCAAGCAAGTTCTCTGGCAGGAACTGGTTCCCTTTGGGATTTTGCCTGGGGGATGGGCGAGGGAGATGGCGCTGGGAGCACCTTTGTTCCCCGCCAAACTGAGCTCTGTCATCCGGGGCTCAACAACTCTCCCTCCTGTTGTCCTCCAGCCTTCCCGCTCTCCGAGCAGAGCTGTTAACTTATAACCTTATATAACCTTAACTTATAACCTTATATAGCTTATAACAGATGTTAAGTCCCGCTAGCTGTCCAAACACACTCCGTCCAGCTGCTCCACTTTTGCCAGCCAGACTCTGGGTCTCTGCTTGGCCGGGGGGCTGCCCCTCCACCCCGGCTCCCTCCCGCCAGTCCGTGTAGCGTGCACCGCCTCTCCGCCCTTCCTACCCTCTTCCGTGGGCCTCTCGTCTGCGCTTGGCTCTGGAGACTCCGTTCTGCTAGTCTTCTGGAGGTTTTCTGGGTTATTTAGGCAGGTGTGGGTGGAATCTAAGTGACCAGCAGGACGCAGTGATCCCAGGGTCCTCCTACATTGCCATCTTCCCCTGGTTCCCACCAACAATTCAAAAGAGATCCTCTTTCTCCGCATCCTTCCCAACATCTGTTGTTACCTGAGTTGTTAATGTTAGCCATTCTGACAGGTGTAAAGTGGTATCTCATTGTGGTTTTGATTTGTATTTCCCTGATGATCAATGATGTTGAGTATTTTTTCATGTATTGCTTGGCTATCTGGATGTCTTCTTTGGAGAAGTGTCTATTCATGTCTTTTGCCCATTTCTTCACTGGATTATTTGTTTTTTGGGTATTGAGTTTGATAAGTTCTTTACAGATTTTGGATACTAACCCTTTATCTGATATGTCATTTGCAAATATCTTCTCCCATTCTGTTGATTGCCTTTAATTTTGCTGATTGTTTCCTTCTGCTGTGCAGGAGCTTTTTATTTTGATTTTTGCTTTTGTTTCCCTTGCCTTCAGAGACATGTTGAGTAAGAAGTTGCTGCGGCCAAGATCAAAGAGGTTTTTGCCTGCTTTCTCCTCGAGGATTTTGATGGCTTCCCATCTTACATTTAGGTCTTTCATCCATTTTGAGTTTATTTTTGTGTATGGTGTAAGAAAGTGGTCCAGGTTCATTCTTCTGCATGTTGCTGTCCTGTTTTCCCAGCACCACTTGCTGAAGAGACTGTCTTTATTCCATTGCATATTCTCTCCCACTTTGTCAAAGATTAGTTGGCCATACATTTGTGAGTCTGTTTCTGTGTTCTCTATTCTGTTCCATTGATCTGAGTGTCTGTTCTTGTGCCAGTACCATACTGTCTTGATGGTTACAGCTTTGTAGTATAGCTTGAAGTCTGGGATTGTGATGCCTCCTGGTTTGGTTTTCTTTTTCAAGATCGCTTTGGTTATTTGAGTACACAGTTTTAATTGTTACTTTCATGATTTATATTTTCTGTTTGGTAATAACTGGGCATTTTAGATGACATATTATAGCAAATCTGGATACTGAGTTCCCCTCCCCCTTTGAAGCTTGTTGTTTGCCTGATTATTTATTTAGAAATGAAAGCTGGACAATTTTTTTTGTACTGAGATATCCTTCTCTTCAGTGTGAAGTTTCTAATGTTGCTTTTCTTAGGGCATAGACTTGGCCATGCATACTGCGACCTTTAGATGATAGTTTTTTTAAAGGGGTCTCTTTGAGTATTTCTTTTTTTATTTTTTTCTTGGTTATTTCTTTCTTTTGTTTCTCTGTTAAGGTATCACACAGGGATCAATAAGAAATGTGTGAAACACTGTTCAACCACGAAAAAAGGCAGTTGTATAAACTGAACTATATAACAAAACTAAAGGTTTCTACCTCACCTGAGAAATTTGCTTGATAGTTCAATCATATAGAGGAAATTAGTAACCAACGAAATAACTATCTGCTAAATTCCTCTTCTTATTCATTTCATAAGCTAGAATTTCTGCTTTTGTAAATAAAAAGAAACTATCCCATGTAACCATAAAAAAAGAAAGTGAATAGAACAGCACTTAAAATGTTTCCATCAAGCATATTCCAAGCTGACTTAGCATTATATTTTATGGATCATATTTTAATGGATGAGTTCTAAAACCTATAATATGTGGCTAATTGTCCATTTATAGTAACTGCTAGAATTCCACTAATTATAGGAGAGACTTTACAAAGACGTTTTATCACATAATAATAGCACATAGATTCAACAATCTTTAAAGATCCAAATTTAAACTCCAGAGGAAATAATAAACCTTAAATAGACTTGAAATTTTTTGTTCTTACCAGGATTACTCTTTGACTCTGTCTTGATTTCTCTCTTTATTATACCTCTTCCAATAGCACCTAGGAGGCCTTCTCTATCAGTGTCTATAGAAATAAACAATTCTAAAACACTTTGTAAGGTAAATGTTAACATGTGTGCTTGTGTGTCTAGTATTCCTCTAATTAGCATTTATTATAGGAGGAGAATTATAGTGAAATGTCTGTCTGGCAAAAACATAATACCTTAGAATCCAGATAGCTATTAGTGGTCACGTAAGCCCCATCATACTGAAGCGTAGAGATGTTTAGTGATTTGACAAAGATGGCATATCTGGATAATGACAAAATTGATGCTCAAACTGGGGCTTCATCTAGAGCTTTTCCCAGAAAATATAAAGTCTTTAACAAGTTTAAATCACACCAGAGCATTTAAGTTAATAATATAACCTTCATGTACATATTAAAAACACATTCATCTAGTGAGGCACGGCATTACTTTTTTTTCCCCAGGTCAGCTTATAAACTATGGTCACTGGAGTCACAGACATTATTGTGAGGCAGAAGTTCTTGACTTGTCTAGGAATATTTTAATGCTCCCCATTTTTATTAGGTTATGTCACTTTAAATCAAGTAGGCATTAGTGATGGAAAAGAATAACAAATAACATATGGAAGGAGATAAAATGCTGTCTCAAATCTTCTTAGCATGTAGACCCTCCACCTGGAGAGGAGGAAATGGGTAATTTGCAATCATGTGAACATTGACATTGCATCCCTTTCCATTTGAGTCTTCACATGATTTTTAGGTTTTTTTCCTGGATGTGGAAATACTATGTAGGTCTAATGACAGAAAAAATAAAAAGAAACTTATTTAAAATAATTTCACACTGCACAAGAAATAACTAGAATTGGTGACTCTCGGTTACCAATGGGCAAAATTTTAATTGGTTCTAATACAGCATATAACTGAAGTTGAAAACATTTCCATGATCCAGATATAGATTGGAAGTCTTGCTTTGGAGAAATGACTGAGCCTATGAATTTTAAAGTTTTCAATATCACCATAAAACAAAATATATACTGCCATTGTAACCTAAACAGAGGTAGATACCACCAGATGGGGCATCATTACTAAAACCAAAGACAAATAGGATTGGTCAGAACAGGTTTTAAATATTAAGTAATGACATTTGTGAAAGTAATATGAGCTATAGATTCACATAACTGGAGAACATTAGCAGACCTATTTTAGCCTTTTGGTCTTTCTCTAACAGATGTAATTAGAATAACTGATTCACATGAACTGAGAAGGCAAGGGATTCTTATATAAGCAGGGAAGCAATGAGAATAGCCCCTGGGTGCAGATTGGATTAAACAGTAGGAGCACAAAAGGTAAGTGGTGGGGAAATTTATAAGAGTTACAATTTTCCTCTTTCACAATATTGTTCCATTTCTTTAAGTCTTCTTAAAAAATCTTATGCTGCTTAGAATTTCTTGAGTTATTTTTAAAATATACATAAGGTATAAAATTTGCCCATTTTAAATGTTTAATTAATGGTTAGTAATATATTCCTAGAATTGTGTAACTGTCAGTACAGTTGTAGAATCTACTTAAGATTTATATCATTAAATTCCAGTGAGAGTTAGAAATTTTCCACCATATTTTTGATACAGATTTTGTATATAACTCTAAATTCCTATTCTCTTTCTACATATAAATATAAATATAAAAATACAAATATAAATATATATAAATTCATTTATTATAAAAATGTTTCATTGTTTATAAAACTGTGCCCTATAGAGAAACTGAAAGAATAAGAGCAAGTATGTATGGATAGTATTTGCTATATTAACCATTTTTTGTCTCAGTTTTATTTTTATTTTATTTTTTAATATAATTTATTGTCAAATTGGCCAACATACAGTATGTAAAGTGTGCTCTTGATTTTTGGGGTAGATTCCCACAGTTCATTGCTTACATACAACACCCAGTGCTCATCCCAACAAGTGCCCCCCTCAATGACCATCTCCCATTTTCCCTTCCCCCCCATCCCCCTCCAACCCTCAGTTTGTTCTCTGTATTTAAGAATCTCTTATGGTTTGCCTCCCTCTCGCTCTATTTGTAGCTATTTTTTCCCCTTCCCTTCCCCCATGGTCTTCGGTTAATTTTCCAAAGATCCACATGAGAGAAAACGTATGATATCTTTCTCTGACTGACTCATTTCACTTAGCATAATACCTTCCAGTTTCATCCACATTGCTTCAAATGGCATGATTTCATTCTTTCTCATTGCCAAGTAGAGTTCCATTATATATATAAACCACATCTTCTTTACTCATTCATCACTTGATGGACATTTAGTCTCTTTCCATAATTTGGCTATTGTTGAAAGCGCTGCTATAAACATTGGGGTACATGTGCCCCTATGCATCAGCACTCCTGTATCCTTTGGGTAAATTCCTAGTAGTGCTATTGCTGGGTTTTAAGGTAGCTCTATTTTTAATTTTTTGAGGAACTTCCACACTGTTTTCCAGAGCAGCTGCACCAGTTTACATTCCCACCAACGGTGCAAGAGGGTTCCTTTTTCTCCAAATCATCACCAGCATCTGTCATTTCCCAAGTTGTTCATTTTAGCCACCCTGACCAGTGTGAGATGGTATCTCAGTGTGGTTTTGATTTGTATTTCCCTAATGAGAAGTGACGTCGAGCATCTTTTCATGTGTCTGTTGGCCATTTGGTGTCTTCTTTGGAAAAGTGTCTATTCATGTCTTCTGCCCATTTCTTCACTGGATTATTTGTTTTTTGACTGTTGAATTTGGTAATTTCTTTATAGATTTTAGGCACTAACCCTTTATCCAATATGTCCTTTGCAAATGTCTTTTTCCATTCCATCAATTGCCTTTTAATATTGTTGATTATTTCCTTTTTAGTGCAGAAGCTTTTTATCTTGATGAGGTCTCAATAGTTCACTTTTGCTTTTAATTCCCTTGCCTTTGGAGATGTGTTGAGTAAGAAATTGCTGTGGCTGAGGTCCAAGAGGTTGTTGCCTGCTGTCTTCTCTAGAGTTTTGATGGTTTCCTGTCTCACATTTAGGTCCTTCATACATTTTGAGTTTATTTTTGTGTATGATGTAAGAAAGTGGTCCAGTTTCATTCTTCTGCATGTTGCTGTCCAGTGCTCCCAGCACCATTTGCTAAAGAGACTGTCTCTTTTCCATTGGATACTCTTTCCTCCTTTGTTGAAGATTAGTTGGCCATATATTTGTGGGCCCAATTCTACATTCTCTATTCTATTCCATTGGTCTATGTGTCTGTTTTTGTGCCAATACCATACTGTCTTGATGATTACAGCTTTGTAGTACAGCTTTAAGTCTGGAATTGTGATGCCTCCCACTTTGGTTTTCTTTTTCAATATTACTTTAGCTATTTGGGGTCTTTTTTGGTTCCAACAACTTTAGGATTGTTTGTTCTAGCTTTGAGAAGAATGCTGGTGCAATTTTGATTGGGATTGCATTAAATGTGTAGATTGCTTTGGGTAGTATTGACATTTTAACAATATTTATTCTTCCAATCCATGAGCATGGAATGTTTTTCCATTTCTTTTTGCCTTCTTCAGTTTTCTTCATAAGTTTTCTGTAGTTTTCAGCATACAGATAGATCTTTTTAATATATTTAGTTAGGTTTATTCCTAGGTATTTTATGGTTCTTGGTGCAATTATAAATGGGATCATTTTCTTTATTTCTCTTTCTAATGCTTCATTATTGGTGTATAGAAATGCAACTGATTTCTGTACATTGATTTTGTACCCTGTGACTTTGCTGAATTCATGTATCAGTTCTAGCAGCCTTTTTGTGGAGCCTTTTGGGTTTTCCACGTGGAGTAGCATGTTGTCTGCGAAAAGTAAAAGTTCGACTTCCTCTTTGCCAATTTTGATATCTTTTATTTCATCTTGTCTGCTTGCTGATACTAGGACTTCCAACATTATGTTGAACAACAGTGTTAAGAGTGAAAATCCCTGTTGTGTTCCTGATCTCAGGGGGAAAGCCCTCAGTTTTTCCCCATTGAGGATGATATTAGCTGTGGGCTTTTGATATATGGCTTTTATGATATTTAAGTATGTTCTTTCTATCCCAACTTTCTTGAGGGTTTTTATTAAGAAAGATGTTGTTTTTTGTCAAATGCTTTTTCTGCATCTATTGACAGTATCATATGGTTCTTATCCTTTCTTTTACTGTTGTGATGTATCACATTGATTGACTTGCACATACTGAACCAGCCCTACAGCCCAGGAATGAATCCCACTTGATCATGGTGAATAATTCTTTTTATATGCTGTAGAATTCAATTTGCTAGTATGTGGTTGAGAATTTTTGCATCCATGTTGATCAGGGATATTGGTCTGTAATTCTCCTTTTTTTATGGGGTCTCTGTCTGGTTTGGGAATCAAGGTTATGCTGTCTTCATAGAATGAGTCTGGAAGTTTTCCTTCCATGTCTATTTTTTTGGAACAGCTTGAGAAGAATAGGTATTAACTCTGCTTTAAATGTCTGGTAGAATTCCCCTAGGAAGTCATCTGGCCCAGGAATCTTATTTGCTGGGATATTCTTGATAACTGATTCAATTTCTTCACTAGTTATGGGTGTGTTCAAATTTTCTATTTCCTCCTGTTTGCGTTTTGGTGTGTGTGGATGTCCAGGAATTTGTCCATTTCTTCAGGTTGTCCAGTTTGTTTGCATGTAATTTTTCATAGTATTCTCTGATAATTTCTTGTATTTCTGAGGGATGGTTGTGATAAATCCATTTTCATTTGTGACTTTATATATTTGGGTCCCTTCTCTTTTCTTTTTGAGATGTCGGGCTAGGGGTTTATCAATTTCATTTATTTTTTCAAAAAAACCACCCCTCAGTTTCATTTATTTGTTCTGCTGTGTTTGGGGATTATATATTGTTTATACCTGGTCTGATCTTTATTATTTCCCTTCTTCTCCTGGCCATGGGTTTTCTTTGCTGTTCTGCCTCTAGTTCCTTTAGGTGTGCTGTTAGATTCTGTATTTGGATTTTTCTTGTTTCTTGAGATAGGCTTGTATTTTCCCCTTACGACTGCCTTTGCTGCATCCCAAAGGGTTTGGACTGCTGTGTTTTTATTTTCATTTGTTTCCATATATGTTTTAATTTAATTTTAATTGCCTGGTTGACCCATTAATTCTTTAGTAAGATGTTCTTTAACCTCCATGAATTTGGAGGTTTTCCAAACTTTTTCCTGTGGTTGATTTCAAGTTCCAAAGCATTGTGATTTGAAAGCGTGTACAGTATGATCTCAATTCTTTTGTATTTACTGAGGGCTATTTTGTGAAGCAGTATGTGATCTATCTTGGAGAATATTCCACGAGCACTCGAGAAGAATGTATATTCTGCTGCCTTTGGATGAAAAGTTCTGAATATCTGTCAAGTCCATGTGGTCCAGTGTATCATTCAGGGCCATTATTTATTGATTTTCTATCTGGAGGATCTGTCCATTGTTATAAGTGGAGTATTAAAGTTCCCTGCAATTACCACATTCTTACCAATAAAATTGCTTATGTTTGTGATTATTTTATGTATTTGGGTGTTTCCAAATTCAATGCAGAAACATTTATAGCTGTTAGTTCTTCTTGGTGGATAGAGCCCATAATTATTATATAATGCCCTTCTTCATCCCTTGTTATAGTCTTTAGTTTAAAATCTAGTTTGTCTGATATAAGTATGACTACTCCAGCTTTCTTTTGGCTTTCAGTGGCATGATAGATCGTTCTTCATCACCTCACTTTGAATCTGAAAGTGTCCTCAGGTCTAAAATGGGTCTCTTGTAGGTAGCAAATAGATAGCTCTTATCTTTTTATCCATTCTGATACCCTATGTCTTTTGATTGGAGCATTTAGTCCATTTACATTCAGTGTTATTATTGAAAGATATGGATTTAGAATCATTGTGTTCTGTAGGTTGCATGCTTATAGTGATGTCACTGTTCCTTTGTGGTCTTTGCAACATTCTACTCACAGAGTCCTCCTTAGGATCTCTTGCAGGGCTGGTTTAGTGGTGATGAATTCCTTCAGTTTTTGTTTTTCTAGGAAAACCGTTATCTCTCCTTCTATTCTGAATGACAAGCTTGCTGGATAAAGGATTCTTGGCTGCATATTTTTCCTATTCACCACATTGAAAATTTCCTGACACTCCTTTCTAGCCTGCCACGTTTCAGTAGATGGGTCTGCTACTACCCTTATGTGTCTACCTTTGTATGTTAAGTCCTGTTTATCCCCTAGCTGCTTCAAAATTCTCTTTATCCTTCTATTCTGCCAGTTTCACAATGATATGCCATGCAGAAGATCAATTCAAGTTACATCTGAAGGGAGTTCTCTGTGCCTCTTGGATTTCAATATCTGTTACCTTTCCCAGATTGGGGAAGTTCTCAGCTATGGTTTGTTCAAGTACACCTTCAGCCCCTTTCTTTCTCCCTTCTTCTTCTGGAACTCCTCTGATATGGATTTTATTCTGTTTCATTGAATCACTTAGTTCTCTAATTCTCCCCTTGTGGTCTAGAATTTTTTATCTTTTTCTCACCCTCATCTTTTTCCATAATTTTATCTTCTATTTCACTTAATCTCCCATCTGCCTCTACAGTTCTTGCTGTCACTGCTTCTACTTTATTTTGCACCTCATTTGCAGAATTTTTTAATTCATCATGACGATTTCTTAGTTCCTTGATCTCTGCAGCAATAGATTCTCTGCTGTCTTCTATGCTCTTTTCAAACCCAGGGATTAATCTTATGATTATTATTCTAAATTCTTGTTCAGTTATATTGTTTATATCTGCTTTGATCAATTCCTTAGCTTTCATTTCTTTCTGGAATTTCTTTTGAGGAGAATTCCTCCATTTCATCATTTTGGCTAGTTTTCTGTCCCTTATGTGTTTTAAAAGCTTGTTATGTGCCCTGCACCTGGGAACACTAATATATTAAAGAGGGGCTATACACTGTCCAAGGCTTGTCCCTTCAGGAGGTGTTTTTTGGAGTGTGTTACTTGCTCTCTGTTGTTGTGACTCTGGCTGCTTTATCTCCGTACTTGTAGTAATGTTTTGGACCCTCCACAAAGTGTGCTTTGAGTTGTTCATTGAAGTAGTCCTGGGATAGCAAACAAACAAACAAGCAAACAGAAAAAAACAAAACAAAACAAAACACTGGCTACAGCAAAACAACAGGATTGGAGTGGCGTTGATGGAAGAAGCCTTATACTATACAAAGAGAGAAATGACAGGGGCAGGGAAAAAGAAAAGAAAATTGACAAGGCAGAGAAACTCTATGGCTTAATCCAGAGATAGAGCAGGGAAAATAAAGAAGGAGATATAGAATAGGTATAAAGAGAACAGATTAAATATGTCTGCTTAAACAAACCAACAACCAGAATAACTAGACAAGGAAAGAAAGAGAGAAAAATACACACACACACACACACACACACACACACACACACAATATGAATTGTCCAAGAATAAAATCAGAAATACAAAACCCCTGGGTGCCTTGTAACCGGTGGCAGCACTGGTCTGGTAGAGGGGCTGTTTGGTTGGTCAGTGTCAATCCTGCTCTCGTAAATACACAGTTACCAGGCACAGAAGGGCATGGTTTGGTATAGGTAGGGACCCCCTCCACTGTGGGTCTGCTGTCAGTTCCCTGAAGCTCCACCTTGTTGGTGTCGGGGAGAAAAATGGCAACACCCCGGTCTCTCCTCCACAGACCAGGTGTCCCAAACCACTGTTTTCAGACTGTCCTCACAGTGCCGCAGATGGGAACAAGGCAGTTTGTCCCGCTCCACCAACTCCTACACCTCCCTGGTGCTTGGCTGTGATTTAAACCCCGATGTCTTAATGGATCCCACTCCATGCGCCCTGGTTCAGGGGAAAGCTGCTGCATGCTGCCCCACTTGAGGCGGTTTGTCCCACTTGACCAACTCCTACACCTTACTGGCACTTGCCTGGACTTAAACCCTGATGTCTTAAAGGGTCTCCCTCCAAGTGCCCCAGTTTTGGGGAAGTGCTGCTCCACGCCACCTGTATATGGCCTCTGGCTGAAAGGCGCAGGCAGTCTTTGTACTTTGAATGGTTATATACCTTCTTGCCACATCACTCCAGGGAGGGGATTGCTTTCTTCCATTGAAGACTGTGCCTGTGAACTAGTTACTAAGCCTGGGGCTGGCTCCCCTCCTCCCCAGGTGGGTGAACAGGGCAGCCAGCCCCAGTCCGGAGAAAGCCCTGCAGTTAGCGATTGGATCTTTCTCCGTTCTGCTCCGTGGTTTTGTTCTTGTCCAGATACAGTCCTACACTTTCTCCAATCCTTGCCTACACAGCCCATTTTATCTCCCCCAGTTCGCAATCACACACCTATGGCCCGTCCAGGTTGTCCCTGTGGGTCCCTAGAGATGTCTTTGTCACTCTGTAACCCAGACTCTTGGAATTCAAAGTCCTTTGGCCTCAACACTGCTGTGTTTGAGGGAGGAAGGAACTTTGGGTTCCCCTACTTCTCCATGTTGGATCTTAACCATCTTGTTTATAAACATCTAGTTCTCTTTAAGCCATTGTTTCAAATTATATTCTCTGCTCTAATTTCTCAGCTCTTATTGTAGTATTTCAGTACTTTAGTTTTGCTCATTCTTTCTTCTTTTTTTTTAAACATTTTTTAATGTTTATTTATTTTTTAGAGACAGAGCATGAGCAGGGGAGGGGAAGAGAGAGAGAGGGAGACACAGAATCTGAAGCAGGCTCCAGGCTCTGAGCTGTCAGCATAGAGCTGGATGCAGGGCTTGAACCCACAAACCATGAGATCACTACCTGAGCCAAAAGTAGGATGCTTAACCACCTGAGCCACTCCACTCATTTTCTTCTGACAGCATAAATTTACTGAGCAGTTCTAGTGAATTTTAATATTTCAGTTACTGTATTTCCATGCTTTCTTTTTTAAAATAATATCCTTCCCTTCACAGTTATTTGCAAAAGACAAAGCCTTTGGACATGTGGACACAGTCACCTTTAGATGACAGTGTTTTTTAACAGGGATATATATATATATATATATATATATGTGAAAAATACAGTCAAATATCTGTATATATTGCATATGTACATGCATATATATGCATATATGGCATATGCAGGCAATGGCAGTATGTTCATCGCTGTTAATGAGTAAAGGCAATAGTATAATCTCCAAACTATATAACACAGCCAATGTACTCTGTTACAGTTGATATACCATAAATATGGCATCAAATAGAAGGAAATGGTAACTAATGAATTAACTATTCTAAATTCTTGTTGCTATTATATTCATGAAGTATAGAAAATTAATAATATATGATTGGACACACTTTCACCAACCATATTTTAAGGCCACTATAGCATTTTATTTTATGGTCTAATTTCTAAATGGATGATTTCTAAAACTCCTAATATCTAGGTAAATTTTTATTTCTAGTAAACACCAGAGTATAATGAATTATGAGAATATTTATGAAGATTTTATCTGTATAGTAATAACATATAGCTACTATTTTCATATAGACCCAGTCTTCATTAAACTCCAAAGAAGTGCGTGGATGGAACTGGAGAGTGTGATGCTAAGTGAAATAAGCCATACAGAGAAAGACAGATACCATATGGTTTCACTCTTATGTGGATCCTGAGAAACTTAACAGAAACCCATGGGGGAGGGGAAGGAAGAAAATAAAAAAGAGGTTAGAGTGGGAGAGAGCCAAAGCATAGAAGACTGTTAAAAACTGAGAACAAACTGAGGGTTGATGGGGGGTGGGAGGGAGGGGAGGGTGGGTGATGGGTATTGAGGAGGGCACCTTTTGGGATGAGCACTGGGTGTTGTATGGAAACCAATTTGTCAATAAATTTCATATAAAAAATGAAAAAAAAAACTCCGAAGAAGTGCATTTAAAACCAGAAATATAGACTTGCAAACTCTTGTTCTTACCAGGGAGACTCTTTGATTGTATCTTCTTTTCCTTCACCAATATACTTCTTTCAATGGCATCCTTCAAGTGTTCTATATCAGTTTCTATACAAATAAGAACACCAAAACACTTCATAAGGTAACTCTACTAAGATAGAACTATCTACTTGTTATTAAATAATAAGAATTATAATAAAATATTTGTATTGCCAAATCAGCAAACTTTATTATTGGAAGGTATACTAGCAATCATTAAGTCTCCATATATTGTGTATCTAGATAATGACAAAATTGATGCACAAACTTACGTATCATAATCTTTTAACCACTGCCCTTTCCATACAATACTATGTCTTTGGTTAAAATAAAATATACTGGAGAGTGTATGATAATAATATAACTTTCAAGTTTATACTAAAATCATCATCATATTGTAGGGGTATACCTAGGGATGTGGAACATAACATTTTTTTCCTCACAGGTTACATTACAAACCATGGCCTCCATTGTCAGAGAAAATTAGCAGGGAGCAGAAAATCTTCGACTTACCTAAGAATATTTTATGCCCCTTTCATATTATTTAATTGTAAAAAAAAAAGTAGGCATCTGTAGTGGAAAAGAATAACAAGATATTTTGTAGATTAAAGGGAAAAAAGTGGTTTCCTGGGTCTCGTTAGCATGAAGACATTGTTACTGGGGAGGAGGAAATGGTTAAATTTGCAGGAATGCCAGGATTGAGACTTGGTTTCTCTTCATTCGAGTGTTTATGTGATTTGAAATTTTTGCTTGATTTAAAAACTACAACTAGATCCAATTACAGGAAAAATATATGAACATGGCTAAAGGACAGTTTATACTGAAAAAGGAACACTTAAGAATCATCAAGTAAGGTCAGCTACAGGGTCTAAAGTTTTGTGAAGTTGTTTCTAACAGCATGCACCTAGATTTGGAAACCTGTCATGAGCTAGTCATCCAGATGGAAGTGTTTCTTTGGAAAAATGGCTGAGTCAATAAATAGTTAATGTTGCACTGTGACCTTGGCAATCCAAGTATAGCAACACTGCAATCTGTATAAAGGTGGTGACCTGCTACAGCATTACAAAAATGAAATGTGTCGGATTTGGTAGAACTAGTTTTCAATAATTAAGTAACAACCAGTTGAGAATGTAATAAGATCTATGGCAAAACAAATAAATAAAACATGGGCGAATATTAACAGATGTATTTTAACTTCTCTGGATCTTTCTCCAACTGGTATATATAAGAAAGATTTGCTCATTTGAATTGAGGAAGCAAAGGATCCTCAAATAAACAAAAGGCAATGTGAATAGTATTTGAGAAAAGATCAGGTTAACTATTAGGAATTAAAAGTTATGTGCTGGAGAAATAACCTAGAGTCACATTTTTTTCACTTGTATCTTTCCACTTCCCTAATTATTTTTTTAAATCCTATTGTGCTTGGAGTTCACTGAGCTGTTTTTAAAAATGATATAACAGAGTACAGATCTTTTACCTTTTTGGTTAGGTGTATTCCTAGATATCTTATGGTTTTGGTACAATTGTAAATGGGATCGATTCCTTGGTTTCTGTTTCTGCTGCTTCATTACTGGTGTATGGAAATGCAACACATTTCGGTACATTAATTTTGTATCCTGTGACTTTACTGAATTTATGTATCAGTTCTAGCAACTTTTTGGTGGAATCTTTTGGGTTTTCTACATAGAGTATCATACAATCTGCAAATAGTTCAAGTTAGACTTCTTTGCCAATTTGGAGGACTTTTATTTCTTCTTATCTGATTGTTGAGGTGAGGACTTATAGTACTATATTAAATAATGGTAGTGAGAGTGGACATCCCTGTCTAGTTCCTGACCATAGAAAAAAAGCTCTCAGTTTTTCCCCATTGAGGATGATATTAGCTGTGGGTCTTTTGTATATGGCCTTTATAATGTTGAGGTATGTTCCCTCTATCCCTACTTTTTGAGGTTTTTCATGAAGAATGGATGCTGTACAGGGATGTCTGGGTGGCTCATTCAGTTAAACATCTGACTTCAGCCCAGGTCATGATATCATAGTTCCTGGGTTCAAGTCTCATGTTGGGCTCTCTGCTGACAGCTCAAAGCCTGGAGCCCACTTTGGATTCTCTGTCTCTGTGTCTCTCTGCACCTCCCCTTCTCTCTCTCTCTCTCTCTCTCTCTCTCTCTCTCTCTCTCTCTCAAAAAAGCGAATAAACATTAAAAAGTGTTTTAAAAAGGAATGGATGCTTACATATGATTCTTTCCCTTTCTTTTATTAAAAGATCTGTAACTTGAAAACTATAAAACACTGATGAAATAAATTGAAGGTAACACAAAGAAATGGAAAAACATTCCATGCTCATAGATTCGAAGAACAAACATTATTAAAATGTCTATACTACCCAAAGCAATCTATACATTTAATGCAATCTCTATCAAAATACCACAAGCATTTTTCACAGAACTAGAACAAACAATCATAAAATTTGCATGGAACCACAAAAGACCCCAAATAGCCAAAGCAACCTTGAAAAAGAAAAGCAAAGCTGGAGGCATCACAATTCCAGGCTTCAAGCTATATTACAAAGCTGTAGTGATCAAGGCAGTATGGTATTGGCACAAAAACAGACATATAGATCAATGTGTCTATATGACAGAAAACCCAGAAATGAACCCACAACTATAAGGCTGACAAATCTTCAACAAAGAGGGAATAAATACACAATGGGAATAAGACAGTTTCTTCAACAATGGTATTGGGAAAACTGGACAGCGACATGCAGGAGAATGAACCTGGACCACTTTCTTATACCATACACAAAAATAAATTCAAAATGGATGAAAGTCCTAAATGTGAGATGAGAAACCATCAAAATCCTACAGGAGAACACAGGCAGTAACCTGTTTGACTAGCAACTTCTTACTAGATACATCTCCTGAGACAAGGGAAACAAAAGCTAAAATAAACTTCAGGACTTCATCAAGAGAAAAAGTTTCTGCACAGCGAAGGAAACAATCAACAAAACTAAAAATCGGCCTATGGAATGGGAGTAGATATTTGTAAATGATATATCTGACAAAGGGTTAGTATCCAAAAATATGTAAGGAACCTAGAAAACTCAACACGCAAAAAGCAAATAACCCAGTTGAAAAATGGGCAGAAAACATGAATAGTCATTTTTCCAAAGAAGACATCGAGATGGCTGACACATGAAAAGATGCTCAACATCACGCATCATCAGAGAATTAGAAATCAAAACTTTAATGAGATATTCTGACATCTGTTGGAATGGTTAAAATTAATAACACAGGAAACAACAAATGTGGGTGACAATGTGGAAAAAGGGGAACCGTTGTCTTACACTGTTGTTGGGAATGCAAACTGGTGCAGTCACTCTGGAAAACAGTATGGAGGTTCCTCAAAGAGTCAAAATAGAACTACCCTATATGTATGTATGTATATGTATATGTGCATATATATATATATAATTTCATATATATTACATATATATAAAGTTTTGTGAGTTGTAATATATATATATACATATATTATATACATATTTCACCTCTTCTTTATCCATCCATAAGTTGATAGACATTAGACTATTTCCATTTATTGTAGATAATGTTGCTATAAACATCAGAGTACGTGTATCCCTTCAAATTAGTATTTTTGTATCCTTTCAAAAAAATTGTTAATAGTTTCTTTTCTAGAGCAATTTAGGGTTTCAGAGAAGTTACACAGAAAGTACAGAGTTCCCAAATACTTCTTACCCCTAACACACAATTTCCCGTTATTAACATCCTATTTTAGATAATATATTTGTTGCAGTTGATGAACCAATGTTGATGAGTTACTAATAATACTCATGGTTTATGTTAGTGACTCCTTTTGTTGTACAATTCTACAGATATTGACAAATATATAGTATCATGTGTCCACCACTATATTATTATACAAAATAGCTTCAGCACCCTGAAAATTCCTTGTGCTCCAACTCTTCATTACTCCTTAATCTGAACCCCTGGCTACTTCTGAAATTTTAACTATCTGTATAGTTTTGCCTTTCTCAGAGTGGTATATAGTTGAAATAATATAGCTTTTCCAAGCTGGCTTCTGTCACTTAGCAATGTGTGCTTAAGTTCCTTCCATGTCTTTCTGTAGCTTGATAGCCCAATTCTTTTTATTATTGAATAATATACCATTATATAAATGTACCACAGGTTGTTAATCCATTAACCTATTGGAAAACATCTTTGTTGCTTCCAAAATGGGGCAATTATACGTAAACCTGCTATAAATATTCATGTGCAGGTTATTGCCTGGATATAAGGTTTCATTTGGGTAAACACTTGGGAGCATAATTACTGGATTGTATGGTAAGATAATGTTGACCTTTATAAAAATGTCAAACTGTCTTCCAAAGTGGGTATAGCATTTTTCATCTTCAAAAACAATAAATGAGAGTTCATGCATTCCATATACTTTACTACATTTTGTGTTGTCAGTTTTTGGTTTAGCCATTCTCATAGGTGTATATCATTAGGTATTTCATTGTTTTTATTTGCAATTTCCTAATGACATTTGATGATTTCATTATGCTTACTTGTCATCTTCTATCTTCTTTGAAGAGATGGATGTTCAGATATTTTAAGGGTTTTAAAATAGCATTGTTTTTTTAATGTTTAATTATTTTTATATATTTCAAACACAAATACTTTATATGAGATACGTGTTTGGCAAATATTTTCTATCAATATATAGTATGTATTTTAATTCTCTTAAAAATGTCTTTCACAAAATGTAAGTATTAATTAAAAAAAAGTCCAAACTCATCACAATTTTTCTGCTTCTCTTTTTCGAGTTTCCTAAGGGGGAGGAGAGATTATTGATTTTTTACTTTCTTATTTTCTAATATATGAATTCAACGCTATAAATTTCCTTCTAAGCACTCCTTTCACTGTTTTATCACACACATTTTGATAAGTAATATTTTAATTTTCACTTAGTTCAAATTTTTTAAATTTATTTTGACACTTCTTCTTAGAACATGCACTTTAGAGGTATATTGTTTCATCTTCAAATATTTTGAGATTTTCCATCTACATGTGTCACTGATTTCTCATTTAATTTCATTATGGGCTGAGAGCATGATTTGTGTGATTTATATTTTAGACAAATTTTTAACACACTATTTCTATCTTAAAATGTGGTCCATCTTTGTGAATATAGCTTGTGAGTTTGAAAGCAATGCGTATTCTGCTATTGTGGATGGGGTATTCAGATAGATATCGATTAGATGCAGTTCATTGATGGTGTTGTTGAGTTCACCTATGTTATTATTGATTTTTTTGCCTGCTGGTTATAGTCATTTCTGATAGAAGGGTGAAGTTTCCAAGTGTAATAATGGATGTTTTTATTTCTCCTTATAGTTTTATCTATAGTCCAGTTTTTGCCTATGTATTTTGGCACATATGAGTTAAGGCATACACACATTAAGGAATATTATATATTCTTGGAGAATTTGTTCTTTTATTATTACTTAACACTTCTATTTATCCCTGGTAATTTTTCTTGCCTTGAACTCTTTTTCTTTTTTTCAGTCTGCTTTTTCTGATCCTAATACAGCTATTCATGCATATTTTTCTCCATGCCTTTATGACATATCCATTTTTCCACCTTAATTGAAGTGTAATTAACAAATAAAATTATAATATATTTAAAGTGCACAGCACAACGATTTGATATTTGTACACATTGTAAAATGGTTGTCACAATCAAGCTAACACATCCATGACTTCACATAGTGAATTTCCCTTCCTTCCCTCCCCTCCCCTCCTTTCTTTTTTTCTTTCTCTCTTTCTTTCTTTCTTTCTTTCTTTCTTTCTTTCTTTTCTTCTCCCTCCGTCCCTCCTTCCCTCCCTTCCTGTTTAGTGAGAGTGTTTATCAAATATCACATAAGCAATAGAGTATTATTAGATATAATCCTCAGAATTTACTTACCTAATAACTAAAAGTTTGAACCCTTTGACCAATCACTCTCCAGGTTTATCCTCATGTTTTCAAGAGGCAGTATTTCCTTCATTTTTATGGCAAAATTATATATATATATATATATATACACACACACATATATATGCATATATATGTTAGATATAGATATATATGTATATACATACATGTTTGTGTACACATACACATAGGTATCTACATATTCATTATTCGTTATCTATTATCCATCAGTCATCAATGGATGGTGAGCAGTTAGGTTATTTCCATCTTGGCTAATGTAAATAATGCCACTATAAATATGGGTGTACAAATGTTCCTTTGAGATAATGATTTCCTTTTCTTCACATATAAATCCAGCTTGTGACTGCTAGACCATATGGTAGTTCTATTTTTAATTTTTTTAAAACCTCTGTATATTTATTAAATAATAAAATATTAAAGAAAAAAGAAAAATAAAATAAAATAAAAATAATAAATAAAATAAATAATAAAAATAATAAATCTATTATTATTTAATAAATAAACATTAAAGGAAAAAGAAACTAATATTTTCCATAATAGCTGCACAAATTTATATTATAATCAACAGTGTACAAGAGTTATATTTTCTTCACATTCTCACCAATACTTGTTATCCCATGTCTTCTGATCATAGCCATTCCAAAAAGTGTGAGCTGATACTTCATTGTGGTTTTGATTTGCATTTCCCTGATGATTAATGATGTTGAGCATATTTTCATATGTCTCTTGGGCATCTATATGTCTTCTTTGGAAAAATACCTGTTCAGATACTTAAGTTATTGTGATTGTGAATGAATTATTGGTGATTTTTCCATTGAGTTGTAGAAGTTCATTATATATTTTGGATATTAACCTCTTATCAGATAATGTAGTTTACAAATATTTTCTTCTGTTCTGTAGATTGCCTCTTCATTTTGTGATTGTTTCTTTTGCTATACAAAAGTGTTTTAGTTTGATATAGTCCTACTTTTTTCTTTTGTGCTTGTGCTTTTGATATCAAATCCAAAATTATTGCTTAGAGAAACATCAAGATATCCCCCTGTGTTTTCTTCTATGAGTATTATTGTTTTAGGATTTAAGTGTTTAATCCATTTGAATTGATTTTGTGTATTATGGAAATAGGTGATCATTCTTTTGCATAAAGTTACCCAGTTTTCCCAACAGCATTGAAGAAACTATGCTTTTCCCATTGTATATTTTTGGTATCTTTGTCAAAAAATCAGTTGACCATATGATAGTGGGTTTATTTCTGTGCTCTGTATTCTGTTCCATGGAATTATTTACCTATTTTTATGTCAACAACATATTGTCCTGATTACTGTATCTTTGTAATATAGTTTGAAATCAGACTAAGTGATGTCTCTAGCCTTGCCCGTCATGCTCAAGATTTCTTTAGCTATTTGCAGTCTTTTGTGGTCTATGAAAATTTTAGTGTAGTTTTTAAACATTTTTGTAAAAAATGCCATTGGTATTTCTTTTATTTTCAAATATTTGTTTCAGGAGTAGAATTTAGTAATTCATCACTTACATATAACTCCCAGTGCTCATCATAACAAGTACATTCCTCAACACCCATCACCCATTTAGCCCAGCCCTCCTACCTCCCTCAATCAACCCTCAGTTTGTTCTTTATTATTAACAGTCTCTTATGGTTTGTTTCTCTCTCTTTTCCCTCTCCTTCCCATTTGTTCATCTGTTTGTTTCCTAAATTCAACATATGAATGAAATAATTTGGTATATGTCTTTCTCTGACTTATTTTGCTTAGCATAATACATTCTAGTTTCATCCACACAAAGTACATGCACATACATACACACAACACATTCTTTATCCATTTACCAGTCAACAGACATTTGAGCTCTTTCCATAGTTTGGCTATTGTTGATAATGCTGCTATAAACATTGGGGTACATGTTTCCCTTCAAATCAGTACTTTTGTATCCTTTGGGTAAATACTAAGTAATACAATTCCTATGTCATAGAGTAGATCTATTTTTTACCTTTCAAGGAGCCCAGGTACTGTTTTCCAAAGTGGCTGCTCTAGTTTCTATTGCCACCAACAGTGTAAGAGGGTTCCCCTTTCTCCACATCTTTGCCAATATCTGTTGTTTCCTGTATTGTTAATTTCAGCCATTCTGACAGGTGTGAGGTGGTATCTCATCATGATTTTGATTTGTATATCTCTGATGATGATTGATGTTGAGCATCTTTTCTTGTGTCTGTTAGTCATCTGGATGTCTTCTTTGGAAAAATGCCTATTCATGCCTTTTGCCCATTTCTTCACTGGATTATTTGTTTTTTGGGTGTTGAGTTTAATAAGTTCTTTATATATTTTGGATACTAACCCTTTATCTGATATGTCATTTGAAAATATCTTCTCCCATTCTGTCAGTTGCCTTTTAGTTTTGCTGATTGTTTCCTTCACTGTGCAGAAGATTTTTATCTTGATAAGGTCCCAATAGTTCATTTTTGCTTTTGTTTCCCTTGCCTCAGGAGACACATCTAGAAAAAAAAGTTGCTACAACAGCTGTCACAGATATTATTGCCTGTGATCTCTTTTGGGATTTTTATTTTATGCAAAAATTCTAATTCAAAGGGGCATATGCACCCAAATATTTATTGCAGGTCTATTGACAACAGCCAAAGTATGGAAAGAGTCCAAATGTCCATTGATGGATAAATGGATAAAGAAGATGTGGTATATATACAATGTAATATTACTTAGCAATCAAAAAGAATAAAATCTTGCCATTTGCAACTACATGGATGGAACTAAAAGGTATTATGCTAATGAAATTAGTCAGTCAGAGAAAGACAAATATATGATTTAACTCATATGAGGAATTTAAGGTACAAAACAAATAAACATAAGGGAAGGGAAGCAAAAATAATATAAAAACAAGGAGGGGGACAAAACATAAAAGACTCTTAACTATAGGGAACAGAAGATTGCTGGAGGGATTGTAGGAGGGGGAGATGAGCTAAATGGGAAAGGGACATTAAGGAATCTGCTGGAAGCTGAGCTATCCCCAATTGAGTGGCAAAGCCCAGGCTGTGGACGGATTGGTGACTGCAAGGTGGCCCACCAACAGTGAAGCTTCTTGTACTCCTGCTTTTAGGTAGTTTGGCCTTAAAACTACCCGGGGTATTGTCTGTTGGAGAATTGCCCTTGACAGGCCCTCTGGGAAAAGAACCAGTAGGAAAGAAAATAAGGTTCCGCAAGAAATTGTGTGGCCTTACGTTTAGCCTTTACCATCCCCTATGGATGGACGCCTCATACCTTTGCCAGCAAAAAGGGCCTGTATAAGAGAGACATATGGATTTGAAAGCCCCACTCTGCTAACTAAGGAGTGTATCTATGGACACAAGTCACTCTAACCCCTTGGCCCACTTGGCCCCCAGGAGGCATTCCAGATGATGATTGAACCTAGTCGGTTAAAGTACAGAATGGTTCATTGGTTGCTAGGTGCACTGTCTCTCTGAGAATGTATAAGGCGTGGGTTTCTAAGGCCCTCTTGGCCCCCTTCCTGACACCTCGGACCCAGGCGAACACTTTTGTTCTTCAAAACCACAAATGGTTCAGGGAAACAACTAAGAGGTCATGTTCTTGTAACTGTTCCACTTGAGGTGTTGAGAGATAAATGATCTTTCGTGAAAACAGCAAAGCAAATACTTTGTAAATTATAGATAAACATAGATACATAATAAAAACAATAAAAGAAATTAATCAATAAGCAAAGGGCAGGAGGTAACGTTATGACAAAACAATCATGTTGTTCCTTATTGGGTGATTATACAAAGGAACAATTTTAGAATTGGGTAATGTTAGAAAAACATAGATGACATATGTTACAAGAAAATCACTAGTATATATAATGCCACGTTTACTGCAATAAATCGGCCAGCTCAACATGCTGCTGTTGTTTGTGTTCATTTTTATTTTAGTTTTTTATTTTAGTTTTTCATTTTTGTCTTAGTTTTGCTTTATTTTCACTTTTTTGCCGACGCTGTTCATCCTTCGGGAACCCCTGGACCTGCTGGAGCTGGACTCCAGCAGGAATCTACTCCTGAAATCATTGTACTGTATGCTAACTAACTTGGATGTAAATTAAAAATAGATAAAGTAAATAATAATAAAAATACAGGAGGACTATAAATAAATGAAAAGACTCAACTTCAAAAAAAAAAAGTCCAAACTTTGTGATAAGTAGATCAAAAAGCAGCTATATTGCCTATCTTGTGAAAGTACCATTTTTCTTATTCCATCTTGTTATTACAAATGATATAAGAAATCAAAATTATGTTCTCTAAGAAACTGATCATATAGCATCAAGTTTGTTATAAAAATTCACAATCTAGGGAGAATCCTATATATTTTTGTTTTATAAACAGGAAAGGAAAACTATTAAGTATTACCTAATGAAAGCTTGTTTGGTGGATTAATGAACACATAATTAAGTCACTTAAAGCTGAATATTAATTGATATATAGATTGATTAGAATAAAATTATTTTTAAATTGAGAAAGTCTGCCCTACATTTGAATTTCTTATCTTCTTTTAACAACAGAACTAGAGCTGAAATACTTTAACTCTTAGACTGTGTTTTACTTGCCCAAACATCATAAATTTCTACTTACCTATTACTTTGTTTAAATCTAATTGAAGTATTAGATCACTAATTGATGGATTAATTGCTGGAATATCTGCCATATCTGGAAGTTCTGAGGCTACTTCATTTTTGACTGGAATAATAACAGATTGCCAAATTAGTTGATTTAAAACTAAAATTTTATTTACAGTACAATTATAGCACATAAAATCAATTAGAAATATTTTACTATATAGTTATTCAGCCTTATTTTTTAAGTTCGTTCATTTGTTTGTTTGTTTATTTTTAGCATGAGCAGGGGAGGGGCAAAGAGAGAGAGAGAGAGAGAGAGAATCCCAAGCAGGCTCTGTGCTGTCAGGGCATAGCCTGATTTGGGGCTCTATCTCATGAGCCTGAGATTATTACCTGAGCTGAAATTAAGAGCTGGACCCTTATCTGAGCCATCTGAGGTGTCTCTAGCCTTATTTTTTTTGTTTTGTTTTTATTTAAATTCCAGTTAGTTAATATTAGTTTCAGGTGTACAATTCAGTGATTTAACACTTACATACAACACTCTGTGCTCATCACAAGTACACCCCTTAACCTTATTTACTTCACAATTTAACATACATTATCCAATTGAATACAAACATGTCTAATAATTTTTAAAACTTTATCAAATAGTTACCATATGTCAGATAATATACTAAGCATTTTTCAAATATCATCTCTTTTAATCCTCACAATAATTCTAGGAAGTAGGTATTTCATTCCCATCTAATAGATAAGGGAAGTAGAGCTGAGAAAGATTACGAATATTTTGGAAGTTCATATTCTGAAGTGAAAAATCTTGAAATGAATTTTGTTCTTTTAGAATCCAAAACCTAGTCTCTAGATAGTAGACTCAAAGGTCTACCAGGACTAAGCATGCAATGTGAGTGAAATGACCTGGTGATGTTTGGAGTGGCATGAATGACAGAAGTGAAATGGAGAGTATACATTTATTAAAAATAAAAAGCTATTACTCCAATTGACTGTTACAAATGCAGGCCTGGTGTTCCTGGGTCATCAACATTCTCAAGGGAATCCAGAAATGTAGATATTTGCAAGGGATTCCAAGATTGTAAAATATTTTCAAGTAATAAAAAAGTTTTATGCATGTTTGTAGGACAAAGGAAATCATCAGCTATTGTCAAAAAAGAATTACCTAATTTTAGAAAAGAATTAATTCTAACATATGGGTAGGATTTAAGAGCCAATATTTCTTTGTTAAACATCATTATTTACCTACCAGTATATCTATCATCTAGTAACAGGAAAATAAGATTTAAAATCTTGAGGAAATCAGCACTTTCAAAAACAATACCAATGAGCAAAATATACCAGAAAAAGTGGAAAGAACAATTAAAAATTAAAATTCACAATTAAGCTAACCTTTTCAAAAGTTACAGGCCCACATATTTTAATGTGTGGGATTCTTTATATTACATCCTATGCCATAGCACATAAAAAGAGAATTTATTTTTACAAAGTCAAAGTAGTCACTGCAAGGGTATTAACATTGACAGACATAATTGGCATAGGGATATAAAAATACTACACAGAAAAAAAATATATATAATATAAATTAATTTATAGTAATTTCATAGTAGGTCTTCAAATACTTGTATGTGTGATACACTTATAGTATATCTCAATTCAGACTACCTGCATTTAAAGTGCTCAATATTCATATGTGGCTAGTGGCGGCCACATTAACAGTACTGATTTAGAATAAAAATGCAAAAATCTTAAATTAATAAGTAAGGAAATAGAATAGAGAATTATTAAAAAAACAGCATGGCATCATCTAGTAGGGTTCATTCACAAAATACAAGCTAGGTCATCTATAATATAGTTATTATAATCATGGTTCTCAAGAGAAATGATGGAAGATTATCTTAAGGTAAATATAACTTACAAAACTTAAACATACATTCCTTTTTAAATTTCCCCAAATTTATAGAGATATAATTGCCATATAAAATTGTATAAGTTTAAGGTTTACAGTTTAATAATTTGACACACTTATATATTGCAAACTGAATACCACAATGTTAACATGTCTATCACCTTATATGCATAAAATAGATAAATATATTAGCACATATATAAACAAGTATATGTAATAAGTATATATAAATATACACTGTTTAATCTTTAATATATAAAATATATAATATAAATAAAATATATTACATTTATAGTGACAACATTTAAGATGTATTTTCTTAGGAATTTTCCAGTGTAGAGTATGGTTACCTATAGTCACCATGCTGTATATTACATCACAATAACTTATTAATCTTATAAATTGAAGTTTGTAATCTTTGACCAACATTTCCCCATTTCTCCTACTCTCAGGCCCCTGGCAACCACTATTATACTCTATGTTTCCATGAGTTAGCACTTTCTGATGACATATATAAGTGGGATAATACAGTACTTGATATTCCTGTTTGACTTATTTCACTTAGCATAATAGTTTCAAGGTCTATCCATGTTGTTTCAAAGAAAATTTTCTTTTTTATGGATGAATAATATTCCACTTTATATATTCACCACATTTCCTTTATCCATTTATTTGCCAAAAAGATACATAGATTTTTTTCCTTACTTGGCTAAGGTGAATAATGCTGCAATGAACGTGGGAGTGCAGATATCTCTTTAGGGTTCTGATTTCCTTTTCTTCAGATACATACCTAGAAGTTATGCTCAATCACAATAATTCTATTTATTTTATTTTATTTATTTATTTTTTAGTAACCTCCATATTGTTTTCCACTGGAGGTATCAATTTACATTCCCACCAAAGGTGCATACAGGTTCCCTTTTCTCCACATCCTCACCAGCACTTGTTGTTTTTTGTCTCCTTAATAATAACCATTCTAACAGGTGTGAGATGATATCTTATGTGATTTTGATATGCATTTCCTTGACAATTAGTTACATTCAGTATCTTTTCACCTACCTGCTTGTGATTTGAATGTTTTCTTTGAAAAAATGTATACATTCAGGTCCTCTACCCAGTTTTAATTGGATTAGTGTTAATGCTATTGAGTTATATGATATATTTTAGATATTGACCTCTTATACAATATGCAGTTTATAAATATTTTTTAGTATTCTTCAGGTTTCTTTTTCATTTTGCTGATTGTTTCTTTTACTGTGCAGATTTTAAGTTTGGTTAGTCCTACTTGCTTTTGTTGCTTGTGCTTTGGGTATCTTACCTAAAAAGTCATTGCCAAAATCAATATCAAGGAGCTTTTTCCCTGTCTTCTAGGAGATTCTTCTAAACTGTCACAGTTTATTCTTTAATCCATTTTATGTTGATTTTTGTATATAAGGGATCAATTTTATTCTTTTTCATGTGGATATTCATGTTTTCCAACACAATTTATTTCCTCATTGAGTATTCTTGGCTTCCTTGCATAATATTAGTTGACTGTATCTGGCATAGGTTTATTTATGAACTCTTGGTTCCATTACATTTGTCTATGTGGCTGTGTTTTATGCCAGTTTTGATTACAATAATTTTGTAGTATATAGTTTAAAATCAGGAAGACTGAAGCCTGGAAATTTGTTCTTCTTTCTTAAGATAGCTTTGGCTATTTGTAGATTTTTTCTTTCTTTTTTCTTTCTCACACAATTTTTATGATATATTTTCTATTGCTGTGGAATTGCCATTCATAGTAACCACATTAAATCTATAGATGACTTTGGGTTGCATGGGTATTTTAACAATGTTAATTCTTCTGGGTTTTAAGGAAAGATTACAGCTGAGTAGGAGGACCCTGGGCTCACCTCTTCCCACAAATACAACTTAAATAACGATCAAACATCCTAAATATTCCAGAAATCAACCTGAAGATTGACAGAACAAATTCACAAGAGGGAAGAAAAAGCCCATATAAAAGAAGGTAGGAAGTATGCAGAATTGGTTTAGGGGAGAAATGAATTATGGGTGTTGCAGACGGGAGGGAGCTGTGGTTACAGAGAAGGTTGAGAGAGAGAGGAAACACATGAGATTGCACAGGAGAATGTTTTCCCAAATCCACTGGCTTGGAAAATTAGAGGGGCTGAATTTTGTGAGTTATTACAATCAGTGTACCTTAAAGCCTGGAAAGTTTTTTTTTTAATATTTATTTATTCTTGAAAGAGAGAGAGTGAGAACCAGTGGCAGAGGGACATAGAGAGCAGAACAGAGGATCCTAAGTAGGCTGCCAGCTGACAGCAAAGAACCCAAAACAGGGCTCAGACTCATGAACTGTGAGATGGTGACCTGAGCCAAATTCAAACACACTTAACCGACTTAGCCACCAGGTGTCCTTAGAGCCTAGAGTTTTAAAGGTCAGTGGACTTTGCTGGCAAAGAGCTCAGAGGACGCTGCACTGCTCCTGGAGAGAAGGCAGGGAAACAACCTGGAGGCAGACAACTTGGAAACAGTATCAGAAGAACACCTGGGGCACAGAGGAGAGAGATTATTTGCTTTTCTCAGAGTGTGTCAGTGAGACGCAGCACTCATGGTGACACCTCTCCAGGAACAAAGGAATTGGCTGGCACAATTTCCCAATTTCCTTCCCTCAGCATACCTGTGGGAAGCAGCACAGCATTAACACTGGCTGCCTAACTTTATACACCAAGCCCTATGCTGGTGGGACTGCCGTTCTCAGTTGAACTTGCCTTAGACTGTGTGGTGGGTCCCTCCCCCAGAAACCAGTACAAATCTCTGCCCATACTATGTCTCCCAACCAGAGAGTTCTGTAGGCTTTCAGTTCTGGTAGAGGTGGTGTCAGGCCTCATTTCACAAATAGACCAAGCACACCTAGTTAAAACCCACTACATTCAGGCAAAGGACCAAACACTGCCCACAGCAGGCAAGGAGAGTCTCTTCATATGACAAACAGAGCAGCCAAAACACAACAGCAAAGTACACACAACACACAGTAGGGACATTTCCAGAAGTGACAGGCCCTGGGCAATACATGACCTCTTATTCATAATGTCAGAAGCAGTAGACATAACTGGCTTTTCTAACAAACAGAACAAGGCAGAGACTGAGACAAAGTGCCAGGATGGAGGTATTCATCCCAAATGCAAGAGCAAAATACAGCCATGGCCAGAGATCTAAGCAAAACATATAGAAGTAACATTCCTAATGGAGAATTTAAAGCAACAATCATAAGGATATTCACTAGGCTTGAGAAAGGAAGATATGAATAAGACCCATACCACAGAGATAAAAGAGGTAAAAAAAAATTCAAGATTAAGACAGCAATAAGCAAATTAGAAACATGCTTGAGGCAGAGGAATGAATTATTAACAACAGAAGACAAACTATTAGAAATTAATGAAGTTGAACTGAAAAGAGAAAGAAGAATTATGCAACATAAGTATAGACTTAGGAAATTCAGAGACTCCATCAAACATAATAACATTTGAATAATAGGAGTTCCCAAAGAAGAGCAAGAAGAGGGGGCAGAAAATTTATTTGAAGAAATAATACCTGAAAACTTCCCTAATCTTGGGAAGGAAACAGATATCCAGATCCAGGAGACACAGAGAACTCCCATCAAAAGCAACAAAAGAGACCAACACCAAGACATATTGTAATTAAATTTGCAAAATATAGTGATAAAGAAAAAAATCTTAAAAGCAGCAATACAAAAGAAATCCTTAACTTACAAGGGAAGACCCATAAAGCTAGCTGTAGATTTCTCAACAGAAGCTTGGCAAGACAGAAGGGAGTGACATGATATATTCAAAGTGCTGAATGGGAAAAATCTGCTGCCAATAATATTTCACCAGCAAGTCTACAATTCAGAATAGAAGGAGAGGTAGAGTTTTCCAGACAAACAAAAACTAAAGATGTTTGTGAGCAATAAAGCAGCCCTCTGGAAATATTAAAGGGGACTCTTTGATAGGAAAGGAGAGACTAAGAGTGACAAAACAAGAAAGGATCAGAGAAAATATCCAGAAATGATGACAAAACAACTAACGAAATCACAATAAACACATATATATTAGTAATTACTTTTAATGTAAATGGGTTAAATGCTGCAATCAAAAGACATAGGGTGTAAGAGTGGATTAAAATCAAGACCAACTACATGCTGCCTACAAGAGACTCATTTTAGACCTAAAGACACCTGTACATTGAAAGAAAGGGGATGGAGAAACATCTACCACACAAATGGATATCAAAAAGAGTAGCAATACTTCTATTAGACAAACTAGACTTTAAAACAAAGACTGTAACAAGAAACAAAGAAGGGCACTACACAATACAACAAGAAGATCTAACATTGTGAATATTTATGTACCAAGCATGGGAACACTGAACTATATAAAATAATAACAAACTATTGCAATAATAGGAGGGGAGTTTAACACCTCATTTACATCACAGGACAAATCATCTAAACATAAAATCAACAAAAAGCAATGGCTGTGAATTCTTTTCAATTGCACATAGAACGTTCTCCAGAATAGATCACATATTAGGTCACAAAACAGGCCTGAATAAAATACAAAACCTTTGAAGTCATGCCATGCACCTTTTCTGACCACAACACTATGAAACTAGAAGTCAATCACAAGAAAAAAATCTGGAAAGATCAAAAATACATGCAGATTAAACAACATGCTACTAAAATATTAATGGATCAAACAGAAAATAAAAAAAGAAAAAAAAGTACATGAACTTTTTTCCATTGGATATTATTTCCTTGTTTGTCAAAAATAAATTAACTATATAGTTGTGGGTTCATTTCTGGGTTTTCTATTCTGTTCTTTTGATCTATGTGTTTGTCTTTGTGCCATTATCATACTGCTTTGATCAATATAACTTGAAGTCTGGAGTTGTGATTTCTCCGTTTTTGCTTTTGTTTTACCAAATTGTTTTGGCTATCTGGGTCTTTTGTGGTTCTATACAAATTTTAGAATTGTTTGTTATAGCTCTGTGAAAAATGTTGGTGGTATTTTGATGGGGATTGCATTAAATGTATATTTTAGATTTATTTTGGGAAATAAATACATTTTAAAAATATTTGTTCTTCCAGTAAATGAGATGGGTTGTTTTTCCATTTATTTGTGTCATCTTCAATTTCTTTCATTAGTGTTTTATCTTTTTCAGAGTATAGATCTTTTACCTCTGGTTAGGTTTATTCCTATACTCTGTCCATTGTGTTGTTTCTTAAATCACTACATTGTTTACCTGAAACTAAGTTTACCTGAAACTTGCACTGTAAGTTAACTAAGTGGAATTTGAATAAAAACTTAAAAAACAAAACAACCCCATTTTCAATTGCACCAACAAAAGGAATAAAATTCCTAGGAATAAACTTAGCCAAGAAGGTAAAAGACTTTCACTACAAAAACCATAAAACATTGATAAAAGTAACTGAAGATGACACAAGTAATGATGTTCCACTCAAATTGGGAGAACTAATATTGTTAACTTAAATGTCCATACCATGCAAAGTAATCAACCAATTCAATGCAATCCCTATCAAAATACAAATAGCATTTTTCACAGGACTAGGAGAAAGTATCTTAAAATTTGTATGGAACCACAAAAGAGAGAATATCAAAGCAATCTTGAAAAATAAAACAAAGCTGGAGGTATCACAATCCCAGATTTCAAGATACACTACAAATCTGTAGTAATCAAGACAGTATAATATTGGCTCAAAAATAGACACATGGATCACTAGAACAGAATAAAGAGTCCAGAAATAAACCCACTCTTTTATGGTCAATTAGCCTATGACAACAGAAGCAAGAATATCCAATGGGCAGAAAGAATGTCTCCAACAAATGGTGCTGGAAAACCTGAACAGCTACATGCAAAAGAGAGAATTTGGACTACTCTCACTCACCATACACAATACACTCAAAATAGATTCGAGACCTAAATGTAGACCTGAAACTGTAAAATTCCTAGAAGAAAACAGGCAGTAATCTCTTTGACATTAGCCATAGAAACATTTTTTTAGTTATGTCTCCTCAGACAAGGGAAAGAAAAGCAAATTTAAGCTGTTGGACTATAACAAATAACAACTTTTTACAACAAAGGAAATCATCAACAAAACAAAAAGTCACTCTACTGATTTGGAGAAGATATTTGCAAATGTTATATCTGATACAGGGTCAATATCCAAAATATATAAAGTATTTATACAACTCAATACCAAGAAAACAAATAATCCAATTAAAAGTGGGCTTGGAACACGAACAAACATTTTTCCAAAGAAGACATACAGATGGCCAACAGACACATGAATAGATGTTCAACATCACTAATAATTAGGGAATTGTAAATCAAAGCCACAATGAGATATCATCTCACATCTGTCACAATGGCTTAAGTCAAAAATACAAGAAACAAAACGTGGTAGTGAGGATGTGGAGAAAAAGAAACCCTTGTTCACTGTTGGTAGGTATACAAGTTGGTGCAGTCACCATACAAAACAATTTGGAGGTTCCTCAAAAAATTAAAAATCCAATAATTGGGCTTATTTGCACCCCTATGTTTATTGTAGTATTATTTGAAATATCCAAAATATGGAAGTAACCCAAGTGTGCATCAAATGATGAATGGATAAAGAGATGGTGCGCACGCACGCACACACACACACACAAAATGGAATATTGTTCAGCTATAAAAAGAATGAAATCTTGCCATTTGAAACAATATGGATGGATCTAGAGGTTATTGCTAAGTGAAATATGTCAGTCAGAGAAAGACAAATACCATATTATTTCACTCATATGTGGATTTTAAGAAACAAAACATGCAAGCAAAGAAAAAAGAGATAAATAAAAACTAGACTCTTAAACATAGAGAACAAACTTGTGGCTGCCTTGGGGATGGATGGGTGGATGGGTGAAATAGTTGAAGAGGATTAAGAGTATACTAATTGTGATGAACAGTGCATAATGCATAGATTTGTTGAACTATTTTATTGTACACCTAAAACTAATAAAATGCTGTATGATAATTATAATTTAATTAAAAATATACATATTAACAAAAAAAGAATGAGTCTTGGGTTTGGGACATTTCTCACCAAGAGAGATAGTACTCATACAAACTGTGCCAGGCTTACCACACTGTGTGAAAATTATCTTTCCTTTTTCTGCACTCAATGAATGATCAATATGTCTTTGGAGATTGTGAGTCATATGGAACCTGGACAACTCCAGTGTTTTATCTGTCCTCTGACCAGATGGGACTGTTCCTTCTACTGTGGCACAGGAGGAATGTACATAGGAAAAATGCTTGCCATCAGTCACTGGAAAAGACTTACTGACCATGGAACACTAAGCTTCACTACTGAAGCTAATCTTGCTTAGTCTCTCTATGTACGTAAAGTGTTGTTCCATTCAGTGCTTGACTGCATTGTGTTTTCATTAGCAACTCTCATGTCAAATGACATGGAAAAAAGTGTTTGCAGTTCTCCTCTGGGTTTAGTAACTGGTGAACAGTACCCTATACCCTTGGGATTAATAACCAGTATTCTATATTTTACTGATCTAATGTTTCCTTTTTCAGTCATAAAACTCATAAGACTCATCACAGTTAGATGAGTCCTTCCTTTTTTTCTTGGTTGTCCAGCTAAAAGTTTGTAAATTTAGTTTATGTTTTAAAAAATCCAATTCTTTGTTTTATTGATTTGTTTCTAATGTCTTTCCAGTTTCTATTTCATTTATTTCAGCTATCATTTTTATTATTTCCTTCCTTCTGCTAATTTGGGGCTTCAAACATCTGCTAATTTGGGGCTTCAAAAAAATTTGGGGCTTCTTCTTTTACTAATTCCTTGTAGAATAAAGTTAGATTATTCATTTCAGATCTTTCTTTTCTCTTAATGTAAATATCTACAACTCATAAGTTTTTGTATGTTGTTTTTCATTTTTATTGGTCTCAAGATGCTTTCTGATTTACCTCTTTTTTTTTAATTTTAACGTTTATTTATTTTTGAGACAGAGAGAGACAGAGCATGAACAGGGGAGGGGCAGAGAGAGAGGGAGACACAGAATCTGAAACAGGCTCCAGGCTCTGAGCTGTCAGCACAGAGCCCGACGCGGGGCTCGAACTCATGGACCGTGAGATCATGACCTGAGCCGAAGTCGGATGCTTAACTGACCGAGCCACCCAGGCACTCCTCTGATTTACCTCTTGATTGGTTGTGCAGGAGTGTGCTGCCTAATTTTCATATACTTGTAAAATTTTCCACATTTTCCATTATTGATTGTTATCTTCATACTATTCTGGTCATTAAAAATATTTAATATGATTTCAATATTCTTAAATTTGTAGCCCAACATATAATCTATCCTAAAGAATGCTTCCTGTGTTCTTAAGAATAATGTGTATTCTGCTCCAGTCAGAGTGGTCAAAATGAACAAATCAGGAGACTACAGATGCTGCTGATGATGTGGAGAAACGGGAACCCTCTTGCCCTGTTGGTGGGAATGCAAATTGGTGCAGCCACTCTGGAAAACAGTGTGGAGGTTCCTCAGAAAATTAAAAATAGACCTACCCTATGACCCAGCAATAGCACTGCTAGGAATTTACCCAAGGGATACAGGAGTACTGATGCATAGGGGCACTTGTACCCCAATGTTATAAACTCTCAACAATAGCCAAATTATGGAAAGAGCCTAAATGTCCATCAACTGATGAATGGATAAAGAAATTGTGGTTTATATACACAATGGAGTACTAGGTGGCAATGAGAAAGAATGAAATATGGCCCTTTGTAGCAACGTGGATGGAACTGGAGAGTGTGATGCTAAGTGAAATAAGCCATACAGAGAAAAACAGATACCATATGTTTTCACTCTTATGTGGATCCTGAGAAACTTAACAGAAACCCATGGGGGAGAGGAAGGACAAAAAAAGAGGTTAGAGTGGGAGAGAACCAAAGCAAACTGAGAACAAACGGAGGGTTGATGGGGAGTGGGAGGGAGGGGAGAGTGGGTGATGGGTATTGAGGAGGGCACCTGTTGGGATGAGCACTGGGTGTTGTATGGAAACCAATTTGACAATAAATTTCATATATTGAAAAATAAATAAATAAATCATTTACACCCTTTAAAAAAAAGAATAATGTGCATTCTGTTGCTTTTATATGTAATGTTCTGTATATATCTGTTAGGTGTATTTGGTTTACAGTGTTATTTAAGTCCTTATTTTCTGTATCTATCCAATATCGGAAGTAAGGTATTGAAGCCCCTTACTGTATTGTATCTCTATGTATTTCTCCCTATAAAATTTTTCTTCATATCTGCTTTAGTATAAAGGTATGTACATGTATAATTATTACTATATCTTCTTTCTAAAATTACCCCTTTCTCACTATTCACTGACCTTCTTTGTCTATTTGGACCAATTTCAACTGAAAGTCTATTTTATGTAATGTAAATGTAGCCACTCCTGTTCTGATTTCTTCTGCTTGACATTTGTGTGGAGTTTTCCATCAATTTACTTTGGGCTGATGAGTATCCTTAAAGCTAAAGTGAGTCTCTTGTAGGCAGCATCTTGATGGATTTTTAAAAATCCATTCATCCAGTCTCTGCTTTTTGACTGTATATTTTAGTCCATTTATGTTTAAAGCAGTTATTGAGAAGTAAGTTCTTGTTTCAATTCTGTTATTTTCCTGCTGTCTCTCTTTTTAAAGTTTTATTTAAATTCCAGTTAGTTAACATACAGTGTAATATTAGTTTCAGGTGTACAATATAGTGATTGAACATTTCAATATAACACCAGGTGCTCACCACAACAAGTGATTCCCACCCACCTATTTAATCCCCATCACCTATTTAACCGATCCCCTCACCCACCTCTGATAATCGTTAGTTTGTTCTCTGTAGTTAAGAGTCTGTTTTCTGATTTGCCTCTCTTTTTTCCTTTTGCTCATCTGTTTTGTTTCTTAAATTCCACATATACAAGTGAAATATGGTATTATGTCTTTCTCTAACTTATTTTGCTTAGCATAATACCTTCTTGCTCCATCCTAAATATTAATCAGCAGTTAAATTCAATTCTGCCAATAATAAAATGTATTATATTATTAGTGCACATCTTGAAACTGTACAGAAACAGGACATATATTTCCTTTTTTAAATTCTTTAAATGTTTTTATTTAGTTTTGAGAGAGAGAGAGAGAGAGAGAGAGAGAGAGAGAGAAAGGGAGGGGCAGAGAGAGGGAGACACAGAATCCACAGCAGGCTCAAGGCTCCAAGATATTAGCACAGAGTTTGACACGGGGCTCGAACCCACTATCCGTGAGATCATGACCTGAGCTGAAGTTGGACGCTTAACCAACTGAGCCACCCAGGCGCCCCACATGACATATATTTCTATGGAATAAAATGCACACATGAAAATAAGATTAATGGTTAACTCTTAAGGGACAAAAGGTAACTTGAAATCATGGTGACAGTCAAATGATGGGGATTAGGTGGGTATGTTTAGTTTTACATGTAATATTCTAATGTTAAGATGAAGAATACAGTATATAATATTTATGTACCCACAAAGATAGATAAGTGATACATAGGTGAAGAAGATGATGATGATGACTGACTGACAGATAGATAGATAGATGATAGATAGATAATAGATAAATAGACAAAATAAAGGCCTAGAAGCCATTGAAGCAACGAGGCTAGTTTCTGGGTCTGGGTGGTAAGCATATTAGTTATTGCTGTTTTCTTTGTACAATTTGTATTGTTCATTTGCCATAATAATAAAAGATAACATAAAGATGAGCATGTCTGGAGTAAAGATGAGTTTTTCTTTTAAAATATTGAGTTCTTGGAGCCTGTGGATTCCAAAATACCTACTGCATAGTCAGGTATGACTGTATAGAGAAGGATGTCCAGCCATCATTGTACATGCAACTGAGATTTAACTAAAAGTTCTAGAACTGGCTCCACTTTCTATAATTCAGAGGGCTTTACCCAAATTTACCCTGATATAATGAGTGGAGCAATTGTGAGGAAAAGAAAATGGGCCTTTAGAATTGAGGATTATAAAGTGAAATAATAATTAAATAATCACTAAAATCAATATATAAATAGTGTTAATGAATACAGACTTTAAAACAAATTCCTGGTAGAAAAAGAAATCCTACATTCAAATCCTGGCTCTTCTTAGAATCTATGTGATTATATTAGTTAGGTCATTTAACCATTTTAAGTTTTCTTTAATCCTCTATCTATAAAATGGGATCCCATAGTGTCTGGTGCATATTAAACATCTCAATAAATTGTAACTATTGCAATTGCTACTTTTATAAAGGGAAGGTAAGAAAAAGATAAGGCTAGATGGGTCTAATTAAAATGATTAAGATAAACTGAGTTCTATAATAAAGGCAGAAGAAATCTGTTGAGATGACATATAATAAATTTTTCTTTTTAGTTTTATGTTGATAAAAATATCTGTAATTAAGCAATGAGAATCATGACCTATATCATAATTTATTTAGCCTAGTATATGTACTATTATATGTTTTGTTATCTATCATGTTACTGACATTATATAAACTTTCTTTTCTTAGACTCTGGGACGTTATAGTGTTATTTTTAAAGATCCATTCTTTTTGCTATATAAAAATTATGACAGGAAACATGATTATTGCCTAGCCTTCTTTTCAAATATGCTTATATAAAATCTCAGGGAGGAGCTAAGATGGTTGAGTAGGAGGACCTTAGGTTTGCCTCATCCCTTGAACACAGCTAGATGAATATCAAGTCATTCTGACTACACAAGCAATCTGGAAACTGAAAGAACAAACTGCACAAATAGAGGGAGAGAAAAGGTCATATCCTGGAAGTAGGAGGTGTGGAGACATGGTTTGGAGGAGAAATGGATCATGGGTGCTGCAGAGGGAGGGAAACCTGGTCATGGAGAGAGGAGAGAGGGAGAGAGAAAGAGAGAGAGAAGGAAGAGGAGGAGGAGGAGGAGGAGGAGGAGGAGGAGGAGGAGGAGAGAGGAGCACATAGGGGATTGGACAAGAAAAACACTTTTCCAAAAACACTGACTGGGAAAGTGAGAAGGGCTGATTATCAAGAGTTTTACAACCAGCTGGGCCCAAACACTGGAGTTTTAGAGGTCTGTAGCATGGCTGGTGTGGAACCCTGAGGGCACTGCAATGCCCCTATGTAAAAAGAGGGCAAATAGCCCACAGTGTGACCTGTGGTTACCCTGAGGTCACCAGGGAGCATCCCAGCATATCTAGAAGAGGTGGCATTGCCTCTCTAGGGATCAAAGAGCCAGTGGGTACCATTTATCGCCCCTTCCCCTCAGGATATGTGCAGAGACACCTGCTGAGGGTGGCTAACCTGCACACTGGCTTTTTGCTGTGATTTACTTCAAACTCCATACCTCTGGTGCTTTGGTGAAACTGCCCTTCTGGAACAAACTTGAGCAACCCCAGAGTGGTGAGATCCTCCCCCAGAACAACAGCACAGGTCCCCACCATGACAGGTGCATAAAGTTTGGAGTTTAAAAACTACCAGCCTGCGTGGGATAGACCCCAAGGGTCTACCAGGAGGGCAGATGGCCCAGACCCAGACAGGTTGAAGGCAGCAATCTGAGTGATGCCTGTGACACACAAGGGAATATTGCCCTTCTGAGAGGGCTTCTCAAAGGTGCCAGCTTCCCTCTCTTGGGACTGAGGAGCTTGCTGATGCCAGTTACCTATCCCACCCATTAGCATATACTAACCTCAGTAAACAGCACAGCACCAACAGTGGCAGCCTAAACCATTTATCCCAAGCTCCACCCCCTGCACTGTGCAGGTGCTGCTTTTTGTGGCCAACTGTACCTGACAACAAGAGCAGTGGGTTCTTCCCCCAGAAGACCAGCACAACCCCTCTGCCCACCCCCAACAGGCACATGTTCACTGACTATTGAGTTCTACAAAGCTTCAGCTCTAGTGGAAATAGCATTAGGTTTCTTAACAAGCAGACTGGAGTACAACTAGTAAAAACTCACCACTCTGGCCAAGGTCCACTCTTCCCCCAGCAGGTAAGTAGAAACTGCATTGGACTGACCTGAGAGAAAGAAAAGCCAAAAAACAGCAGCAGAGTTCACATAGCATACACCAGAGACACCTCCTAAAGTGCCAGGCCCTGGACACTAAAAGACCTCTTCTTCATAAAGCCACTACTTTCAGGAGCAGGAAATATAACAGGTTTTCATAACACAAAGATGAAGACAGAGACCTAGACAAAATGCAAAGATGGAGGAATTCATCTCCAAAGAAAGAACAAGAAATGGCTATGTCCAGGGATCTAATATAAACAGATATAAGTAATATGCATGATCCAGAATTAAAAAAAACTTTTTAATGTTTATTTATTTTTGAGAGACAGAGACAGAACATGTGCTGGGAAGGGGCAGAGAGAAAGAAGACACAGAATCTGAAGTAGGCTCCAGGCTGTGAGCTGTCAGCACAGAGCCTGATGTAGGGCTCGAACTAACAAACTGTGAGATCATGACCTGAGCTGAAGTTGGACACTTAACTGACTGAGCCACCCAGGAACCCTGCATGATCCAGAATTTAAATCAACAATCATAAAGATAATAGCTGGGCTTGAGAAAATCATAGAAGACACCGGAGAGTATCTTACCACAAAGAGAAAATACTTAAAAATTAGGCAAAAACAAAAATACAATAACCAAGATTCAAAAATGAAGATATAATAACCACAAGGATGAAGTAAGAGAGGAAGGAATAAATGATATAGAAGATAAAATTATGGAGAAATGAAGCTGAAAAAAATATTGGATCATGAATGTAGACTTAGAAAACTCAGTGACTCCATAAAACATAATAACATACATATTGTATAGGTTCCAGAAGAAGAGAAGTAAAAGTTGGCAGAAGGCTTATATGAGAAAATTATAGCTTAAAACATCCCTAATCTGGGGAAAGAAACAGACATCCAAATCTGGGAGGCACAGAGAACTCCCATCAAAATCAACAAAAGCTGGTCAACACCAAGACATATAATAAAGTTGCAAAATATAGAGGTAAAGAAAAAATCCTAAAAGCTACAAGACAAAAGAATTCCCTTCTTACAAGGGAAGTAAATAAGGTTAGCAAAAGATCCCTCCTCAGAAACATGGCAGGCAAGAAGGGAGTGGCAGAAAATATTCAACGTGCTGAAAGGGAAAAATCTGGAACCAAGAATATTCTACCCAGCAAGGCTGTCATTCAGAATAGATGGAGAGATGAAGCATTTCCCAGACAAACACAAACTAAAGGAGTTCGTGACTACTAAACCAGCCCTGCAGGAAACATTAATAGGCATTCTTTGAGTGGAAAGAAAGACCAAAACAACAAAGACTAAAAAGCAACAGAGAAAATCTCCAGAAACAATTACTTGACAATAATACAATTACATTAAATTAATATCTATCAATAATTATTCTTAATGTAAATGGAATAAGTGCTCCAATGAAAAGACATAGAGTTTAGGAATGGATAAAAAAATGACCTCTCTCTCTGCCCCTCCCCCGTTCATGCTCTGTCTCTCTCTGTCCCAAAAATAAATAAACGTTGAAAAAAAAAATTAAAAAAAAAAAAAGGGGCGCCTGGGTGGCGCAGTCGGTTAAGCGTCCGACTTCAGCCAGGTCACGATTTCGCGGTCTGTGAGTTCGAGCCCCGCGTCGGGTTCTGGGCTGATGGCTCAGAGCCTGGAGCCTGTTTCTGATGCTGTGTCTCCCTCTCTCTCTGCCCCTCCCCCGTTCATGCTCTGTCTCTCTCTGTCCCAAAAATAAATAAACGTTGAAAAAAAAAATTAAAAAAAAAATGAAAACAAAAAAAAAAAAACCAAAATGCTGCCTACCAGAGACTCATTCTAGAACTGAAGACACCTACATATTGAAAGTGAGAGGCTGAAGAACAATTTAGCATGCTAATGGACATCAAAAGAAAGCCGGAGTAGCCATACTTATATCAGACAAACTAGATTTTAAGCCAAAGACTGTAGCAAGCGATGAAGAGGGACACTGTATCATAATAAAAGTTTCTATCAAAAAAGATCTAACAATTGCAAATATTTATTCCCCCAACTTAGAAGAACCCAAATATATGAAACAATTAATAAAAACATAAAGGAACTCATTGATAATAATAGAATAAGAGTAGGTGACTTTAATATCCCACTAACATCAAGTAAAGATCATTTAAGCAAAAAAATCAATAAGGAAACAATGGCTTTGAATGATACATTGGACCAGATGGACTTAAAAGATATAATCAGAACATTTCATCCTAAAGCAGCAGAATACACATTCTTTATAAGTGCACATGGGACATTCTCCAGAACAGATCACATTCTGTGTCACAAATCAAGCATAAATAGTAAAAAAAAGAAGCCTGAGATCATATCATATATATTTTCCAACTACACCTCTATGAAACTTCAAGTCAACCATAAGAAAAAATTTGGAGAGATCACAAATACATGGAAGTTAAAGAACATCTTACTAAAGAATGAATGGGACAATCAGGAAATTAAAGAAGAAATAAAAAAATACATGGAAACAAACAAAAATGAAAAAATGATAGTCTAAAACCTTCAAGATGCAGCAAAAGCAATTATAAGAAGGAAGTATATAGCAATATAGGCTCACTTCAAGAAGCAAGAAAAATCTCAAATACACAACCAAACCTTACACTTAAAGGAGCTAGAAAATCAACAAGAAATGAAGCCTAGGGCCAGCAGAAGAAGGGAAATAATAAAGATTAGAGATGAAATAAATGTATAGAAACAAACAAAAAAGCAAAACAGTAGAACAGATCAAGGAAACAAGGAGCTGGCTCTTTGAAAGAATTAATAAAATTGATAACTCTAGCCAGATTTATCCAAAAAAAGGAGAAAGAACCCAAATAAAAATCACGAAAGAGAGGGGGCAATCACAACCAACACCACAGAAATACAATTATAAAAGAATATTATGAAAAATTATATGTCAATAAATTGAATAATCTGGAATAAATGGATAAATTCCTAGAAAGATATAAACTACCAGAGAAAAACAGGAATAAATAGAAAATTTGACCAGCCCAATAATCAGCAAAAATATTGAATCAGTAATCAAAAATCTCCCAACAAGCTAAAGTCCAGGGCCAGATGTCTTCACAGGGGAATTCTACCAATATTTAAAGACGAGTTTAAATCTATTATTCTTAAATTGTTGCAAAAAAAATAGAAATGGAAGGAAAATTTTCAAACTCATTCTATGAAATCAGTATTATCTTAATTCCAAAACCAGACAAAGACCCCACTAAAAAAGAATATTACAGGGGCGCCTGGGTGGCTCAGTCAGTTAAGCATCCGACTTTGGCTCAGGTCATGATCTCGTGGCCTGTGAGTTTGAGCCCTGTGTCAGGCTCTGTGCTGACAGCTCAGAGCCTGGAGCCTGCTCAGATTCTGTGTCTCCCTGTCTCTCTGCCCCTCTCCTGCTCATGCTCTGTCTGTCTGTCTCTCTCTCTCTCTGTCAAAAATAAACATTTTTTTTTAAAAAGTACTGCAGGCCAATATCCCTGATGAACATAGATGCAAAAATTCCAAACAAAATACTAACAAATCAGATCCAACAGTACATTAAAAGAATTATTTACCATGATCAAGAGGCATTTATTCACTGGCTACAGGGGTGGTTCAATATCTACAAATCAATCAACGTGGTACAACCAAAATAATAAAAGAAAGGATAAGAATCATGATACTCTCAATAGATGCAGAAAAAACATTTGACAAAATATAGCATCCAGCCTTGATTAGACCTCTCAACAAAGAAAGGACAGAGGAAACATAACTCAACATAATAAAGACCATATGTGAAAGATCCATGGCTAATATCATCTCAAACAGAAAAACTGATAGCTTTTCCCGTATGGTTAGAAATAAGACTGGATGCTCATTCTCACCATTGTTCTTTAACAGTACTGGAAGTTGTAACCTCAGAAATCAGACAACAAAAAGAAATATAAGGCATCCAAATTAGCAAGGAAGGAGTCAAACTTTTACTATTTGCAGATGACATGATATTCTATGTAGAAATTGAAAAGACTCCACCACAAAAGTTGCTAGAACTGACACACGAAATCAATAATGTCACAGGATACAAAGTCAATGTACAGAAATCTGTTGCATTTCTATACACCAATAATGAAGCACCAGAAAGACAATTCAAGGAATTGATCCTATTTACAATTGTACCAAAACATAAAACACCTAGGAATAAACATAACCTAAGAGGTGATATACATATACTCTGAAAACTGTAGAAGACTTACGAAAGAAATTGAAGATAACAGAAAGAAATGGAAAAACATTCAAAGCTCATGAATTGGAAGAACAAATATTGTTAAAATGTCTATACTACCCAAAGTAATCCACACATTTAATGCAATCCCTATTAAAATAATACCAACACTCTTCACAGAGCTAGAACCAACAATCCAAATGTTGTATGCAACCACAAAGGACCCTGAAAGTCAAAGGAATTTTGAAAAAGAAAATCAAAGCTAGAGGCATCACAATTCCAGACTTCAGGTTATATTACAAAGCTGTAGTGATCAAGACAGCATAGGGGTGTCTGGGTGGTTCAGTCAGTTAACCATCCAACTTAGGCTCAGGTCACGATCTCACGGTTTGTGAGTTCGAGCCCCGCATCAGTCTCTGTGCTGACAGCTCAGAGCCTGGAGCCCACTTTGGATTCTGTGTCTCCCTTTCTCTCTGCTCCTCCCCTGCTCACGCTCTGTCTCTCTTCTTCAAAAATAATAAACATTCAAGAAAAACAAAGACAGCATGGGACTGGCACACACACACACACACACACACACATACACAGACACACACACACCACATAGATCAATGGAACAGAATAGGAAACCCATAAATGGACATACACCTATATGGTCAACTAATATTCAACAAAGCAGGAATGAATTTCTAATGGAAAAAAGACAGTCTCTTCAACAAATGGTCTTGGGAAAACTGGACAGCAACATGCAAAAGAAGGAAACTGGACTACTTCCTTAAACCAAACACAAAAATAAATTCAAAATGGATGAAAGGCATAAATGTAACACAGGATACCATCAAAATCCTAGAGGAGAACACAGGCAGCAAACTGTTTGACATCAGCATAACAACTTCTTACTAGATACATCTCCTGAGGCAAGGGAAACAAAAGCAAACAGGAACCTTTCAGAATTTATCAAAATAAACAAACAAACAAATAAACTTCTGTGCAAGGAAAGAAACAATCAACAAACTTAAAAGGCAACATTTAGAATGGGAAAAGATATTTGTAAATGATATATCTGATAAAGGGTTAGTATCCAAAATCTATAAAGAACTTATAAAAACACCAAAAAAACAAATAACCCCGTTAAAAAACAGGCAGAAGACATGAATAGACATTTTTCCAAAGAAGACATCCATATGGCTAACAGAAACATGAAGATACTCAAAATCATCAGGGAAATACAAATCAAAACTACAATGAGATATCATATCTCACTTGTCAGAATGGCTAAAATTAACAACACATGAAAGAACAGATATTGGTGAGGATGCAAAGATTAAAGGAATCCTCTTACATTGTATGTGGGAATGCAAACTGGTACAGCCACTCTGGAAAAGAGTATGAAGTTCCTCAAATTGTTAAAAATGGAACTTCTTACCATCCATCAATTGTAATTCTACATATTTACCCAAAGGATACAAAAATAGTAATTTGAAGGGATACATGCACCCCAGTGTTCACAATAGCATTATCAACAATAGCCAAATTATGGAAGGAGCCCAAATGTCCATTGACTGATAAATGGATAAGTAGGCATGTATGTATACACAGTGGTATATTAGCCCTAAAAAAGAATGAAATCTGCCATTTTCAATGATGGGGATGGAGGCAGACTATACTGTAAAACAAAATAAGTCAGTCAGAGAAAGACAAATTCCATAAGATTTCACTGAATATGTGGAATTTAAGAACAAACAGCTGAACATAGTGGGGAAAAAAGAGAGAGGAAAACCATAAAACAGACTCTTAACTATAGAGAACAAACTGAGGGTTACTGGAGGGGAGGGTGGCAGGGGGATTGGTTAAATCAGTAATGGGAATTATGAGGGGCATTGGTTGTGATGAGCACTGGGTATTGTATGTAAGTGATGAATCACTAAACTGTATACCTGAAACTAATTCTGCACTGTATGTTAACTAACTGGAATTTAAATAAAAACCTGAAACTAAAAACAAACAAGCAAACAAAATGCAAAAAAAAATGTGTTTATATACTACAACACTATAGTAGAAAAATTCTCACCAGATATAGCAAATAATAATAGCAGATAATTTTATGGAGTTTATGCACTCTTCACCTAAATCCCACAATAACCTTATAATGTGGACACTATGACTAGTCATATTTAATACATGAAGAAACTAGGTTCATGGAGAGACTAACTAATTTACACAGTAAGTGACATAGGTAGGCATAAAAACAGGAAGTCTATCTGCAGCATTTGTACTTTTGAACACTACCTCTGCATTATCTTTCATAAGAATATGGTAGACCTCTCCTAACATAAATAGTCCAAATATCCATAGGAGAAGGGGCAAAATTTGTAATACACTTGAAAATAAAACAAAATAAAATAAAATAATAATAATAATAAAAAACAAAAACCAGACCAATATACAATAAAAATAAATAAATGAAATTTAAAATTATCAACAGTGATTAATCTTACAACTGTTGAACCAAAAGGGCAATTTGCTAAAGAAAAAAGCATATGGCATACTACCATTTAATCATATAAAACAATAAATTCTTTAGAGATGTAAACATATTTAGCAAAAATATAAAGAAATAAATGGGACTAATAGCCATCTAATTCAGAATGAGAGGCAATAATCTGAGAAGAATGAAGAGGGAAATTCAATATTTTAGATTTATTATATTTATTAAGTGGGACACAGACATGCAAGTGTTCATTATATTAATTCTTAAAACTTTCTATATTTAAAATAAAGATAACAGAAACAATCTATAATATCTGGATTTTATTTGGTTCATAAGAAGTTTAGAGATAAATTCAATTTTTTATTATACTAAGCAAAAAATTGAAATAGAAATTTTCTAATCCTCTAATAATATCCTACTGTCCTTAATCCATGTTTGAAGAAAACAGAGAAAACCAACAAGCAAGGAATCAGGCAAACAAACAAACAAATAAATAAATAACTTTTTAAAAATTATAAACCAATGTCACAAATTGTAGAAAATCTTGTATACCAATATCAATAGCAAGGCACAGTAGAAGAAATCAAATATTCCTTTTTCCTTTAAAATGATATAACAGTTGCTATCTACACTCAAATATTGAAAAATTTAAAAAAGCTATAAACGATATCTTGAATAAGGTCTACTGGATAATAACCAATATAGTTTAGCATTAAATGAGACTTGATAAGAATTGAAATGTGAATAATGGATGAATGTTTTACTTTTAGAAATTAAATAATTATCATTTCTGTATAAAATTCCTAGAAAAGTGTTTTCTAAACTAGTATTCCATGAAATTCTATTCCAAGATGAAAAAAAAGGATAGGATTTCTTGGTCAATAGATTTAAGAAATATAGTATAATAATTAGAATATTAAAGACTATAAGAAGTAATAAATGGTACAAATAGCTTTACAACATTTACTAGTTCTGTAGAACTTCAATTTTGGCAATTAATGTTTTAAATATTCAACTTAAAGAAAAATTCAATAATAAAACCATAAATTAAGCTGATCACATTTAGAGCTTCTGGTTGGCTTAGTCAGTAGTGCATGCAACTCTTGATCTCATAGTTGGAGTTCAAGCCCTACATTGGATGTACAGATTATGTAAAATATATATATATATATATATATATATGTATATATATATATACACATACATACATATATATGCATATATATGTATGTATGTATACATATATGTATATATGCATATATGTATATATACATATATGTGCATATATATGTATATGTATATATATGTATATATGTGTGTGTGTGTATATATATATATATATATTTTTTAAAGCTGATCACATTTTAGATGTGTTTTCAAATTGTCAAGTGATTTATGTCACCCAACGCTGTGCTTCTGCATATCAATCCCTCCGGTGGCAGGTCTGACTCCCTCCCAGTGACGCAGGGCCCCTCCCGAAGCATATCACAAAAGGAAAAGCGAGCTGAGCCTTTCCCTCCCTCCCCTGTGCACCTTGCCGATCCACCCCAGCTAAATGCCAGATCCCCAGCACCACAAGCCTGGCGCTGTGCAAGTAGCCCAGACAGGCCACGTGACCCCACAGTGAATCCTGCTCCTAGGAGAGGGGAAGAGAAGTCTGACTATGGCCCCAGCCGTAGGCTGGGGGTAGACATCAGGTCTGACTGCGGCCCCTCCCACCAATGCAAGTTATTCAAGACAGCACAGGGGAAGTGTCCTGCAGTTCCACACCACTCCAGGGACTATCCAAAATGACGAAACAGAAGAATTCCCCTCAAAAGAATCTCCAGGAAATAACAACAGCTAACAAACTGATCAAAAAAGATTTAAACAATATAACAGAAAGTGAATTTAGAATAATAGTCATAAAATTAAATTAATCGCTGGGCTTGAAAACAGTATAGAGGACAGCAGAGAAACTATTGCTACAGATCAAGGGACTAAGGAAAAGCCAGGAGGAGCTAAAAAATGCTATCAATGAGCTGCAAAACAAAATGGAGACAACCACAGCTCGGATTGAAGAGGCAGAGGAGAGAATAGGTGAACTAGAAGATAAAATTATGGAAAAAGAGGAAGCTGAGAAAAAGAGAGATAAAAAAAAATCCAGGAGTATGAGGGAAAAATTAGAGAACTAAGTGATGCACTAAAGAGAAATAATCTACGCATAATTGGTATTCCAGAGGAGGAAGAGAGAGAGGGAAAGGTGCTGAAGGCATACTTGAGGAAATAATAGCTGAGAACTTCCCTGACCTGGGGAAGGAAAAAGGCATTGAAATCCAAGAGGCACAGAGAACTCCCTTCAGATGTAACTTGAACCGATCTTCTGCACGACATATCATAGTGAAACTGGCAAAATACAAGGATAAAGAGAAAATTCTGAAAGCAGCTAGGGATAACATGCTCTAAAATATAAAGGGAGACCAATAAGACTCGTGACCGATCTCTCTACTGAAACTTGGCAGCCTGAAAGGAACGGCGGGAAATCTTCAATGTGATGAACAGAAAAAATATGCAGCCGAGAATCCTTTATCCAGCAAATCTGTCATTTAGAATAGAAGGAGAGATAAAGGTCTTCCCAAACAAAAAACTGAAGGAATTCATCACCACTAAACCAGCCCTACAAGAGATCCTAAGGGGGATCCTGTGAGATAAAGTACCAGACATCGCTACAAGCATGAAACCTACAGACATCACAATGACTCTAAACTCATATCATTCTATAATAACATTGAATGTAAATGGACTAAATGCACCAACCAAAAGACATAGGATATCAGAATGGATAAAAAAACAAGACCCATCTATTTGCTGTCTATAAGAGACTCATTTCAGACCTGAGGACACCTTCAGATTGAAAGTGAAGGGGTGGAGAACTATCTATCATGCTACTGGATGTCAAAAGAGAGCTGGAGTAGCCATACTTATATCAGACAAACTAGACTTTAAATTAAAGGCTGTAACAAGAGATGAAGAAGGGCATTATATAATAATTACAGGGTCTATCCATCAGGAAGAGCTAACAACTATAAATGTCTACGCGCCGAATATGGGAGCTCCCAAATATATAAAACTGTTGCTCACAAACATAAGCAACTTTACTGATAAGAATGTGGTAATTGCAAGGGCCTTTAACATCCCACTTACAACAATGGATAGATCATCTAGACACACGGTCAATAAAGAAACAAGGGCCCTGAATGATACATTGGGTCAGACGGACTTGACAGATATATTTAGAATTCCGCATCCCAAAGCAACAGAATATACTTTCTTCTCGAGTGCACATGGAACATTCTCCAAGATAGATCACATACTGGGTCACAAAACAGCCCTTCATAAGTGTACAAGAATTGAGATCATACCATGCATACTTTCAGACCACAATGCTATGAAGCTTGAAATCAACCACAGGAAAAAGTCTGGAAAACCTCCAAAAGCATGGAGGTAAAAGAACACCCTACTAAAGAATGAGTGGGTCAACCAGGCAATTAGAGAAGAAATTAAAAAATATATGGAAACAAGCGAAAATGAAAATACAACAATCCAAATGCTTTGGGATGCAGTGAAGGCAGTCCTGAGAGGAAAATACATTTCAATCCAGGCCTATCTCAAGAAACAAGAAAAATCCCAAATACAAAATCTAACAGAACACCTAAAGGAAATAGAAGCAGAATAGCACAGACACCTAAACCCAGCAGAAGAAGAGAAATAATAAAGATTAGAGCAGAAATGAAAAATATAGAATCTAAAAAAAATGTAGAGCAGATCAATGAAACCAAAAGTTGGTTTTTTTGAAAAAATAAACAAAATTGACAAAACTCTAGCCAGGCTTCTCAAAAAGAAAAGGGAGATGACCCAAACAGATAAAATCATGAATGAAAATGGAATTATTACAACCAATCCCTCAGAGATACAAGCAATTATCAGGGAATACTATATGCCAACAAACTGGACAACCTGGAAGAAATGGACAAATTCCTAAACACCCACACACTTCCAAAACTCAATCAAGCTTTCCGAAATAGAAAGCTTGAACAGACCCATAATCAGCAAAGAAATTGAATCAGTTATCAAAAATCTACCAACAAATAAGAGTCCAGGACCAGATGGTTTCCCAGGGGAGTTCTACCAGACGTTTAAAGCAGAGATAATACCTATCCTTCTCAAGCTATTCCAACAAATAGAAAGGGAAGGAAAACTTCCAGACTCATTCTATGAAGCCAGTATTACTTTGATTCCTAAACCAGACAGAGACCCAGTAAAAAAAGAGAACTACAGACCAATATCCCTGATGAATATGGATGCAAAAATTCTCAATAAGATACTAGCAAATCGAATTCAATAGCATATGAAAATAATTATTCACCGTGATCAAGTGGGATTCATTCCTGGGATGCAGGGCTGGTTCAACATTCGCAAATCAATCAACATGATACATCACATTAATAAAAGAAAAGATAAGAACCATATGATCCTGTCAATCAATGCAGAAAAGGCCTTTGACAAAATTCAGCAACTTTCTTAATAAAAACCCTCGAGAAAGTCGGAATAGAAAAAACATACTTAAACATCATAAAAGCCATTTATGAAAAGCCCACAGCTAACATCATCCTCAATGGGGAAAAACTGAGAGCTTTTTCCCTGAGATCAGGAACACGACAGGGATGTCCACTCTCTCCGCTGTTGTTTAACATAGTGTTGGAAGTGTTAGCATCAGCAATCAGACAACAAAAAGAAATCAAAGACATCAAAATTGGCAAAGATGAAGTTAAGCTTTCACTTTTTGCAGATGACATGATATTACACATGGAAAATCCGATAGACTCCACCAAAAGTCTGCTAGAACTGATACATGAATTCAGCAAAGTCACAGGATACAAAATCAATGTACAGAAATCAGTTGCATTCTTATACACTAATGATGAAGCAACAGAAAGACAAATAAAGAAACTGATCCCATTCACAATGCACCAAAAAGCATAAAATACCTAGGAATAAATCTAACCAAAGATGTAACAGATCTGTATGCTGAAAACTATAGAAAGCTTATGAAGGTAATTGAAGAAGATATAAAGAAATGGAAAAACATTCCATGCTCATGGGTTGGAAGAATAAATATTGTCAAAATGTCAATGCTACCCAAAGCTATCTACACATTCAATGCAATCCCAATCAAAATTGCACCAGCATTCTTCTCGAAACTAGAACAAGCAATCCTAAAATTCATATGGAAGCACAAAAGGCCCCGAATAGCCAAAGGAATTTTGAAGAAGAAGACCAAAGCAGGAGGCATCACGATCCCAGACTTTAGCCTCTACTACAAAGCTGTCATCATCAAGACAGCATGGTATTGGCACAAAAACAGACACATAGACCAATGGAATAGAATAGAAACCCCAGAACTAGACCCACAAACATATGGCCAACTAATCTTTGACAAAGCAGGAAAGAACATCCAATGGGAAAAAGACAGTCTCTTTAACAAATGGTGCTGGGAGAACTGGACGGCATCGTGCAGAAGATTGAAATAGACCACTTTCTCACACCATTCACAAAAATAACCTCAAAATGGATAACGGACCTGAATGTGAGACAGGAAACCATCAAAACCCTAGAGGAGAAAGCAGGAAACGACCTCTCTGACCTCAGCTGCAGCAATTTCTTACTTGACACATCCTCAAAGGCAAGGGAATTAAAAGCAAAAATGAACTACTGGGACCTTATGAGATAAAAAGCTTGTGCACAGCAAAGGAAACAACCAACAAAACTAAAAGGCAACCAACGGAATGAGAAAAGATATTTGCAAATGACATATCGGACAAAGGGCTAGTATCCAAAATCTGTAAAGAGCTCACCAAACTCCATACCTGAAAAACAAATAACCCAGTGAAGAAATGGGCAGAAAACATGAATAGATACTTCTCTAAAGAAGACATCCGGGTGGCCAACAGGCACATGAAAAGATGCTCAACGTCGCTCCTCATCAGGGAAATACAAATCAAAACCACACTCAGATATCACCTCACGCCAGTCAGAGTGGCCAAAATGAACAAATCAGGAGACTATAGATGCTGCCGAGGATGTGGAGAAACGAGAACCCTCTTGCCCTGTTGGTGGGAATACAAATTGGTGCAGCCACTCTGGAAAACAGTGTGGAGGTTCCTCAGAAAATTAAAAATAGACCTACCCTATGACCCAGCAATAGCACTGCTAGGAATTTGCCCAAGGGATACAGGAGTACTGATGCATAGGGCCACTTGTACCCCAATGTTTATAGCAGCACTCTCAACAATGGCCAAATTATGGAAAGAGCCTAAATGTCCATCAACTGATGAATGGATAAAGAAATTGTGGTTTATATACACAATGGAGTACTATGTGGCAATGAGAAAGAATGAAATATGGCCCTTTGTAGCAACGTGGATGGAACTGGAGAGTGTGATGCTAAGTGAAATAAGCCATACAGAGAAAGACAGATACTATATGTTTTCACTCTTATGTGGATCCTGAGAAACTTAACAGGAACCCATGGGGGAGGGGAAGGAAAAAGGAAAGAGAGAGGTTAGAGAGGGAGAGAGCCAAAGCATAAGAGACTCTTAAACTGAGAACAAACTTTGGGTTGATGGGGGTGGGAGGGAGGGGAGGGTTGGTGATGGGTATTGAAGAGGGCATCTTTTGGTATGAGCACTGGGTGTTGTATGGAGACCAATTTGACAATAAATTTCATATATTTAAAAAAAGGAAATGAGTGTATTTTAAAAGTACACTAGTATGAGATTAAAGTTCTGCTTTACTCTCAGTTAAAAAGACAAAGTTTTCTTGGATTGTTGGTCTGCTGTTGATAAGAAAATGTAAACAAAAGGTTTTTTCTTTATCTGTCCAGAAAGCCAAAGTTTTTATGTTTTGTCTTTATCAGGTCTTTGATTACTTAAGTTAAAATCTGTCAACATTAAAGGAATTAAGATTTGCTAACAAAAAAAATATTTTATGATTACTAGTTTTAAATATGTTTTTAAATATTATACCCACCATTCAATCTTTGAGATTGGTAAACTCCAGTTCTTTCTCTTTGATCCTTGTATCCTATAGTAAGTTCTAGATCTTCAAGGGTAAAATCTGAGGGTTCATACATATCCTGATCTACCAAGATGAAAAAAAAAGCCTTTTTAATAAATTAAATATAGAAAGCCTATTGAAATCTACCTACTGTGTTCTAATTCCAGGAAGAGTATAATATTTTAAAGTTAGGAAAATAGTCTTATATATTATATCAAGTAAGAGGAGAAAAAAATAATCCATAAATACCAGAAGTTCATTTGACAAATTTCAACATATATTCCTTATAAAACTTTGAAAAATTAAAATTATAGATTTACTCCTAGTCATTTACTCTTTAATACAGAATATGTTTCTATCTCAATCCAACAGTTAACATTTTGATTTATAGTGAAGTGCCAATAGATAGTCCTATTAAAATTGTGAACAATATAAAAATGTGACTCATTACCATTTAATAATTACCCAGTTCTGGTAAAGTTAGTAATATATAAAACAGGAATTTGATGATTTTCAGCTAATATACTAATAGATTTGTCAGAATAGATTTGCCACATATATTTTTTATTATCAACATTAAATTTAAAAAATGAAATGGGTCAAAGAGACTATACATTTCCAATGTCACTGATATCTGTAGGTGTATTTTTATTATAATTGGTACATATTTTCATACAGCTTTCCTGAAAATGTTTAATCACCATCCCTATTTACTTGTAATATTGAGAGCTGTTTCCTCACACTTTTCCCAACAGATATTATATACTTTAAGTATTTGGTATTTTATAAATCATTTTAATGGACATTATTTCATTATTAGTATAAACCTACTTGATTAACAAGTACAAAAATATTTGCCATCTATTTTTTCTGTTGGAGGAATTCATTTTTCTAACTTCTTTTACTATATTTTTAGTAAAGAAATAATCTAAAAATGGACATTAAATATTTTTATAGACAGACTTATATGTATTTTATATAAGGATACAACCTGTTCACTGTCACAAATAGTTTCTTAGATTATTGTTTGCCTTTTAATTTTGCTTTTGAAATTTCTGTGTGCAGAAATTTTAAATTATAATTAGTTAATTTGTAATGATCTTTCCCTTATGTTTCTGGGTATGAAGTCATGCCTAAGGTAGTTTTTTTCCAAACAAGATTAATTTATGTTGGACCTCTGAGAAGATGGCAGAGTAGGAGGATTAAAATTCACTACATCCAGGGACATATCTAGATAACAGCCACATCAGTGCAATCAACACAAAAAAGTGACTTGAAACTGGCAGAAAAGGCTTTCCACGTTAATCATGGAGAGAAGGCCGCATCAAAAAGGGTAGAAGGGGTGGTGATACAGTTGGGAACCAAACTCCCAGTGATACCAACTACAAATGGGGGGAATACCACAAACATGGAGAATGGAGAGGAGCAGACCCCACACCAGGCACCACAGACAGAGGGGACCTACACTGGAAAGATGAGTCACCATAACATCTGGCTTTGAAAACAAGGGGTTTAACTCTGGTTACTTTATTTTTTTATTTTTATTTTTTTTAATTTTTAAATGTTTATTTAAACATAATTAAGAGAGACAGAGAGAGAATGAGTGGGGGAGAGGCAGAGAGAGAGGGGACAGGATCTGAAGCAGACTCTGGGCTCTGAGCTGTCAGCACAGAGCCCAACTCAGGGCTCAATCCCACAGACTGTGGGATCATGACCTGAGCCAACTAAGCCACCCAGATGCCATTAAATCTGGTTACTTTCAAATTCAGAGACTCATCTCTGGGAGAGATAGAGGACAATAGGAAACTTAGTTCCCACCTTTAAAAAGACAGCATAATAACATTACTGAGATAGAGCATAGAAGCAGCATTTTGAAATGCACCTAGGGGTATGAAGGAGATTTATTTACTAGTCTCAAAATGTGTGCTGAAGGGGCAGAGAGCTTTAGGAGACTTCTCCAAGAACAAAAGAACTGGCAAGTGCCATTTCTCTTCCCCAGCATTAATAGACACTTGTGGGAACCAATTTACACCTTTCCACCTATCTTGCTGACATCTATGCCCCATGCCCACATTCTCCTGCAGCACCCTATCCAACCTGCCTCCCTAAGCAGAAGCCCCATCAAAATGGCTCCTGCTGCATCACATCTGTAAGTATCCACAGCAGTGACTGGTACCACTCCAAAGTCACTCTTGTTCTGGAGGGAGTGGAACATGACCACACACATCAGTTCAACTCCAACCCCAGCAGTGAAACCTTATTACTGGCAGTACAGACAGAGTGCCTTGACAATCAGTGCACCTGCAGCCCCAGCAGACAGAATGAGGGCTGGCATCTAATCTAACTGCTGGATGTTCCCAGGAACCAAATACCCTGAGGGCAGCGCAAGGAGAGGGATTCATGGCAACTGCAGCCCCAGCAAACAGGCCAAAGCCTGGGATCAGGTCTGAAGGTTGACACCACAGATCTACAAGCTCATGGTGCCCCCAGACTGTTCTGTTAATAACACAGGGATCAAACCATGCCCAATAGATGCAAAGGGTGCCACTGCAGCCATCTGAACTGAAGGCAAATGATGCTTAGCCAGAATAGTAGGGCAGAGACAACCCACATAGAAGGCATTCATGGAGTGTCTGGTTCTGGAGAACAGGGTACATTGTGCTACATGGCAGCATAGGATCTGTTTTTTGTAAGGCTACTACTTTCATATCAGGAGAGAGAACTGAATTTCCTAATATATAGAAACAAACAGAGAATTAACAACATGGGAAGATAGCAGAATATGTCCCACATGAAAGAATGGGACAAATCACAGCAACAGAGCTAAATGAAACAGAGATAAACAAAATGCCTGATAAAGAATGCAAAGCACTGGTCACAAATATACTTACTGAACTTGAAAAAAGAGTGAAGGATCTCTGTGAGACCTTCAACAAAGAGATAGAAAACATTAAAAAACACAATTAGATATAATTCAATAACTGTAATTAAAAATACACTACAAGGAATAAATAGTAGCTAGTGTAAAAGAAGAACAGATCAATGAAGACAGAATAATGGAAAGCAACCAAGCTGAACAGCAAAAAAGAAAAATAAAAATGAGAATAGGTTAAAGGAACTCAGCAACATAACCAAGTGTAATAAAATCTGGATTGTATGGATCCCAGAAAAAGAGAGAATAAAGAGGGAAGAAAATTTAATTAAAGAAATAATGGCTGAAAACCTCTAAATCTGGAAACAGAAACCCAGATCCAGAAAGCACACCTGGATCACCCCAAAAAATCAACCCAAGGAGGTCCATAACAAGACACATACCAATTAAAATGACAAAATTAGTGATAGAAAATTTGAAAAGCAGCAGGAGAAAGCAGTTGCATACAAGGGAAACCCCATAAAGCTGTCAGCTGATTTTTCAGCAGAAACTTTCCAGGCTAGAAGGGTGTGGTGTGATACACTCAAAATGCTGAAAGGTAAACACCTGCCTTCAAAAATACTCTATCCATCAAGTCTATTATTCAGAATAAAAAGAGAGATAAAGAGTTTCTCAGAAAAGAAAAACAAAATGGTTAAGGGATTCAACACCACTAAACCAGGTTTATAAGAAATGTTAAAAGGAATTCTTCGACTGGAAATGAAAAGCCATAATAGGAATAGGAAAATTAGGAAAGGAAAAAAATTCCCATGTAAACACAAACATAATACAGTAGATTACTTATAATACCAGTACATAAATTAAAACACAAAAGCAGTAAAATAAATTATACCTATAAAAATCAAACAAGGGATTCCCATAATAAAAGGGAATATATAAAGTATGATGATATACAAAAAACATGGGGTCATGAGGAGTAAGAGTTTTTAGAGTGGATTCAAACTTAAAGGACAATCAACTTAATATAGATGCATAAGATGTTATATATGAACTTAAAGGTTACCACAAATCAAAAATGTGTAATAGATACAAAAAATAAAGAAAAAATGAATCTAAGAATATCACTAATAAAAATATATGTGCATATATATGTGTGTGTATATATAAGTATATATACACACCTCTGTGTTTATTACAGCATTATTTACAATAACCATGATATAAAAGCAACCAAAATGTCATATTTTCTTTTTTCCATTTGTCTTAATACCATTTGGTAGACAGGGATTTTTTTAAATATATATAATACAATATTACTTAGGCATGAAAAAGAATGCAATCTTGCCATTTACAACAACATGGATGGATCTAGAGGGTACAATGCTAAGTAAAATAAGTCAGTCAGAGAAAGACAAACACCATATGATTTCACTAATATGTGGAATTTAAGAAACAAAAAAAATAATAAAAATAGACAAACAAAAATTCAGACTCTTGGTGATTGCCAGAAGGGGAGGTGGGTGGGCAATATGGGTGAAATAGATGAAGGGGGTTAAGTGTACACTTATTGCGATGAGCAGTGAATAATGCATAGAATTGTTGAATCATTTTATTGTGTATATAAAGTTAATACAACACTGTATGCTAATTATATTTGAATAAAAAATATTTGTGTTTTGTTTGTTTTTTCATGGAAATAGTTTATAAAATCAGATTTTTAAGCAGGGTAAGATAAAAATCTCACATTTTATTTTTTCCATTTGTCTTAATACCATTTGGTAAACAATCAATGTTTTTTGTTGTTTTCTTTTTTACATGACCAGTTTTGTTTTTACACTATAATATGACATTCTTTGATTAATTTCTGGAATTTCTAATCTGCTCCATTGATCTGAAGTTTATTAGTTAGTATTGAAATTAAAAAAAAATTTAATTTTATTTTTTATTTTTTAAAATTTACATCTAGATTAGTTAGCATATAGTGAAACAATGATTTCAGGAGTAGATTCCTTAATGCCCCTTACCCATTTAGCCCATCTCCCCTTCCACACCCCTCCCGTAACCCTCAGTTTGTTCTCCATAATTATGAGTCTCTTCTGCTTTGTCCCCCTCCCTGTTTTTTATTATTTTTGTTTCCTTTCCCTTATGTTCATCTGTTTTGTCTCTTAAAGTCCTCATATGAGTGAAGTCATATGATTTTTGTCTTTCTCTGACTAATTTCACTTAGCATAATACCCTCCAGTTCCATCCACGTAGTTGCAAATGGCAAGATTTCATTCTTTTTTATTTCTGAATAATACTCCATTGTGTGTGTGTGTGTGTGTGTGTGTGTGTGTGTGTGTGTGTGTGTATCACATCTTCTTTATCCATTCATCCATCGATGGACATTTGGGCTCTTTCCATACTTTGGCTATTGTTGATAGTGCTGCTATAAACATGGGGTTGCATGTGTCCCTTCGAAACAGCACACCTGTATACCTTAGATAAATGCCTCGTAGTGCAATTGCTGGGTCGTTGGGTAGTTTTATTTTTAGTTTTTTGAGGAACCTCCATACTGTTTTCCAGAGCAGCTGCACCAGCTTGCATTCCCACCAACAATTCAAAAGAGATCCTCTTTCTCTGCATCCTTGCCAACATCTGTTGTTGCCTGAGTTGTTAATGTTGGCCATTCTGACAGGTGTAAGGTGGTATCTCATTGTGGTTTTGATTTGTATTTCCCTGATGATGAATGATGTTGAGCATTTTTTCATGTGTCAGTTGGCCATCTGGATGTCTTCTTTGGAGAAGTGTCTATTCATGTCTTTTGCCCATTTCTTCACCGGATTATTTGTTTTTTGAGTATTGAGTTTGATAAGTTCTTTATAGATTTTGGATACTAACCCTTTGTCTGATATGTCATTTGCCAATATCTTTTCCCATTCTGTCAGTTGCCTTTTAGTTTTGCTGATTGTTTCCTTCTGCTGTGCAGGAGCTTTTTATTTTGATTTTTGCTTTTGTTTTCCTTGCCTCCAGAGATGTGTTGAGTAAGAAGTTGCTGCAGCCAAGATCAAAGAGGTTTTTGTCTGCTTTCTCCTCAAGGATTTTGATGGCTTCCTGTCTTACATTGAGGCCTTTCATCCATTTTGAGTTTATTTTTGTGTATGGTGTAAGAAAGTGGTCCAGGTTCATTCTTCTGCATGTCGCTGTCCAGTTTTCTCAGCACCACTTGCTGAAGAGGCTGTCTTTAATCCATTGGATATTCTTTCCTGCTTTGTCAAAGATTAGTTGGCCATATGTTTGTGGGTCCATTTCTGGGTTCTCTATTCTGTTCCATTGATATGAGTGTCTGTTTTTGTGCCAGTACCATACTGTCTTGATGATTACAGGTTTGTAGTGTAGCTTGAAGTCTGGGATTGTGATGCCTCCTGCTTTGGTTTTCTTTTTCAAGATTGCTTTGGCTATTCGGGGTCTTTTCAGATTATTTGTTCTTGCTCTGTGAAGAATGCTGGTGTTACTTTGATAGGGATTGCATTGAATATGTAGATTGCTTTGGGTAGTATCGACAATTTTAACACTATTTGTGCTTCCTATCCAGGAGCATAGAATCTTTTTCCATGTTTTTGTGTCTTTTTCAGTTTTTTTCATAAGCTTTCTATAGTTTTCAGTGTATAGATTTTTCACTTCTTTGGTTAGATTTATTCTTAGGTATTTTATGGTTTTTAGTGCAATTGTATATGGGAACAGCTTCTCGATTTCTCTTTCTGTTGCTTCATTGTTGGTGTATAGGAATGCAACCGATTTCTGTGCATTGATTTTATATCCTGTGACCTTGCTGAATTCATGAATCAGTTCTAGCAGTTTTTTGGTGGAATCTTTTGGGTTTCCCTATAGAGTATCATGTCATCTGCAAAGAGTGAAAGTTTGACCTCCTCCTGGCCAATTTGGATGCCTTTTATTTCTTTGTGTTGTCTGACTGCAGAGGCTAAGACTTCCAATACAATGTTGAATAACAGTGGTGGGAATGGACATCCCTGTCTTGTTCCTGACCTTAGGGGGAAAGTGCTCATTTTTTCCCCAATGAGGATGATATTAGCGTGGGGTCGTTCCTATATGGCTTTTATGATCTTGAGGTATGATCCTTCTCTCCCTACTTTTCTGAGGGTTTTTATCAAGAAAAGATGCTGTATTTTGTGAAATGCTTTCTCTGTGTCTATCTAAAGGATCAGATGGTTCTTGTCCTTTCTTTTTTTGATGTGATGAATAACGTTAATTGTTTTGTGGATATTGAACCAGCCCTGCATCCCAGGTATAAATACCACTTGGTCGTGGTGAATAATTTTTTTAATGTATTGTTGGATCCAGTTGGCTAATATCTTGGTGAGGATTTTTGCATCCATGTTCATGAGGGAAGTTGGCCTATAGTTCTCCTTTTTAGTGTGGTCTCTGTCTGGTTTTGGAATCAAGGTAATGCTGGCCTCATAAAAAGAGTTTGGAAGCTTTCCTTCCATTTCTATTTTTTGGAACACTTCAAGAGAATAGGTGTTAACTCTTCCTTAAATGTTTGGTATAATTCCCCTGGAAAGCCATCTGGCCTTGGACTCTTGTTTTTTGGGAAATTCTGATTTCTAATTTGATTTCTTTACTGGTTATGGGTCCATTCAAATTTTCTATTTCTTCCTGTTTCAGTTTTGGTAGTGTGTATGTTTCTAGGAATTTATCAGTTTCTTCCAGATTACCCATTTTATTGGCATAAAATTGCTCATAATATTATTATTGTTTTTATTTCTGTTGTGTTGTTTGTGATCTCTCCTCTTTCATTCTTGATTTTATTTATTTGGGTTCTTTCCTTTTTCTTCTTGATCAAACTGGCTAGTGGTTTATCAATTTTGTTAATTCTTTCAAAGAACCAGCTTATGGTTTCATTGATCTGTTCTACTGTTTTTTTTGGTTTTGATAGTATTAATTTCTGCTCTAATCTTTATTATTTCCTGTCTGCTTCTGGTTTTGGGTTTTATTTGCTGTTTTTTTTTTCCAGCTCCTTAAGGCATAAGGTTAGGTTGTGTATGTGAGATCTCTCTTCCTTCTTTAGGAAGGCTTAGATTTCTATATACTTTCCTCTTATGACCACCTTTGCTGCATCCCAGAGGTTTTGGGTTGTGGTCTTATCATTTTCATTAACTTCCATATACTTTTTAATTTCCTCTTTAACTGTTTGGCTAGTCCATTCATTCTTTAGTAGAATGTTCTTCAGTCTCCAAGTATGTGTTACCTTTCCAAACTTTTTCTTGTTATTGATTTCAAGTTTAATAGCGTTGTGGTCTGAAAATATGCACCATATGATCTCGATCTTTTTGTACTTACTTAGGGCTGATCTGTGTCCCAGTATATGGTCTATTCTGGAGAACATTCCATGTGCACTGGAGAAGAATGTATATTTGCTGCTTTAGGATGAGATGTTCTGAATATATCTGTTACGTCCATCTGGTCCAGTGTGTCATTCAAAGCCATTGTTTCCTTGTTGAGTTTTTGATTAGATGATCTGTCTATTGCTGTGAGTGGGATGTTGAAGTCTCCTACTATTATGGTATTACTATTGATGAGTTTCTTTATGTTTGTGATTAATGGATTTATATATTTGGATGCTATCACATTAGGCGCATAAATGTTTACAATTGTTAGGTCTTCTTGGTGGATACACCCCTTGATTATGATATAAGGCCCTTCTGCATCCCTTGATGCAGTCTTTATTTTAAAGTCTGGATTGTCTGATATAAGTATGGGTACTCTGGCTTTCTTTTGTTGACCATTAGCATGATAGATGGTTCCCCATCCCCTTATTTTCAATCTGAAGGTGTCTTTAGGTCTAAAGTGGGTCTCTTGTAAACAGCATATAGATGGATCTTGTTTTCTTATCCATTCTGTTACCCTATGTCTTTTGATTGGAACATTGAGTCCATTGATGTTTCGAGTGAGTACTGAAAGATATGAATTTATTGCCATCATGATGCTTGTAGAGTTGGAGTTTCTGGTGGTGATCTCTGGTCCTTTCTAATCTTTGTTGCTTTTGGTATTTATATTTTTATATACATTTTTTCATCTTTTCTCCCCTCAGAAAGTCCCCCTTAAAATTTCTTGTAGGGTTGGTTTAGTGGTCACAAACTCCTTTAATTTTTGTTTGCCTGGGAAACTTTTATCTCTCCTTCTATTTTGAATGACAGCCTTGCTGGATAAAGAATTCTTGGCTGCATATTTTTCTGATTCAGCACATTGAATATATCCCACCACTCCTTTCTGGCTTGCCAAGTTTCTATGGATAGGTCTGCTGCAAACCTGATCTGTCTTCCCTTGTATGTTAGGGACTTTTTTTCCCTTGCTGCTTTCATGATTCTCTCCTTGCCTGAGTATTTTGTGAATTTGACTATGAGATGCCTTGTTGATGGTCATTTTTTGTTGAATCTAATGGGGGTCTTCTGTGCTTCCTGGATTTTGATGTCTGTGTCTTTCCCTAGGTTAGGAAAGTTTTCTGCTATGATTTGCTCACATAACCCTTCTATCCCTATTTCTCTCTCTTCCTCTTCTTGGACCCCTATGATTCTGATGTTGTTCCTCTTTAATGAGTCACTGATTTCTCTAATTCTTAAATCGCTCTCTTTTGCCTTAATCTCCCTCTTTTTTTCTGCTTCATTATTCTCTGTAAGTTTTTCCTCTTTATCAGTGATTCTCTGTTCTGCCTCAACCATCCTTGCTGCTGCTATGCATCAATCTGTGATTGCAGCTCAGTTATAGCATTTTCAATTTCATTCTGGATATTTTTTACTTATTTTATCTCTACAGGAAAGGATTCTAATCTATTTTCAACTCCAGCTAGTATTCTTATTATCGTGATTCTAAATTCTGGTTCAGACATCTTTCTGCTTTCTGTGTTTGTTAAATCCCTGGGTGTTGTTTCTTCGTGCTCTTTCTTTTAGGATGAATTCCTTTGTTTTGTCATTTTGAAGGGAGAAAAGGAATTAATGAGGTAGAAAAACTGGAATTAAAAAAATTAAAATTAAAAAAAATAAAATTAAAAATTAAAAACACACACCCAAAAATCAAATAGATGATGCTAGATACTAGGTGTCTTTTGTTCTGGGTGTTGAAAGTGGTTTGACAGATTAGAGAAAAAAAGGGGGGGAGAAAAAAAAGGAAATCATTTGAGAGTTTGAAAAAATGAATACACTGAAGTAGACTAAAATGAGATGATGGCGGTAAAATAGAATTTGAAAAAATATACACAAAAATAAAGAATATAGTAGAAAAAATTAAAGAAAAATATTTTTAATTAAAATTAAAAATATGACTTTTTCTTTTTCTGTATTTAAGAATAAAGAAAAGAAATGAAAAAGGAAAAGGATTAAAAACAGAAAAAAGAAATCGTTTGAAAATTTGAAAAAGTGAATACACTATAGCACACTAAAATAAAATGACTGAAGTAAAATAGAATTTGAAAAAATTTACATAAAAGCAAATAATATAGTAATAAAAATTCAATAAAATATTTTAAATAGAAATTTAAAGTAAATATGAAGTGTTTCTCTTTCTGCATTCAACAAAAAGAAACAAAAAGAGAAAAAAGAAAAAGAAAGAAAAAAAGGAAATCATTTGAAAATTTGAAAAGATGAATACACTGAAGTAGACTAAAATAAAATAATGGAAGTAAAATAGAATTTTTTAAAAATATACAGAAGTAAAAAATATAGTAATGAAAATTAAAGAAAAATATTTTTAATAAAAATTGAAAATAAAAATGAATTTTTTCCCTTCTGTATTCAAGAAAAAGAAAATAATTGTAAAAGAGAAAAAGAAAAAAAAAGAAATTTGAATAGAATAACTTGCTAACAGATTGAAGTAGGTCTGAAATTGTTTCATTTTCCCCTAGAAGTCAGTGTATGTAGCTCTTTATAGTCCATAAGTTAAGCCTGCAGTGAGACTTGTGTTCTTGAAGAGCAAAGTTGGCCCAGTTGGGCGGGGCTCAGTGTAACAGCTCTGCTCTCCACTAGATGGCACTGCTAGCCTACTGGGGTGGATTGTTGCAGCACTCATAGGTGCATATGCACATGTGTGGGAGCGGTGAAAATGGCGCCACCCAGTGCCACCCAGTCTGTTCTCCCAGATCAGTAATTGTGCACCCGTCCTCTGTCTTCAGCTCTTGTCCACTCCCTGATTTTTCACTCTCCGTGACCAGGCCCCAGACAGTACCTCTCTCCTGTTTTGTCTCAGATGCGGCTGTTTTCCCTGGCCTGTTACTTCCAAAGGACTGCGGTTTTGACCTGTTCAGCCCCTCTGCAGGAGGGTCTTACTGAGCAATGGCCGAATGAGCAATGGCCAAATATCGGCTACACCCAGGAATGCACTCTGGACCCTGCTGCTGCCAGTGCCCCTAGACTGCAGCCAGGTAGCAGACTGCCCTGAAAAAGTTTAGGAGACAGTGAAGCAGCAGCATGTCAGGGATTATGGAAAATCACAACACACATCTGGCACCAGGATTCACCCTTAGCGACCTTGCCCCAGCACCAGCAAATATGGCCGCCTTCCAGGGTCTGCTGGGACCAGGTGGCTTCAACAATCGGTATCAAATGCCCTTCCAGCAGTGGAACCACTTTTCCCTGTGTGGCCCAAGAATCTCCTGGACCCACTCTGTTCCTGGGGATTCATCATTTCCACCAGAGCACTGCCAGGTATCGAGCTGTGGAGTTGCAGCCTTTATGCTCCCCTTGTTTACAGTCTTAATGGAATTTAAACCATCTCCTTTCTCCTTTTTTAGTTTAGTCCCTGTGGCTATTTCCAATTTTCCACTTTCTCTCCAGCTGCTTTGGGGAGGGGTGCTTTTCCCGTTTTCTGTCCCTCTCCCAGTCTCCATTCTCTCTCCACCCACAAAAGTAGTTCCCTACCTTTTGCGGCTTCTTGCTCCCCAAATTCACCTCTCTGCGCCATGTACCTGCTCAATTCTGTGGTTCAGGTTGTGCAGATTGTTGTATTAATCCTCCAATCAGTTTTCTAGGTGTGTAGGATGGTTTAGTGTTGGTCTGGCTGTATTTCATGGATGCGAGACACACAAAAAATTTCCATGCTGTTCTGCCATCTTGGCTCCTCCTCTCAAAAATTTTTTAATGTTTATTTACTTTTGAGAGAGAGAGGGAGACACAGAATTGGAAGCAGGCTCCAGGCTCTGAGCTATGAGCACAGAGCCCTACTCAGGGCTCAAACTCACAGAATGCAAGATCATGACCTGAGCCAAGGTTGAATGCTTAACTGATTGAGTCACCCAGGAGCCCCATATTATTGAAACTTTTTAATATGTAATTTTATCTAGTGTTGCTTCCCAAGCTTTATCCTCTTTTTGTACTCAATTATTTGATATGAAGTATGTAAATTCTTTTCAGGATAAATCTAGAATCATGGTCACAAAATGTCATCAATAACAAAAACAACAAATTACTACTGGCATTTTGACTGGAAATAAATTGTTTACAAGTAAGTTTAGAAGCCTTTCTTTTAGGAGCTTTTAATGCTTCATTATTAATTCATCATAAGAGATCAGCATATTTCCTGATATTTATTTATTATCAGTTATTTTATTATGTCTTTACTTGTTTCAATGCTGTAGTATATAGGAATGTTGTTTCCTGTAACAAATTTTTTTAGTCAGTTTGCTAAACTTTTCTGTATTGATATTTCAATTTTTATTTGATTATTTTAGGTTTTAAAGGTAGAAATATAATAATCTGTAAATAACATTCATGTTATATTATCTCTTTCAATATTTATAACAGATTACTTTTCTTATTACATGGGTTAGGCATTTTATAACAATGTTTTATTTAGCAGTAATAGACAGTAATTTTTTAATTGGATATTTTATTTCACCATTAAATATGCCATTGGGACATTGGTTAGAAATAGATTTTCTTCATCATATTAAAAAAGAATTATTTATTTTGTAATTTTTTAAAAACAGGAACAGCTGTATATCTATAAAAATGAAATTTTTATAAAAATAAATAGGAAAACACATAACTGACATTGTTTTCATCACTTTATCAACACTTCTTGTTACTTAAACATCTGAAACTGAGGAACATACTGTCTTCTATATAATAATCATGGTAATATCAAGTACATGCTGTATACATACAGTAGTTCCCCCTTATCAATGGGGAATATGTTCCAAGACCCCTAGTGGATGTGTGAAATCACAGATAATACCAAACCCTAGATATACTATGTTTTTTTCTGTACATACATATCTATGACAAAGTGTAATTTATAAATTAGGTACAGAAGAGATTAACAACAATAAGAATAAAATAGGACAATTGTAACAATATACTGTAATAAAAAGTGAATATGGTTGCTCTCTCAAAATATCTTACTGTACTGTACCCACCCTTCTTCTTGTGGTGCGATAATATGATAAAATGCTACATGATGAGATGAAGTGAGGTGAATGATTTAGGTACTGTAACAAGTGTTAGGCAACTACTGACATTCTGTTTAAATTTCAGATGGATGATCACCTAATTCTAGATTGTAGTTTACCTTGGGTAACTGAAACCATGAAAAGTGAAGCCCCAAATAATGGGAAGCCCCAAATAATGTGATCAATTTTAAGAAATTCTGATAGCAACAGAGAAATTATAGCAAAAGAGAAAGGAAGTTTGTATTACTTTTATTTTTTTTTTAATTTTTTTTTCAACGTTTATTTATTTTTGGGACAGAGAGAGACAGAGCATGAACGGGGGAGGGGCAGAGAGAGAGGGAGACACAGAATCGGAAACAGGCTCCAGGCTCCGAGCCGTCAGCCCAGAGCCCAACGCGGGGCTCAAACTCATGGACCGCGAGATCGTGACCTGGCTGAAGTCGGACGCTTAACCGACTGCGCCACCCAGGCGTCCCAGTATTACTTTTAAAGAGTACAATCAGATACTTCCAAGATTTTCTCTAGTTCTCTTGGGGTCATAGCAGAGTAAATAGCTAGATTATATGGGTTTGAAGTCCATATTTAATTATGAGTTTTAGGCAAGTTACACCATGTCTTACTGTCCTCATTTCTTAAATGGTGATAATGGTAGTACTTCCCTCATAAAGTTTCTTACATGCATTACTTCTTAACTGTTTGATATTAAATGTTTAATAAGTAACAAAATGTTTTCCATTATAAGTCCACATGTAAAAATCATAATTTGTTAGTTTTCTATTTGTAATTACATCCCAAATTAACTTTTCTGAATGTGACTATTTATGCAATTTAAAGTTATTTGTATTAATTTTTATTTTTTATTTTAAGTTATTTTTGATATTGTATACACTAAACACTTCCACTTGGACAATTGTATGTTTCTTAATTTGAGGATGATCTTTTGATTTTGAGTCTGCTAGATCTGATATCTGAGGCATCTTTACATATACAAAATAGATGTTTGAAATACTTTAAAGAGAAACATACATCTACACACTCTGAAAGGGTGTTGAAACACAATGATGTATTTATTTTCTCATTTTGTTAAGTTGGTGATTTTCTATATTAAATTGCACAGTTAAATAACCATCAGTTAAATAAACTCTTGTAATTTCTAAGAAACTTAGCATTTGTGAATAAGTCAGTGAACTAAACACAATTCCTGAGTTTTTACATATATATGTATGTATGTATGTATGTATGGGGAATAAGCTTAGGAATTCCCTGAGTTTGCACCAATGGGTTAACAAGGCATAAAGAATCAGAAAGCCATAGGATGTTCACACCCCAGTTTTGGTAAACAAGATTAGGTAAATAATTAGGGTGGGGCAAAGGCTCCAGTATAGAACAAAGGTATAAGAGGTAAACAAGATTAGGTATTCAGGGTGGAAATGCACCCCCCCCCCAACTTAGTACAATAGCAGAAAGCTGCTTTCACAGGACGGAAGGACCAAATTAGGTAAACAAATAAATAGGGCTATAGACTGCTTTGGGGTGAAGTTGCCCAGAGCGGAGCTAATTAGCAAAAGAAAGGTGCCTTGTTGATCCTGAGGTAGCATGTTCTGTCTTTCTTGTCCCCTAGACCAGTTTAGGTAAACAGAGGTGGTGTCTCACAACCTTCTGCCCAGTGTCAGGATTTTATATTAACCCAAACCCCTAACACCGCATATTTTCAAAACCCCCTTTCCCTCATGCCCACGAGTTAATGTTCACAGTTTTATTGTCTCTTTGTGCACATCCATCACCATGTTTATAAGCCTTCTGATTCTAATAAAAACAGAGCAAGAACCCTTAATCAGGGCTCTTGTCTTCTCCTGGACAGTAGCCATCTCTCACATTTTAATCCTGAATCCCGCTCTCTTGCTGGACAAGACAGAATTTCAGACCTAGAGTCTACAACATGTATGTATGTATCTGTATGTATGTGTGTATGTGTGTGTGTGTGTGTGTGTGTGTGTGTGTGTGTGTGTGTGTGTATATATATATGGTTAAGAACTGGGGCCTGAGATAAAGGTAGATAAAAATGTGCCAACTCTTTAGGGAAAGTGCAGATATTAAAATACTACAGATTCATATGAGTAAAAATATTTAATGCCATTGATACATATTTTGAGGGTTTTTTTAGAGGTTTTTAAAATTTTTTAATGTTTTTACTTATTTATTTTAAGAGAGAAAGAGTGAGAGAGAGAGAGAGCATGATTGGGGAAGGGGCAGAGAGAGAGAGAAGGAGGAAGAGAATCCCAAGCAGGCTCCACACTGCCAGTGCAGAGCCTTATGCAGGGCTCATTCCCACAAACCATGAGATCATGACCTGAGCTGAAATCAAGAGTTGGACACTCAACTGACTGAGCCACTCAGGCATCCCTATTTGGAGGTTTTTAAAAATTGTTAAACATTCCTACTAATAATATTGAATGGCAAAACAGCTTCATAATCTATTTCTATATTTTGCCCATTTTTATATTAGATTGCTTATTCTTTTTATATATTTACATATTAACTTTTGATATTGTATTATAGTCACACTAAACGGGAGGGCCTGAAACACAGTGGTAAAGAGAAATCCTTCTGTGGGCAGAACTTGGGCAGTACATCTAGGGCTTCACTATATGTAGAACTAAAGATTGTCTGAGATTTAGATGTACATTAATTTGGGGATAGAAGATAATGGATTTGGCCAGGTAGTCAGGGACTTGGAAAAACAGAGATTGAAAAAATGATGAGAGTCTTGGCGATATTTATGTCCATGACTCCTTAGAATAGGATTCGAATGCATAAAGATATAAATATCTTTATTTTGTAAATGTGCACAAGGGTATTTATTAAAGTGTAAGCTCTTAGCTTGATGGTCTGCCCTATGAATGGCAGTTAGCCTTACTCCTCTGCTACACTGGTGCTTATCTCATGGCCCTAAAGTACCAAGAAGAAAGCTATGATAGCCATAATGAAGCATCTGCAAAGACTTAATAATAGAGTTTTTCTCACTAAGAATGATCAGGATTCTGGGACTTCTGAGTGCTCAACTTGTCAAGAGCATAGGACAAAACTGAACTCATCAATATAACATCATTTCCCAGAGGGAATATGAAACCATCCAGTGGCAGATTGATTACACTAAAATTTCTATCATAGAGAGGGCAGTGATTTGCCCTTAATGGATTAGATATATATTTGATGTACTTATTTGCTTTCCCTGCCTATATAATTTCTACTAGTATCATTGTTTATTAACTTGAATCTTTTCCACTGTCATAGTATCATATACAATATCATCTCCAACAAGGGACATGTTTTATGGTAAGTGATGTGCCACAATGGGTTTTACCAATGGAATTCACTGGTATTAATAGAAACTCCACCATTTAGAAGCAGCAATTTTTATGAAAGAGTAAAATGGCTGGGTGACATCTCACTTACTATGATATATATGACAACACCCTGAGAGACTGCAGTGTTGATATACGCGATACACTTAGACCAGACTTAGAATAGATGCCAATATCCACCCCATAGCCTAACCCCATATCCCAAACACCTATTAACTCATTTAAATAATTTTCACATCATTTCCCACTGTTCTTCGTTAAATGGATTACAGAGGTCCTTGTGCCCAAGGGAAAGAAATCTCCCACTAAAGAAACAGTCATGTGTCCAATTAACTACAAGCTGTGATTGTCATCTTGACATTTGAGGTTCTTATGCCATTAAATGAACAGGTAGACAAAGAGATTACGTACCGGTCACAGGATTGATACCAGTAATCAACAGGGAATTGAGTTGGTCCTAATTCGTGAAGGCAAGAAAAACTATATTCAAAACCCAGGGGATTCACTGGGTCACCTTATAATACTCCCTTGCACAAGTCATGATAATGGAAAAATGCAGCAGCTTAATAAAAATAAAAACATCAAAGAATCAACTATTATAAGAGTAAAGTTTTGGGTTACCTCACCAGATAAGTCCTGTCTAGCAGGTAGTGGCAAAGATGAGAATATGGAAATGAAATGTGAGAGAGCAGCTATGGTAACTAAGCATCTTCATAGCTAGTTATAGAAGTGGCAACTAAGCACCTTCACAGCTAGTTATAGAAGTGGCAACTGTAGTTATAGAAGTGGCAACATGAGAATGTTTATGCTCATTAATTGTTTTACAACAACACCCCCTTTTTCTCCTCTGCCACTTTATATACAGAACATTGGTGGTGAACAATGTTTTAGGTTACATATGGGAGTAAGACCATATTGATACTATTCTTTAAGTGGATTCTATTTTTTTCTTTCTTCAAATTTTTAAGGTTCTAGTTAGTTAACATACCATGTAATATTAGTTATAGGTATACAATTTAGTGATTCATCATTTATATAACACTCAGTGCTCATCACAAGTGCCCTCCTTAATACCCATCACCTATTTAACCCATATCCCTGCCCACATCCCCTCCAGTAACCCTCAGTTTGTTCTATATAGTTTCTGTTTTTAATTTTTAATTTTATTTATTTTGAGAGAGAGAGAGAGAGAGAGAGAGAGAGCAAGCATGTGTGAGTGGGGGAGGGGCAGAAAGAGAGAGAAACTCAAGCTCCATGCTTAGCATGGTCTGACATGGGGCTCAATCTCACAACTGTGAGATCATGACCTGAACTGAAATCAAGAGTTGGACACTTAACCAACTGAGCAACGTAGGTGCCCTATGTTCTCTGCACTTAAGAGTCTGTTTCCTGGTTTGGCTCTCTCTTTTTTTTTCCCTGCTATGTTCACTTGTTTTATTTCCTAAATTCCACATATGAGTGGAATCATATAGATTCTAATAGGACCTAATGTCCCTTAAATTGGATACACAAATTTGTCTGGATGAAGAATAAAATGGGGATATTGAGGGGTAAAAGAGGTAGACCAAGAAGACATCTTTAATTTCACATTTACAATCATTCTTCAACTTTCTCTAGTTAGCTATATGTCCCCCAAATCTAACATACATGGAGTACATCAATTGGTTCCCTTGCACTTTGGCTTCCAGTTGAATCCAGCCAATAAAACCATAGCAGGAGATCAGAGGAAGAAAAGACAATGAGTCCAAGGGATGTATTTCCATGGCCTGCATGGTCACAGTAACCTGGCATGTACCTGCCCCGTCTTAGGTCTTGCCAGGCTAACCTCTCCATATAGCTCCAGTAACTATTATTTCTCATTTCCTCCTCAGAACTAGAGGTAGTTAACATTGTCCCATTTTTTTCTACATCTGAGTTGCTACACTTTTTCTTATGATTCCTTAGATATTCCTTCCTCCCTTGTAGACAGTCCTTTTATTAAAATTGCAAACTACTCGATTTGTGCCATCTCATTTCCAGAGACTTTGACTTATACACCCACCAGTAGCAGACTGGATAAAAGGTAGTACATTCATACAACAGATTGTTTAACAATTAAAATAAACAAAATATGAGCTACACATGAAAACATAGCATTAAATTTTAAAAAGATAAGAAAGCATATTTAGAGAATTATTTATTTATAAACTTCAAAAACTTTGTGATTTATGGATACATATTAAAACAGCAAAGCTGTTAGGTTTAACCATAAAAACTTGCCATTGTTGTAGGTCAAAAATGGTTGAATATTAGCAATTGCATATAGTTTGATCTAAAATAAAGGGAAATAGGAAAATGATTGCCCCAAAATCTAAATAGTTATTGCCACTGTGGGAGGGAAGGGAGTTGTGAAAGATATACTGACGATTTTATGTGACATCAGTACTCTATTTCTTTACCTCAGGACTGGTTATCCTATTTTTGTTTATATAATTGTTAAAATTTACACACAAGTCTTATGAAATATCCCATAATATATTTCACAATAAAAGTTGTTTAGAAATAAGTTAAAGATATTTTCACTATTGCTCTTGAATATCTTTTGGCATCTTTATCAGTACTTCGTTCAATTTCTGAACTATAAGAGATTTTAAGTCACTTAAAAACTATATATTAAAAAAACTATATATTGAAACTACACAGCAATATTTCCTCTTGGTTTTATAATGTAATGAGTATAGGACCACAGTACAGTAGCAGTGAATTACTATAGACTGTGGTTAAAGCATATACATATAAACAGTACTTTTTCTGAGTGCATGTGTGAAAATCTTATTATTTCATAACTATACTTAGTTATTAAACACATTTGAATTTACTATTCAATTTTATTATGGTATACATATTTTAGAGAAAAGTTTAAATTCTTAAAATAAATGGTTGAAAAAAATGGAAAGATGAAAAATGTTATCAATCTAAAAGAATGAAAGAAAGAAGAGACATCAGTGGAGAGTTAAGATGGCAGAGTAGTAGGGGGAACGTAGGCTTGGTTTGTCCTTTGAACACAGCTAGATTAACATCAAATCATTTTGATCACCGAGGAATCAATCTGAGGATTAAGAGAACAATCTCCACATGTAGAATGGGAGAAGGTGGCAGGTATGAGATGTAGAGACATGAATTGGGAGAGAGAAAAGCCATGGTGAAGCAAAGGGGAGGGAGACCTTTTCACAGAGAGAGGAAAGAAAATGAGAGATAGGGAGAAAATAGCACATCAGGTTTGCATGAGACAAACACTTTCCCAAGGCCACTGACTGGGGAATCAAGAGGAATTAATTATTGCAAGTTTTTATAAGCAGTAGAGCTCAAATACTGAGGTTTTAGAAGTACCCACCATTTGCCAGGGTAAAGCCAGGTGGGACAGTGATGTTCCTGGGAAGAATGAGGGTGGAGGCCTGGGAGGAGACAATGTGGTATAGGGATCCCCTGGGTTGCACTGGGAGAGAACATTCTCCTTCCTGGATTACATTTGAAAGAGGGTATATTGCTTCTCCAGGGACAAAAGATCCATTCATCAGCAAAGGACAGAAGCAGATACAGAGAAGGCAGATAACCCGATCACAGCATTTTGCTGTGCTTCACCATAAAGTCCAAGCAAATGCGTGGCTGTGCCACTGCTTTTCTGGGGCAAAATGGCACTACACACAGCACAGCAAGATGCTCCTCTGGAGCAGGAAGCAGAGGCATTACATGGTGGTTCCATTAAGATTTGGAATTTTGAATTCCAGGCATGCACCAGAAATAAAACACAGAACTGTAGCACCGGGCATGCCATTGGCCTGGACACAGACAGGGTGAGTGCAGGGATCTGATGGAAGCCTGGGACAAAAGAGGGAGATTGTTTGCTTTTCTGTGAGGGCTTCCTGAACAGCGGCAGGCATGAGCTCCCCTCTCTGGGAAGGAGAGAGAGAGGTGACACCATCCCCACCCCCCCACCACCCCCGTACCCCCACCTCCACCCCACCCCCACCACCAGTATGGTTGGACTTCAGTAAGCAACACAGCACCCCCAGTGGAGGATGGAGCTGCTCACACCAAATCCCACCCCCTGTATCCTGCAAGTATAACTTTACTATGGAGGTCTGACTATGAGCCAGCACAGCGGGCCTCTTTCCCAGAAGACCAGCACAGGCCCCCCATGTGTACCAAGTCTACTGATCATAGAGTACTTTAAAGCCTCAGTTCAGGGACCAGGCTCCCTGACCTCCCCCCCCAATTTGGAATCAGACTTATAGTTTTTCTTTGTGTGTGTGTGTGTGTGTGTGTGTGTATGTGTGTTCCTTTATATCTTTGTTCCATTTCCTCTCCCTCTCTCTCTCTCTCTCTCTCTCTCTCTCTCTGGATAAGGATTTTTTTTTAATCAGGCTTACTTTAACAAACAATCAAAGCACACCTAGTTAAAGGTCCAAATACTCCCCACTACAAGCAAGGAGGAACCCTGGAAACATTTCCTGAAGTACCAGTCCCTGGAAAATGTATGACCTTTTTTTAACATAGCATTACTCACAGGAGCAGGAAACATAATAAGCTTTCATAACTCTCAAAAGACTGACCTAGACAAAATGAAGAAGACAGAGGAATTTTCCCCCAAAAGAAAGGTCAAGAAGAAATCACAGCCAGGGATTTATTTAACAGATGTAAGCAATATATTTGAACAATAACTAAAAACAACAGCATTAGACTACTAGCAGGGCTTGAAAGAAGTGCAGAGGACTCCAGAGAAATTCTTACTGCACACAAAAAAACCCATAAAAACTAGTAAGGCTGCGATAAAAAAAAATGCTAATGCTGAGATGCAAAACCAACTGGATGTAATCACAAAGAGGATGAAAGAAGCAGAGCAATGAATAGGTGATATAGAAGATAAAATTCTGGAAAATAATGAAGTCAAAAAGAAGAGGGAAAGAAATCTATCAGATCACAAGAGAATTAGGGAACTCCAAGAACCCATGAAGTACAATAATATACATATCATAGGAGTTCCAGAAGAAGAGTGGAAGAAAGGGGCAGAAGGTTTATTTGAACCAATTTTAGTTGAGAACTTCACTAATCTGGGGAAGGAAATAGGCATTCAAGTCCAAGAGGCACAGAGAACTCCCCTAAAAAAAACAAAACAAACAAACAAACAAACAAAAAACAGGGCAACACCAAGGCATAGCATAGTGAAATTTGCAAAAAACAAACAAACAAACAAAAACACAAAGATAAAGAGAAAATTCTGAAAGCTGCTAGGGACAAAAGGTCCTTAACCTACAAGAACAGACATGTAAGGTTAACAGACCTGTCAACAGAAACTTTGCAGACTAGAAGGGAGTGGTATGATATATTCAATGTGCTAAATGGGAAAAACATGCAGCCAAAATACTTTATCCATCAAGGTTGTCATTCAGAATAGAAACAGAAATAAAGAGTTTCCAAGACAAACAAAAACTAAAGGAGTTTGTGAACACTAGGCCAGGTGTACAAGAAATATTAAAGGGTACACTTTGAGTGGGAAAGAAAGCAACAAAGACTAGAAGGGAACAGAGATAATCTACAGGAACAGTGACTTTACAGGTAATTAAATGGCACAAAATTCATATCTATCAATAATTATTCTGAATGTAAATGGACTAAATGCTCCAATCAAAAGACAGAGTGTATCAGAATGGATAAAAAACAAGATCCATTGATATGCTGCTTACAAGAGATTCATTTTAGAACCAAAGACACCTCCAGATTTAAAGTGAGGATATGGAGAATGATTTATCATGCTAATGGACATCAAAATAAAGCTAGAGTAGCCATACTTATTTGAGACAAACTAGATTTTAAATCAAAGACTGTAATAAGAGAGGAAGAAAGGCACTATATCATGAAAAAGGGGTCTCTCCAACAAGAAGATCTAATAATTGTAAGTATTTATGACCCCAAGTTGGAGGAAGCAAAATATAAAAATCAATTAATAAAAAAACCTAAAGAAACGCATCAATAATAAAATAATATTAGGGGACTTTAACATCCAGTTACAACAATGGACAGATCATCTAAGCAGATTAACTAGGAAACAATTGCACATGGGAATTCTACAGAATAGATGTATTTAGGTCACAAATCAGGCCTCAACAAATAAAAAAATTGAAATCATACCATGCACCTTTTCTGACCACAACGCTATGTAACTAGAGGTCATCAACAAGAAAAAATTTGGAAAGAGCACCAATACATGGAGGTTAAACAACATATTACTAAAAAGGAATGGGTCAACCAGGAAATCAAAGAAATTTTAAAAATACATTGGAAAAAATGAAAATGAGGGCACAAGTTTTCAAAATCTTTGGGTTGCAGTAAAAGCGGTTCTAAGAGGGAAATATACAGCAATACAGGCTGATCTTAAGAAACAAGAAAAATCTCAACTAAACAACATAACCTTATACCTAAAGGAGCTAGAAAATAAACAACAAATGAAGCCTAAAGCCAGCAGAAGGAAGGAAATAATAAAGATTAGAGCAGAAATAACTGATGTGGAAACAAACAAACAAAAAGTAGAACAGATCAATGAAAGCAGGAGCTTGTTCTGTGAAAAAATTAAAAATATTGATAAATTGCTAGCCAGAATTATCAAAAATAAAACAGAAAGAACCCAAATAAAAACACAAATGAGAGAAGAGAAATAACAACCAACAGCACAGATACACAAAAAACCGTAAAAGACATTATAAAAAAAAAAACCCATATGCTGGGTAGCCTGGGTGGCTTAGTTGGTTAAGTGATTGACTTGATTTCAGCTCAGGTTATGATCTCACAGTCATGGGATTGAGCCCTGCAACAGGCTCCTCACTGAGTGTAGAGCCTGCTTTGGATTTTCTCTCTTTGCCCCGCCTCTGCTTGCACACACATTCTCTCACTCAAAATAAATAAATAAACTTTAAAAAAAAGCTATATGCCAACATATTGGATAACCTAGAAAAATGGATAAATTCCTAGAAACATATAAACTATCAAACTGAAACAGGAAAAAATAGAAAATGTGAACATGCCTATAGTCAGCAAAGAAATTGAATCACTAACAAATTACCAGAAAGCTCCCAAAAAACAAAAGTCCAAAGCCATATGACTCTACAGGCAAATTCTGTCAAACATTTAAACCAGAGTTAGGATTGTATGGTTCTTATTCTTTCTTTCATTAATGTGTTGTATCACATTGATTGATTTGTGAATATTGAACCAGCCCTGCATCCCAGGAATGAATCCCACTTGATCATGGTGAATACTTTTTTTAATGCACCATTGAATTCTATTTGCTAGTACCTTGTTGAGAATTTTAGCATCCAGGTTCATCAGGAATATTAGCCTGTAATTCTTCTTATAGTGGGGTCTTTGTCTACTATTGGAATTGAGGTAATGCTAGCTTCATACGAGTTTGGAAGCTTCCCTTCTGTTTCTATTTTTTGGAACAATTTGAGAAGAATAGGTATTAACTCTGCTTTAATTTTTTTTAATGTTTTTATTTATTTTTGAGACAGAGAGAGACAGAGCATGAGCAGCGGAGGGACAGAGAGAGAGGGAGACACAGAATCTGAAGCAGGCTCTAGGCTCTGAGCTGTCAGCACAGAGCCCGACACAGGGCTTGAACTCACGGACTGTGAGATCATGACCTGAGCTAAAGTCAGACACTTAACCAACTGAGTCACCCAGGCGCCCCAACTCTGCTTTAAATGTCTGGTAGAATTCCCCTGGGAAGTCATCTGGCCCATGACTCTTACTTGTTGGGACATTTTTGATAATTGATTCAACTTCTTTGCTGGTTATGGGCCTGTTCAAATTTTCTTTTTCTTCCTATTTGAGGTTTGGTTGTGTGTGTCTTGGAATTTGTCCATTTCTTCCATATTGTCCAGTTTGTTGGCATATAATTTTTCATACTATTCTCTGATAATCGTTTGTATTTCTGTGGTGTTGGCTGTGATCTCTCCTCTTTCATTCATGATTGTATCTATTTGGGTCTGCTCTCTTTTCTTTTTGAGAAGTTTGGCTAGGGATTTATCAATTTTGTTTATTCTTTACAAAAACCAGCTCTTAGCTTCATTGATATGTTCTGCGGTTTTTTTTTAAATATTCTATGCAGTAATCTTTATTATTTCTTTTCTTCTGCTGGCTTTGGCCTTTTTTTCTGCTTTTTTTCTAGCTCCTTTAGGTATAAGTTTATGTTGTATATTTGGGAACTTTCTTGCTTCTTGAGATAGGCCTGAATTGCAATGTATTTTCCTCTTAGTGCTGCCTTTGCTGCATCCCAAAGGGTTTGCATTGTTGTGTTTTCATTATCCTAAATCTATAAAGAACTTACTGAAGAAATGGCAGAAGACATGAATAGAAACTTTTCCAAAGAAAACATCCAGATGGCTAACACACACATGAAAAGATGCTCAACATCACTCATAATCAGAGAAATACAAATCAAAACCACAAAGAGATACTACCTAACACCTGTCAGAATGGCTAAAATTAACAACCTAGGAAACAACAAGTGTTGGTGAGGATGCGGAGAAAGGGAAACACTTTTGCACTGTTGGTGGGGATGCAAACTGGTGCTGCCACTCTAGAAAACAGTATGGAGGTTCCTCAAACATTAAAAACAGAACTACCCTACAACCCAGCAATTGCACTACAAGGAATTACAAAGGATACAAAAATGCTTGACTATCAACAATAGGCAAATTATGGAAAGAGCCTAAATGTCCATCAACCGATGAATGGAGAAAGAAGATGTGGGTAATATATATATATATATATATATATATATATATATATATATACACACACACACATATATATACACACATATATACATATATATGTATGTATATGTATGTGTATATGTATGTATATATGTATACATACATATATACATACATATACATGTATATACATACATACATACATATATACGTACATACAGGAATGAAAAAGAATGAAATCTTACCATTTGCAACAGTGTGGATGGAACTGGAGGGTATTATGCTAAGCAAAATAAATCAAAGAAAGACTGGTATCATATGACTTAAATCATATGTGGAATTTGAGAAACTCAACAAATGAACATAGGGGAAGGGAAGGAAATATAAAATAAAAACAGAATGGGAGGCAAATCATAAGAGAGTTAAATACAGAGAACAAACTGAGGGCTGGTGGAGGGTTGGGGGGATGTGTTAAATGGGTGAAGGGCATTAAGGAGGGCATTTTTCAGGATGAGCACTAGGTGTCATAAGAGATGAATCACTGGGTTCTACCCTGAAGTCAAGACTACACTGTATGTTAACTAACTTGAATTTAAATTAAAACAAAAAATAAAGAAGAGTCAATACCTATTCTTTTCAAACTATTCCAAAACAATAGAAGAGGAAGAAAAACTTCCAAACTGATATATGAGGCCAGAATTACCTTAATACCAAAACCAGATAAAGATTCCACTAAAAAACAGTACAGGCCTGGGGTGCTTGTATGGCTCAGTCCGTTGAGTGTCTGACTTCGGCTCAGGTCAGATCTCACAGTTGTGAGTCTGAGCCCCGCTTCAGGCTTTGTGCTAACAGCTCAGAGCCTGGAGCCTGCTTCAGATTCTGTGTCTCCCTCTCTCTCTGCCCCTCCCCCACTCACATTCTGTCTCTGTCTCTGTCTCTCTCTCAAAAATAAACATTTTAAAAAAAGAGCAGAGACCAATAACCCTGATGAACATGGATGCAAAAATTCTTAATAAAATACTAGCAAACCAAATCCAACAGTACATTAACAGAATCATTCACCATGATTAAATGGGATTTATTCCTGGGCTGCAAGCATGGTTTAATGTTTACAAATCAATCAGTGTGATACACCACATTAACAAAAGAAAGGATAAGAACCATATGATCCTTTCAATAGATGCAGAAAAATCATCTGACAAAGTACAACATTGATTCATGTTAAAAACCCTCAACAAAGTAGGGTTGGAGGGAACCTATCTCAATATAAAAAAGGCCATATATAAAAGACCCACAGCTAACATCATCCTCAATGGGGAAAAACTGAGAGCTTTTCTCCTAAGATCAGGAACAAGACTGGGATGTCCACTCTTACTACTGCTATTCAACATAGTACTGGAAATGCTAGCCGCAGCAATCTGACAACAAAAAGAAATAAAATGTATCCAAAACAGCAAGGAAGAAGAATTTCCCTATTTGCTGATGACATGATACTTTATGTAAAAAATCTGAAAGACTCCACTAAAAAACTTAGAACTGATACATGAATCATTAAAATCATAAGATACAAATCAATATACAGAAATCTGTTGAATTTCTATACACCAATATTGAAGAACCAGAAAGAGAAATTAATTAATGAATCCCATTTTCAATTGCACCAAAACATAAGATTATCTAGGAATAAACATAATCAAAGAGGTGATAGACCTGTACTCTGAAAACTATAGAACACTGATGAAAGAAATTGAAGATGACACAAAGAAATTGAAAAACTTTGCATGTTCATGGATTGAAACAACAAATATTGGTTTTTGGAATAACAAATATTGTTCAAATGTCTATACTACAGACAAGCAAAGCTGGAAGCATAACAATTCTAGGCTTCAAGTTATATTACAAAGCTGTAGTGACTAAGTATGGTACAGGCACAGAAACAGACACATAGATCAATGGAACAGAATAGAAAATCTAGAAATGAACCCACAACTCTATGGGGCATTAATCTTTGATAAGCAAGAAAGAATATCCAATGGAAAAAAGAGTGTCTTCAACAAATGGTGCTGGGAAAACTGGACAGCAACATACAGGATAATGAAACTGGACCACTTTCTTACACCATACACAAAATAAATTCAAAATGGATGAAAGACCTAAATGTGAGACATGAAACTATAAAAATCCAGGAGGAACACAGGCACTAATATCTTTGACATTGGCCATAGCAACTTTTTACTAGATATGTGTCCTGAGACAAGGGAAACAAAAGCAAAAATAAACTTTGGGACTTCTTCAAAATAAAAAGTTTCTCTATGGTGAAAGTAACAATCAATAAAACTAAAAGGCAACCTACCAAATGGGAGAAGATATTTGCAAATGACATATCTGATAAAGGGTTAGTATCCAAAATCTGTAAAGAATTTATCAAACTCAGCACCCTAAAAACATATAATCTGATTAAAAATTGGGCAGAAGACATGAATAGACATTTTTCCAGAGATGACATTTAGATGGCCAACAGATACATGAAAAGGTGCTCAACCGCATTGATCATCAGGGAGACACAAAACTACAATGAGATATCACCTCATACCAGTAAAAATGGCTAAAATTATCAACACAGGAAACAATAGGTGTTGGCAAGGGTGCAGAGAAAGAGGAACCCTCTTACACTGTTTTTGTAATGCAAACTGGTGATGCCTTTTTATATACAATACCAAAAGCACAATCCATGAAAAAAATAAAAATGATAAGTTAAATTAAAAGGAAAACAAACTTCTGATCTCTGAAAGGCACTGTTAAGAGAATAATAATATAAGACACAGACGGAAGAAAATATTTGCAGAACATATATCTGATAAAGAACTGTTATTCATAGTATTTAGGGAATGCTTTAAATCTCAACAATTAGAAAACAAATAACCCAATCACAATATTGGCAAATGATCTGAACAGATACCTTAACAAATAAATCATATAGATGGCACATAAGCATCTGAAAAGAAATTCTACATATGTGTCATCAGGGAATTATAAATTAAAACAATGAGATACTATTACACACCTATTAAAATGGCTAAAATCCAAAACACTGAAAACAACAAATGATGCCAGGGATGTAAGTCAATGGGAACTCCAATTCACTGCTGGTTGGAATGCAAAATACTAGAGGCACTTTGCAGATGGTTTGGCAGTTTCTTATAAAGTTAAATACAGTCTTGCCGTATGAGCCAGCAATCACACTGCTAGGTATTTGCCCAAGTTTACTGATAATTTATGTTCCCACAAAAGTTATGTAGATCCCAACAGGTCCTAATTTGGTTTGACACAACCAATTAATAAAGATATTGTTGGGTTTTTCTTGTGGGTTAGGATCATTATAAGAAAATACTAAGATGCTATAGGCACCATTAACTTCTGTCTAAAATCTTAAGAAAAAACTGTAAATACTTATCACAAGAAGGCATATAGCTATATTACCAAAAGACAAAATAAACATTAAGGCACAAAAATATTCCTAGAAAGAAAGATTATACTTTTAAAGAGACCAAGGCTCAGTTTATCAGATATAAATAACAAGTACAAATTTGCACACATTTAATAACCGAGTTTCCAAATACATAAAACAAACCGGCAAAACTACCAGGAAACACAGAGAAGTCTGTAACCACAGTGGGAGAATTTAACATAACATCTCTTAGTAATATAGAATAGACAGAACTTCAATTAAAGAAGAATTGAACAACACAATAAATACATTTGAGCTAACAGATGCATACAAAATACATGATTGATTATAAGGACAAAGTTTTGCTGCTTTCTTTAATTAAAAATAAATCAATGATATTGAAAATTGTCATACTACTTAGTGTTTTCATTTTCACAGGTATAAATTTCTTACTTTGAGACTGGCTTATTGACAATGTAACTTTATGCTTGAGTAAAAGATTTTCATCTAACATATCTACTTTCTGAGCTATAAGAAGGATGCTTTTAACCCATTAAGAAGACAATTGTATTCATTAATTTGTAATTCAAATACATACCAATTATCGAGGGATATTTCCTTTCATGTTCTGAAACATAATCAAATACCATATTGTTGAAATAGTGATGTCTACACATTGTTGAGATAGTTATTTACAGAGTGACTATGTGAATTACAGAAATAATGGGAGTACTTTTCAAGAGAATAGTTTTATAAGGTATTTACAATTTAGGATTAAATTAAATATTTTTGTAACAGATAATCGGTGAGGGAATAAAGAAATGGTAAAGAATACATCCAAAATAAATTTAAAAGAATATCAAAAACACATCAGATAAGAAAGACAAAATACAAATAATTTACCCTCAACATATCAATACTTCCATTAAATGTAAATCTATTAAATGTTCCATTTAAAACACAAAGACTGTTACATTGGATTAAAAAATAACCAACCACAATGCCTTTTGTTTTAAAGTTACACAACTAATTCATAGCAATATGAAAAGATTAAAAGTAAAATGATGAAAAAATTATTCTATGCAAATAATTACATTAAGATACTATGTAAATATTAGGTAAAATGGACTAAAAGCACACAAAAAAGTTATTACAAAATGTCCATCATTAAGACAGAAATTTCAGTTCACTAAGAATATATAACATTTTAAAATTTGTGTATTTATTACATACATATGTATATATCTGCATATAACTTATATTTATTATATACAGTAAAAAAGCCTTAGAAAAATAAAACAAAAATTGGCAGAACTACAAAGAGTAATAGAGAAATAAACAATCACAGTAGTTGAATTTAATATACTTTCCTCACAAATAATAAGCATAGAATCTCAATGAAATTAAGAAAGCACCAACAACATAATTAATCAACTTGACCAAACGGATAACATACATGCACACACATTACAGATGTAGCATATATATATGTATATATGATACAGTATATAGCATGCATTTATGATTGAATATATATATTCATGAACTGAAGAAAGAAATATATTAAATATCTTTTAATATTTTTTTATTTTAAATAATATTTTTAATAATTATACTTACTAGTAAGTCCCACTTTTCTGGTAGCTCCAAGTGTCTTAATTTGAGATGAGCCTTTTGAGATTAAAACTTCATTATCTTCAGGTGAAAGATTTTTACCTGCTTTTTCATCCATTTTCTCAGCTACAAAAATAGAGACTTTTAACTCAATAAAAAGTAAAAGTTAACTCTCTATTTTTCAACGTTTATTTATTTTTGGGACAGAGAGAGACAGAGCATGAACGGGGGAGGGGCAGAGAGAGAGGGAGACACAGAATCGGAAAACAGGCTCCAGGCTCTGAGCCATCAGGCCAGAGCCTGACGCGGGGCTCGAACTCACGGACCGCGAGATCGTGACCTGGCTGAAGTCGGACGCTTAACCCACTGCGCCACCCAGGCGCCCCAACTCTCTTTATTTTTAATAAAGAACCACTTACAGTTTCTTTCCAGTTTTATAAAATTTAAGCAATGAACACAATTTAAACAAATGATCAAACACTTCCCCCCCCACACACAAAACAAAACAAAACAAAACAAAACAAAATTCTGGTGAATTTTCAAAACAGACTATAAAATAAATATAAAAATCATTACAGTGCTTTCCTGAAAGTATGTGAAGGTACTTTTGTTACTTTATACACACATTTAGAAAGTTATAATTAGACTTTATTGTACTAAGGGCATTTACATTTTTAAATACTTAAAAATTTTAAAATATATAGGATTGATGTAAAAGTTAGACTGATTAGAAAGTAATAATTCCAAAATAAGGAAATGAAATAGAAAGAAAGCTAGGTCAGGTAGGAAGAATACAGAGCACTCCAAAATAGAAATAATTAAATCCAAATGTATCAATAAGTACCATAATTATAAATGGATTATATGTTATAGGGATAGACAAAGACAGTCACACTAGATTTATAAATAATTTAATTATAGGTTATTAATAAGTGACACTACTAAATAATAATAATACAGAAAATTGGAAACTAAGTAGGTGAAAAAAGATATGTCATGTAAATGTAACCAAAATAAATACGCAATAGTTATGTCACTGTCAGACAAAATAGGATTTTGGTCAAAAGACCTTAATGGAGACAGAATAAAATGGCACCTTTCAGAAAAAGAAATCATTGAATTCATAAGAAATTATCTAACATTTGTATTTTTATGCACCTAACAACAGACAGTATAAGGAAAATTGGCAATATAATGAAAATAGTACTGCAGGAATAAATAGATAAGTCCACAATCATAATGCGAAAATTCAATATGCATCTCTCCATAATTGGTAGGACAAACAAAATTCAAGAAAATCAAGAAATAGGAAATTTAAATAACACAATAAAAATCTGACTTAATAGATGTACGTAAGCTTGTAGCAGAATATACATTCATAAACAAAATTCTGTTCAAATCAATTGAAATTTTAAATAATTTAATAATCATAATTATCATATTCACTGTTTTTTCTTTCTAACAGTTTTAAGTGTCAGGCAAAAGATTTTCATCTGATATCTCATCCATTTTCTGGGCTTCAAGAAGAAAGTCATAAAAGCAGTAAATAGAGAACTGGATCTGTGGTAGAACTTTTGGATTTACAATATATGTTATTTATCCAACAATATGTTATGTCATTTTTTAATGATATAAGCAAATCCTATCTAGTTGAAATATAAATATCATGTGAATATACTTTCACTTGTGTGTATGTAAGCAGTCTTGCTACTTTTACAGAAGCATTAAATATATTTAATTTAGAAATATTATTATAAACATTATTATATATACTTACATATTTGAAATGATTCTTTAGTTTTTTTAGAGTATTCACATTTTAGAATAAAGTCTAAAAATTTTTAATCAGATATGGGTAAGGAAAAACATATAAGGATAAAAAATACAGAGAGTGAAAAAGTGAAAGAAAAGTAGGAAAAATTACCCAAGAAATGGGTAATTAAAAGTAGAAATAACTAGATTATATATGATTGAGAACTACTTAAAAGACAAAGAACGAGCTGAATTTTAAGATATTTACACTTATAAGTTTCTTGCAAGAGATACAGCAAAATCACAAAGATACAAGAAACAGCATAGAAAAAAATATATGATGCAAATACCAACCAGAGGTTTATGGAGCTACATTAATAGTAGATAAAGTAGTTTTGGGGGAAAATAAATAAAAACTTCCTAATTAAGACAAAATGTTCTGTCCTTGAAAGATATTATAAATCTTAACTTTATATACCATAAATAATAGATTGTCATAAGATATAAATCATAAGCTGCCACAACTGCAAGAAAAAATAAATCCCAAAGTAAGATTTAACACATCTAATTCAGTAATTTTAAAACAAAGAGATAAATTATTAATAAGTATCTAAAGTGTGATGGGAATCATTACCAAAGAGCATATGGTTGAAGACATATTCATAAATCCAAAAGTGTTCTCCTGAATTTAATTAAAAATAATTCATAAGATTTACATTTAATTACTTGCTATCAAGATTCATATTTCTAGTAGTTTCAAGTTTTTTACTTTGAACTTGGTTTCTTAAAAATAAAACTTTCTCCTCAGGAAATTGATTTTCCTGTGACATCATTTCATTGTTTTGCTTTTCAAGAGGAAATGCTAAGGAAAAAAAAAACACAAATGTTTGAAATGTCTGGATATGCCAAAAAATCATCAAATTTTCTTCCCATGGAAGAAAAAAAATCATGTGAATAATTTTCATTAGTGTGCATGGAAGCCATTTACTTAATAATTACTGACCTTGCAAATACTAACCAAACAGTATTATTAATTTTGCTTTTGTCCCTCTCTTAGGATATACATGCCTTATCTATTTTTTAATATTTACTTATTTTTTGAGAGAGAGAGAAAGAGAGAGAGAGTGTGTAAGCATGGACAGGTGAGGGGCAGAGAGAGAGGGAGACACAGAATCTGAAGCAGGTTCCAGGCTCTGAGCTGTCAGCACAGAGCCCGATGCAGAGCTTGAACACAGGAACCGTGAGATCTGACCAGAGCTGAAGTCAGACACTCAGCTGACTGAGCCACCCAGGTGCCCCAGGATATTCACACTTTAGATCTGAGTGTAAGGTTTCTGTAAAATATATGCCCAAAAAACATATTCATGAACCAAATGAAATCTGATGAGGTTAATTTAAAATAATTTAAAGTTTCCTATAATTACTATACTTACTTTTACGTCTTTCCTTTCTGGAAGTTATTTTTTTCTTTACTTGCACTTGGGATTTTGATGCTGAATCTTGACTCACAAACATAAGATTTTCATCAGGTATGCCAAAATAAGCTATAGAAAGAGATAGATTTAGTCTACGAACTGGAAAAACAGATCTATTGTGAAATCCCTAGATTTCAAATTTATAACAAATGCACAGCAGCATTTTCCTTCATTTTTATAAGGTCATAAGTGAATTATTATAATGCTAGAACTGTTATGAAAATGGCTGATTTCAAAACTGTCTCATTATTTCATAAATAAACCTCAGTAACAAATACATTTTCTGTTGGTCTTCAGGTATCATGGGTGATTTATACTTAGGCTAATACACAATAATAGACCAAGCAATGAAAACTCATATGCACAAGAGTATTCATTACAGCCTTTTTTGTAATTCCAAAATACTTAAAACCATTTAAATGTTAAAGCATGGAGATTGGCCAAATAAACTGATACATATATCTCAACTACAGAACTGGTATAATATGAATACTTCTATTATAATGGTAGATAATTGTACATATGTATGTATGTATATATGTATATGTAAGACATTCTTTACCAATCTGCACTGATACATTTGATGCTTGTCTGATGTCATTTTATGAAACACTGGTTGAAATACTGGTGGGCTGGTGCCCTTTTATATTTAGACTCTTGTTTATATTATCACAAGTGAATAAAGGCTTAATTGTGACTTTCAAATTAGTTTATTGTCTGAATTAACCAACTTCATAGCTAGCAGCTCTCTCTCAGTAACAAATGATGACAGTGTGGCCTAATTAAACCTCTCACGTTTCTCAATTGGACCTTATGTCAGAATGACACCACTACAGGTCAGAAGTGCCCAACTGTCAAAATCTCCCAAGAACTGTAATCTCACAGATTCAGCTAAAAGATACTTTGAGGTATTACTGGAGAGTTATTGGGCCTTGGTGGATACTTAATGTGTATCCTATGACTGTGAAATAGTCTTATGATTTGAAATTCCAGCCTGAGGGTATTAATGCTTTTACTTTTGTTTTCTAGTTATCTTTGCATATTCACAATTTAGGTTAGAGTGTAAAGTTCCTATAAAACATATGCTCAAAAGTGTCCTCATGAACCAAAGAAAAAAATCTTCTGATGGGTTTAAAATAATTTAAACTTATCCATAATTATTATACTTACTATGGCGCCTTTTCTTTCTGTAAGTTATTTGTTTCTCTACTTGCATTTGGGGTTGTGACACTGAATCTTCATTCACAAGCATTAAATTTTCATCTGGTACTCCAAAATGAGCTAAATAAAGAGACGCATTTAGTTCACTAAATGGAAAAGCAGATCTATGAAAACTCCAGATTTAAATTTATAACAAGTGTACAATAGCATTTTCTTTTTATAGCTATAAATAAATTGTCCTAATGGTTGATCTGACATGGAAATGATAAGAAAAGTTTTAATTGATACTACTGAGGCTGTCTCATTATGTCCAAAATATTCTGTGGCAACAAATACATTTCATAACAGTCTCCACTTTTGGGTTATTTATATACTAGGTTAATTGATAACAATAAACCAACCAACAAAAATGCATATGTACAAGGTCTATTCATTACAATATTGTTTGCAATTGCAAAATATTTAAAACCATCTAAATGTTTAAGAATAGGATATTGGTTGAATAAACTAAGGTATATGTTATAAATTATGGTATAGTATAATCTATGGCATATTACATGGTATAAACTGCTTTATGTATTTGCATAAAATTAATAAATATTTCTATAAACTGACAAAAAGAGCTAATGTTTAAGTGGAAAAACTCTTTAAAAAAGTGTATCTAGTATGCTAACTTTTGGGTCAGAAAGAAGTAATCAGAAACAAATAGAGAAATAGATATTAAATTCACAAAATAGAGGAAAAATAAACATGAAAATAATACAGTTACTTACCTATAAGAAGATGGGATGGGAGAGAAGTCTAAGGAATGCAAAGAGAAGGACATATATCTTTTGCATAATATTTGCTTTTTGAAGCAGGTTAATGCTCTCTATACATTCCAAAAATAAAATTAAATCAACAAGAATAAGAAGAGGAAGCTAACACTGAATGCAAGTGAAATGACTCTAGTGAAGGGATAAAAATAACAATACTAATCCAAATAAGTCATCAATACAGTGTTTGAAAAATACCCTCAATCTTAGGCAAGAATATAGGGGGCAGATTGCAAGAAAAATCACTAAATCATTTGAATAGACTTATTTTTGTAGTGGTATGTGCTGAGCAGTTCCTTAATGAAGTTGAAGCATTATAGGATTGAGCAACTACATGATCAGGCTCTTAGCTCCAATAAAGATTCAAGATTAACACTGGAAGAAAGGATATACACATATGAAATGGAGGAAGGCAAGAATGAGACATGAGAGATTAGAATTGAAGGTGTCCAAGAGTCCTCATGATTTCTAAAACGTGTATATGCACAATATGCATGTATATGTTCACATGCACATGTATGCATGAATGTGTGTGTGTGTGTATCTCAATATATATTAGTATAAGTGTATAAATTATGGAGTGCAGATCCAAGTTAAAATCCTATGTGTAATCTTTCAGGTTCAACCCATAGAAAATTACAAACTTTTTACCTGGCAGTTATCATATGAGAAAGCTTCCTACTCCACACTAGGCCTAAAACACAGCTGGTGGGCTGATCTTTGCAAGGAAGTACAATCATGTATTCAGGCCTCTCCAGGTCAGCATTGCCTTGACCAGCTGTTCCATTCATAGACTTCAAATGAGGCACTGTGCTGTTCAGGTGACTCTGCTTGGGCTACCTTCCTGGGGAAGCCTTGAGGACAACTTTCTCCTTTCTGACTTAGTTTTCAGTACTTTTCCACTCCTAGCCCTCCCCAAGTCCCTCCATATCCTGGCGCCATAAAATGGCAAGAGCCTTTTGTTTGAGAATCCTTCAGCAGTGAGAGACAATCTCCCTCTGCATTTGTGATGAACATCTAACACTCCCCTGGTTCCTTTAATGGGGAAAAATGGAACATTGTTAAAGTTGGCCCTTTCCTGTTTTGACTCTTGCTTATAAAATATCATAGTAATTAGATAAAGTAATTAAATTACTTTCAGTTTGGCTTATTAATTGACCAACTCAACAACTGTCAGTGCTTTCTCTGACAAATTGGTGAACTGAGCAGAATGGTTAATAGAGTACACTGACTTTCTATCTAGAAGGCAAACACCCTCAACTTCCCATAGGGCACTTTTGAGAGGTATTAGAGAAATCCATTAGACACTCTCCAGTGATGTTAGTGGGTCATTTTCAAGAGTCTGAGAGTTCCATGGGTACTTCATCAGCCATGCTAATAGAACTCAGAAAATACTAGTGGATCCTGGGGGTGTTTTGGGTAGTGGTAGCAACTGGTTACATAACTTTTTCAGGTATTAGGGGGATCACTGGTGCTTCCCTTTAGCCTCTAATTCCTTGGTCAAACTCATATGGTGGTCCAAAATACAGATCCAAAAGAGAGACTCTAGGAAAGCTAGAGAAGTAATTCCCTAACTACTGATACAGTCCTTCAGTGATGACAAGAAAATTCATCAGAGACTCTGAATGCTGAGTTGTACCCAGTTACCATTGTTAGGTGTAAATATGGTTCTGGCACCAAAAGACAGCCTACAACACAGCAAGTTTTTGTTAAGATTCATACCTGAAATAAAAAAAGAACAAAGATCTCTTTGGGATCACTTTGTTTGGTAATCTGATGCTCTTAGAGACTTGGATAGTTTGTCTCCTTAATGAAGGGGGTAATCTTGTTAAACTTAGTGAGAGTGGCACCTCGAGGGTATGACATTAAAGACCCCCACTTCCAGAGTACAATAACAACAGCCACTTTGCCTAAGGAAAAACAGGAGGATGGCACTGGGTTGGAAGAATGCAACCACTCAACACCATCTACATTCTCAGCTGGATAGTATATTGACTCTGAGAGATTTGGCCCACACATGATGAGGTCTTTGGCACTGAACAACATGGATGAATCATCCTTCCATGGATATAGTTTCCTGTGAGCCACCCTACTGGTCTCTTAGATGTACAAATGAGGTTTGTTCATCCAGTTCTTATGGGTTATTGAACTCAATTAAACCTCCTTAAAGGTCATGTTGATCAGTTTGAGACATAATCCAGATCTTCACTGACAATTATTGAGTTTGTGAAACATGGCTCCTGCCCAGATAGCAAAGACTGACCAGAAGAAAGAGTGATGTAAAAATGGTAAGCCTGTGTCCTCCCCTAGACCATTTAGGGTAGGGTATCCCAAAGAAATCTCTAGATCTGGTTACTCAACAGTAGGTTCCTAAAGAGGAGACTGATAAGCTTTGTTACCAAGGGACTCATGGTCAAGTAGTGGGTGGCCTGTGGCTCCAGCAGGCTGCTCAATTAGAGTCTTCAGGATGATCCTCTTATGATTAATACATGTGCTATTCTTTCTGTGCCTCCCAGAGAATCTAGGGCTGAATTATGGAGCCCTGTCAACTTTAAACAGATGTCTCAGCTTTCAAAAATATGCAAGACTAGGGGTTGGGCCAAGGTCCCAGAATCCCTAGTGGAAAATAATGGTCCTGTACCAAGTTCAGAACTCAATTTATTAGTCCTTCTGGATATTGGTGCATAATTAGCTGTGATCTCCACAATCCTTCACACTATAATGGAGGGGTTATGGGGTAAAACTGTGCCCACTCCTGCCAAAAAGTATAGAATTCCTATCCCCGATTACTTCAGAATGTGACCTTATTTGGAAATAGGGTATTTAAAAAGGTAATCCAGTTAAAATGAGGTCATTATACTAGGCCTTAATCTGATATAAATGGTATCTTTATAAAAACAAGAAACTTGAGCACAGAGACAGACACATATATAGGGAGAACACCATACGAAGATGAAGGCACAGATCAGGGTGATGCATCTATAAGAGAAGAAATGTCAAATATTGCCAGAAAACCACCAGAAGGTAGGAAAGAGGCATGAAACAGATTTTCAATCAAGGTCTCAGAAGAAAACATCATGACCAACATCTGATTCTGGATTTTTACTTGCTGACTGTATGACAATAGTTTTTTGTTCTTTAAGCCACTCAGTTTGTGGTATTTTGTTATGCCAGTTTAAGCAAGCTAACACAGATTTTTGGATCAGGAAGTGGGCTACTGATGTAACAAGTACAAAAAAAATGTTGAAATGTCTTTGGAATTGGGTAATGGGTAGGAAACTGCAAGAGTTTTGAACAGCATGATAAAAACAAAAAAACTAGGGGTGCCTGGGTGGCCCAGTCAGTTAAGTGTCTCAGTTTCAGCTCAGGTCAGGATCTTAGTTTTGTGAGTCTGAGCCCAACATCAGGGATTCTCTCTGTCTCCCTCTCTCTCCTGCCTTTCCCCAATTTATGTTACCTCTGTCTCTCTCAAATAAATAAACTTAAAAAAAAAACCTAGATTACCTCAAAAAGATTGTTGGAAAAATGGACATTAAAGGTGATTCTGGTGAGGGCTAAGAAAGAAAGGGGGAGAGTTTTACAAAAAGGTTTTATTATCTTAGGCAATACATATATCATCATGAAGAGAATGTTGTTAGAAATACGAATGATAAAAGAAGTTCTAATAACATTAAAAGGGTTATTTACCATATTCAAGTGGCATTTATTCAAGGATGGATCAACATCTGCAAATCAATCAATGTGACACATCACATTAACAAAATGAAGGATAAAAATCATATGATTACCTCAATAGATGCAGAAAAATCTTTTGACAAAATTCAACATCCATTCATGATAAAAACTGTCAACAGAATGCTTATAGAGGGAATTTATTTCAACATAATAAAGACCATATATGGTAATCCCACAGCTAATAAGATCAACAGTGGAAACCTGAAAGGCTTTTCTCTAAGATTAGAAACAAGACAAGGATCTGTACTCTTACAACTCTATCAGAAAGAGAAATTAAGAAAATTCCATTTATAATAGCATTCAAAATAATAAAATACCTTGGAATAAATTTTACTAAGGAGTCAAAAGACCCATACCCTAAAAACTATAAGACATTGATGAAAGAAATTGAAGAAGACAAAAATAAATGGAAAGATATTCCATGCTCATGGATTGAGAGAACTAATATTGTGAAAATATTCACACCACCTATAGCAATCAAGAGATTCAATGCAATCCTTATCAAAATTCCAATGATGACTTCCAGGGAAGATGGCAGAGTAGAAGGACCCTAAGCTCACCATGTCACAGATACAACTGGAAAACACTCACATCAGTGTTAATAACCCAGAAAATGACCCAAAGACAGTAAGAACAAACTCCACAGCTAAATGTAGAGAAGCTGCCACATTGAAAAGGGTAGGGAGGGCAGAGATGCAGAGGGGAGCTAAAGGGACCCATAGGACTGTCCACAGGAGCAAAGGGCACTGCAGGTGAGGAGACGGGAGAGAAACAGCCTATCACACTGGGGAGCCCAAATGGCAAAGACAAATCCCTATAACATTTGGCTTTGAAAACCAGACGGGCTGAATTTTGTGAGTTCTTGTAAACAGTGGGACTTAAGACCTGAAACTTTAAAAAGTATTGGGCTTGGCTCTCTGGGAGCTGGGAGGGTGAAAGGAAACTGAATCCCTGCCCTAAAAGAGACAGCACAGCACACAGCCCTGCAGAAATACAGCATAGAAACAGCAGTTTGGAAAACACCTGGGCCATTAAGTAGGAATATTTGTTTACTTATCCCAAAGCATGTGCTGGAGGCGCAGAGATCCTTGGGAGACTCTCCAGGAACAAAGGACCTACCCACAGCCATTTCTTTTCCCACCCTCTAGCCTAAACACATGGTCACCTTTGTGAACCAGCACTACCCTAACACTTGATTCCTAAATTGCTAACACCATACATCCTGTCCACAGGCTTCTGCAGATCTTCCCCCTCCAATATACTGTTGACAAGAGCCCATCCAAAGTGATGTCATAAGACTTTAATACGTAAGCAGCCCTGATTGGGGCCAGCACCACTCCAGTGACTCTTCCCCCTGAGGAGAGAACAGTACAATCCCAGCAGTGGGTGGAGTAGTCCGCACCCACCAATGAAAGCTTCACAGGAGACAACACAGGGAACACACCCAGCAGTTCAATGATACTGCATCTCTGATAAATGCCAGGTCTAACTCAACTCAAGCCTAAGGCAGCCCCAGACTGGATCACTAACACTACAGGGACCAAACACTGGCCACAACAGGTAAAAATTCATATAACTTCTCAGCCACAATAGCAGAGCACATGCAACACACATAGGAGATACCTCTGAAGTGCCAGGTTCAGGTGAACAGAGGACACTGCCCTGCAGGGCACTATAGAAACCCTTCTTCATAAGGCCACTACTTTCAAGTGTAGGAGACATAACTGACTTTCCTAGCACAGAGAAACAGACAAAATGAGGAGACAGAGGAATATGTCTCAAATAAAAGAACAGGGCAAAATAGGTGAAGATTAAGAGTACACTTATCTTGAGAAGCACTGATTGATCTATAGAATTATTAAATCACTATATTGTACACCTGAAACAAATATAACAATGTATGCTAACATTACTGAAATCAAAATTCAAATTTTTTTATATTCCTATGGCATTTTCATAGAAATAGAACAAATGATCCTAAAATTAAATGGAGCCACAAAAGATCCCAAACATTCAAAGTAATCTTGAGAAAGAACAAAGCTTGAAGCATCACACTTGCATATTTCAAACTATATTACAAAGCTATAGCAATAAAAAAAATATAGTGTTGTCATAAAAACTGACACATATCAATGGGACAGAATTGGGAGCCCAGAAATAAGCCTGCACATATACAGTCAATTAAACTATGAACAGAGCCAAGAATATACAATGGGGAAACACAGTCTCTTTTTATTTTTAATTTAAATTTTAGTTAATATACAGTGCAATATTGGTCTCAGGAATATAATTCCATATTCACCACTTACATACAACATCCAGTGCTTATCACAAAAAGTGCCTTCCCTGATACCTATTCACCCATCTAGCCCATCTCCCACCACCTTCCCTCCATCAACCCTCAGTTTTGTTCTCTATCGTAAGAGTCTCTTATGGTTTGTTTCCCTCTCTTCTCCCGCACCCTTCCCATATGTTCATCTGTTTTCTTTCTTAAATTTCACATATAAATAGAAACATATTGTATTTGTCTTTCTTATTTCACTTAGCATAATACATTCTAGCATCATCCACATCATTGGAAATGGCAAGATATCATTCTTTTTGATGACTGAGGGTATACACATACATACATATACACTACATCCTCTTTACCCATTCATCAGTAGATAAACATCTGGGCACTCTCCATATTTTGGCTATTGCTGATAGCGCTGCTAAAACATTGGAGTGCATGTAGTCTTTCAAATCTGTATTTTTGTACCCTTGGGGAAATACCTAGTAGTGCAATTACTGGGTTGTAGCTTAGTTCTATTTTTAGTTTTCTGAGCAACCTCCATACTGCTCTCCAGAGTGGCTGCAACAGTTTGCATTCCCACCAACAGTGCAAGAGGTTTCCCCTTTTTCTGCATCCTCACCAACACCTGTTGCTTCTGGTGTTGTTAATTTTAGCCATTCTGACAGGTATGAGGTGGTATCTCATCATGGTTTTGATTTTTATTTCTCAAATGATGATTGATTTTGAGCACTTTTTCATGTGTCTGTTAGCCAGCTGGATGTCTTCTTTGGAAAAGGGTCTATTCATGTCTTCTGTACATTTTTTAACTGGGTTGTTTGATTTTTGTGTGTTGAGGTTGATGTTTTTTATACATTTTAGATACTAACCTTTTATCTCATGTCACTTGCAAATTTCTTCTCCTATTCCGTTGGGAGTTTTGTTGATTGTTTCCTTTAATGTGCAGAAGATTTTTTATCTTGATGAAGTTCTAGCAGTTTATGTTTGCTTTCATTTCCCTTGCGTCAGGTGACCAGTCTAGAAAGAGGTTGCTCCAGATGAGGTCAAAGAGGTTACTGCCTGTGTTCTCCTCTAGGATTTTGATGGTTTCCTGTCTCACATTCAGGTCTTTCATTTAGAATTTATTTTTTGGTTGGTGCAAAAAAGTGGTCCAGTTTCATTATTTTGCCTGTTGCTTTCCAGTTTTCCCAGTACCATTTGTTTAAGAGACTGTCTTTTTTACCATTGGATATTCTTTTCTGCTTTGTTGAAGATTAGTTGACCATATAGTTGTGGGCCTATTTCTGGGTTTTCTATTCCATTCGACAAGTCCATTTTTGCCAGTATCATACCTTCTTGATGATTACAGCATTGTAATGTAGCTTGAAATACAGAATCTTGATACCTCTAGTTTTTTCTTTATCAGGATTGCTTTGGTTATTTGGGGTATTTTGTGGTTCCATACAAATTTTAGGATTGTTTATTCTAGCTCTGTGAAGAATTGTGGTGTTATTTTGATAGGGATTTCATTAACTGTGTAGATTACTTTGGGTAGTATAGACATTTTAACAATATTTTTCTTCCAATCCATGAACATGTAATGTTTTCCCATTTCTTTGTGTCCTCCACTTACTTTCACAAATCTTCTATAGTTTTCAAAGTACCGATCTTTTATCTCTTTAGTTAGGTTTATTTTATTTTATTGTTTTTCATGCAATTATAAATTCCTTTATTTCTTTTTCTGCTGCTTCATTATTGGTATATAGAACTACAACAGATTTCTTCACATTGATTTTATATCCTGAGTCTTTGCTGAATTCATGTATTAGTTCTAGAAATTTTTTGGTGGAGCCTTTCTGGTTTTCTACATAGAGTATCACATCATCTACAAATAGTGAAATTCTGATTTCTTCCTTGCTGATTTGTATGCCCTTTATTTCTTTTTGTTGTCTGATTGCTGAGGCTAAGACTTCTAGTACTACGTAAAATAGCAATGGGGAGAGTGGGCACCCTTTTCTTGTTCCTGACCATGGGGGATAGTCTCTCAGGTTCTCTCCACTGAGGATAATATTAGTTGTGAATATTTCATACATGATCTTTATGATTTTATGTTCCATTTTTCCCTATTTTGTTAAGGGTTTTTTTTTTATCAATAATGGATTCTGACAATGGATTTTGACAATAATGTCAAATGTTTCTTCTGCATGTTGACAGGATCATATGGTTCTTGTCCTTTCTTCTATTAATGTGGTGCCTCATGTTGATTGATTTGTGAATACTGAACCAGCCCTGCAGCCTAGGAAAAGTACCGCTTGATTATGGTGAATAATTTTTTAAAGTGTTGTTGAATTTGATTTGTTAGTATCTTATTGAGAATTTCTGCATCCAGGTTCATCAGAGATATTGGTAATTCTTTTTAGTAGGGCCTCTGTTTGGCTTTAGAATTAAGGTAACACTGGGTTCATAGAATGAGTTTGGAAGCTTTTATTCCATTTCTATTTTTGGAACAGTTTGAAAAGAATAGGTAATAACTCTTCTCGAAATGTCTGTTAGAATTCTCCTGGGAGGTCATCTGGCCCAGGACTCTTGTTTGTTTGGAGATTGTTGATTACTGATCCAATCTCTTTGCTTGTTATGGGTCTGTTCAAGTTTTTTATTTCTTCTATTTCTTCCTGCTTCAGTTTTGGTGGTTTGTATGTTTTTAGGAATTTGTCCATTTCATCCAGACTGCCCAGTTTGTTGGCATATAATTTTCATAGTATTTTCTTATAATTGTTTGTATTTCTGTGGTGTTGGTTGTGATCTTTCCTCTTTCATTCGTGATTTTATCTATTTGGGTTCCTTTTTTTTTATAATGTGGCTAGTTTTATCAATTTTATTCTTTCAGTGAATCAGTTTCATTGATCTTTTCTTCTGCTGATCTCTGCAACAGGGTTCCTCTGGAGTCTTCTGTGTTTCTTTCAAGCCCAGCTAGTAGTCTTATGACTGTTGTCATAAATTTTTTTTCAGTTATCTGATCTCAAAACAGCTGTGTTTGAGGGACCAGGAATCTTTAGGGTCCCCCTACTTTTCCACCATCTTAAGTCCTTTGACTGTCTCTTTAAAAAAACAGTGTTGCACCCCCCCCACCACCAAATTGCTTCATGAAAATGAAGAACATGTAGTTGAAAACTGGAGGAGAGTTAATCCTTGTATAAAGTAGTAGAGAACTTGACTGAACTGTGTTCTGTTGGGTAGAAAGTAGAACTTGTAAGCAATAAATGTGGATATTTAGTTGAATTTTCTAAGCAATGTGTTTAAGGCACAGTTTGATTTCTTTGTTGTTATAGGAAAATGCCAAAGGAAAGAGATAAATTGAAGAAAATATTTTAAGCAAAAAGAACCAGAACATGAAGATTTAGAAAATTCTCAGCCTATTTATATTTAAAGCAAAAAGAAAGAAAGCATGCTTTGAAGTCACAACCCAATTTTCTGGCTAGACAACTGTTTTTATAAAGAAATTTTGGATGTGAGTTGTGGATCTAATCAACTATTACAGCAGAAACACTGCCAGCCTGGACCAAAGGGAACAGAGATAGAATAAAATGAAGGAAGGCTGTCAGACTTCTGTAAGACTTTTTAGAGAAAAAAGTGAATTGATAAAGCCATTCTATGATGAAATATGCTATTCTACAAGAAAAGGGAAGAATAACTCCAAAGGGTAGTTCAAACATCACTGGAGCTACCACTGCTACCAGAGGCCGAGGGCAAAGACCAAAAGGTTAGGCTGTTGTCTCTTCTGTTCCAAGGAGTGGGGCTGCCACCCATAGCTAAAGTAGGGCCAAACTCCAGATTTCTAAGGGAATAGTGCATGAAGCTAATAGGAATTATTCTCAAGCCTTGAAATCTAACCTAATCTAATTCTCAAGATTTGAAAAATGGCTTAAGACCTATGGCCTCTTTTTTCCTTCTAATTTCTTCCTTTGGGAATAGAAATGCCTGTTCTATGGCTGTCCCACTATTGTATTATTGGGAGAATATAATTTGATGTTTAGTTTTACAGGTTCTCAGATGGAGAAGAATTTTGCCTCAGGATTAAACATACTCCAAGTATTACCCATAACTGGATGACTTAGATGATGATATTTGGGACTTTGAGTTAATGATATTTAGGTGAGATGCTGGAGTTAAAACTGGGGACCTAGGAATGAGATGAGTATATTTTGCATGTGGGAAGGACATGGATATTTAGAAGCCAGAGAATAGATTGTTATGGGTTGAACTGTGTTCTCCTCCAACACCAAAAATATGTAGAATTCCTAACCACAAGCAACTCAGAATAAATACCTTGTCTTTATAAAGATAATCAAGTTAAAGTGAGGTCATTAGAGTGGTCCTTAATCCAATATGAATGGTGTCATCAAAACAGGATATTTGGAAAAGGGACATGCACATGGGGAGAACACGATGTGAGGATGAAAGCAGAAATAAGAGCCTCTATAAGGCAAGGAAAACAAAATATTACCAGCAAACTGTCAACAGCTAGAACAAAAACATTAAACAGACTCTCAGTAACAATCCCTCAGATGGGACCATCACTGATGACACCTTGATATCAGAATTCCAACCTCTAGAACTTTAAGACAGTAATATTCTGTTGTTTAAGTTATCCAGTTTGTGGTCCTTGGTTATGGAAGCCCTGGGAATCTAATACAAAGGAGAAACAGATAACACTTTCTGTTTTGGTGTCTGAGTCCAAGACCACCAGCACCTTTACCAGATACAACTGTGTGTGAGTCACATTGGACCATTACAGACCTCCATTGTTATGACCTCCACTAATAAATATATATTGATATAGATGCTTTGTCTAAGGGTATCTCTGACTGAATTCACTCCTAAGCCATCAAGGAAATTACTGCAGTTAGAGTCATTTTATGGGGCATGTGAGGACCATGAACCTATTCTGCTAACAGTGCCTAGAGTGCTAGTGTCTACCCCCCAAAAATCAATTAACTAGGGGAGAAAAGATATAAATACCTTCATTTATGAGCTTCATGAACCCAAAGTTTTCTGTGAGACTAGTTCTCCATTCAATAGTTCCGTCTGGCTTGTGTACATGGTCCCAGGTACACAGAGAGTCAATTGATTGTGGCTCAGTGACATAGTACAGCCCTGTGCACTAATAAGTAACTGATGATGGGACTGTCACAGAGGGTATTGCCCAAGATAAAGGAAATCAGTGTACAATAATTGACTTCTCAGACTCCTTTTTCATCCTCACCATCCATATAGATGATCAGAATCATTTTACACTTCTATGGAATGAATCACAATGTACAACTAAAGTCCATAAGTCTACCTATTCCCCCGCTGTCATCAATGGATAGGGCATAACCTAGAAAAAATCCCACTCCTAGAGGGAGCATAAATTTCTACTATGTTGATGATGACATTTTCCTGGTGGGTCCAGACAAGGGCTACATAAAATGACTGCTGCCTTGTTGGCCTACAAGTAGCAACACAACTAGGCCATTACTACAAACAAGGTAGAAAGACTTAAAATCCAGGATATGATCTAGAAAGAGGCACCACATCTTATTCCAGAGGAGGAAATTGCCAAGCCTTTGGTTCACTATATCTCAACATATACAAAGAGTCCCAGTGATTTTGGAACTACTCAGCTACTGGTTTATTCATATTTTCCAAACAGGGATCTAATGGCATCCATCTTGGGTTACCAGTAAGGCCACTATTTTTGATTAGTCCCCTAACCAACAGAATGCCTATTTTGACTAGGGAACTCCCAATGAGTAAGTGAGAATAATAGGTGATGAGACTGCTGACCAGAATCATATTTCTAGATTCACTTGTGTTGGTCATGTTGATTATCAGTCTCAATCAAACCTCCTCATAAGATCATGTGAATACATCTACAACACAATCCATAGCTTAACTGAAACATTTCAGGACATGGTAAAAGTGTCTATTGCCTAGAGAAAAAACATTGACCAATGGAGAGAATGTCATGAAAATAGCAACTCTGATGAAAAATCCAGGCAATGGCCTTACAGAAGTCATCTTTGAATCTAGTTGCCAAACAATGGGGTCTCTCAAAGGAACAAATTGGTGGGCTCTCTACCAACAACTCATGGCTAGGTTGTGAGTCATGAGGTTCCCACATAGTAATGGCTACTATGACTAATACAAGTGCTATTCCTTCCAAATATCCCAGTGAACCTTGAGACTTGTGTAGTTTACTTCCTTGATGAAGGGGGTAATCTTTTAAAACTTAGTGAGAGTGACACTTTGTGGGGTCCATCAATACAAATCCTTCCTCCTTTTACCCAGACCGCTAAGCTTTCAGAAATGAACATGACCAGAAGTTAGACGTACTCAAGGCCATTATGTTTCTAGTGGGGACCTGAGGACTTATGTTAAGGTCAGAATACAAAGTAGAGGTGGTAAAAAATTACATTTCTTGGGCCTTTTGGATACTGGTGAACAAATTACTGTGACTCCACAATCTCTGACACAAGGATGAGGAGGAAACATAATTCTGAGTGGTCTGAGGCCACCAACACCAGGCCTCTTTTCTAGACCCAAGTATGGATGAATTCCTTTGGGCCACCCCCATTATTATGGCTTTTACTGCCTAATACATCATTGGTACTTTCTATACCAACCAGTGCTTGCATTTACCCCAACCTCTGATCAGATTTTCTGAAGGTAGGTTATTTTAGTGGGGTATATGTAAGATCATCACCTACCAAACTACCAGCACCTAGGACCACTGTCTTCCAAACACAATGCCAAAAGCCTAGAGAAGCCTAAAAAAGGGATAACTGCCCTCACTGTTAAACTTTAAAAAGCCAACAAAATATGCAAATCATTTCTCTATCCAATGGTTCCACTTGGCCTATGTGCAAAACCTCTGAAGTCTAGGCTTTAAATTGATTAGGGCTATGCAATGTGTCAGTGCTGCCTTTGGCACCAGTTGTGACAGTTATAGAGGCTATTGCCCAAAGTGGAGGAACTTACTATACTACAATTAACATCACAAATGCCCTTTTCAGCATTCCCTCTCCATGCAGATGGTCAGGATTAATTTGTTGTATATAGAATGGATTGCATTATACCACAAATGTCCTTCCACAACACTCCCTAAATTCCCTAGTTATCTGTAACCAATGCTTGAAAAAGTCCCTGGAAAAAGTCCCACTCCTGGAGGGAGTGCTAGATTTCCAATCTATTGATCAAATCATCTCAGTAGGCCATTATTATCAACAAAGTACAAGGACCTAAAACCAAAGAAAAATGTCTGGGCATCCCAGAGAAGCCAATTGTCGTGCTTTGGGCCCACTGTTCCCTCCAAATAAAAAATAATCTGATCATTTATTAGACTATTCAGATACTGCTATACTCTCACAGGGATAAGAGCACCCATCTGTCAGGTTACCATAAAGACCTTTGGCTGGGACTCTACTGGACAGGATCCCCTTAGAGATCCTTCAACTGACTATCTTAGCTTCCCATTTTCTGGGCCCCTCTGATTTCCATTTGCTGTTTCAGTTACAGATCTCAGCAACATCTAATTTTGCCTGCTAGAGCCTATGGAAGAAGTCACAACAGGTCACAGGCACCCCCTTGGACTTTGGGTCTACAAGCTGCCAAAAAAGTGCATATCCTTTATGTGACAATTATTGGTTTTGGTGAAAACTGAGAACATGACTTTGGTTATGTAATAATCTTCTGATAAGAAATTCGAACCAAAACACATTAATATATTTCCTTTTGTTCTCTAGTTATATTAGGGTATTCACACTTTGGGCAAAGTTTAGGGTTTCTATAAAATACATGCTCAAATACATATTAACAAACCAAAGAAAGTTCTCATGCATTTAATTTAAACCAATATAGGGGTGCCTGGGAGGCTCAGTTGGTTAAGCATATGACTTCGGCTTAGGTCATGATCTCAGCTCAGGTCATGATCTCGGAGTTTGTGAGTTTGAGCCCCACATCAGGCTCTGCATCGGGCTCTGTGCTGACAGCTCAGGCCTAGAGCCTGCCTCGGATTCTGTGTCTTCCCCTCTCTTTGCTCCTCCCCTGGTTGCACTCTGTGTCTCTCTGTCTCTCTCAAAAATAAACATTTAAAAAAAATTTTTAAACAATATAAAGTTACCTGTAATTATTATACTTACTACTGATTCTTTCCTCCGTGGATTTTTTTTGTTTTTTAAATTGTACTTGGGTTTTTGACTCTGAGTCTTGATGTTTAAGCTTAAGATTTTCATCTAGCACTTCATTAAGAGCTACGTAAAGAGAAATTAATAAGAAAACATAAAAGAGAAATTAATAATTAATAATAATTAATAAGAAATTAATAAGATCTACTGTAAAATCTCTAGATTTCAAATTTATAACAAGAGAACAGTAACATTTTCTCCCATTTTTATAAATTAATAAATAAATTATCATAATACTAGATCTAATAGGAAAATTCTGAGAACATTTTTAATGGATGTGTATTGAAGATGTTTCTTTATTTTATAAATATTCCAAACACCAAGTATGCTTATATTAGACTCTAATTTTCTTAGGTTATTTATACTTTAGGTTAAAACATTCAGACACCAACCAATGAAAATGCATATGCACAAGATTAGTCAATATGGCCTTATTTGTAATTGCAAAATATTCAAAACCATCTAAGTGTTCAAACAGATTTGTTGAACAAACTGATATATATACCATAAACAATAGTATATGTAAATCAAACTATTATGCTATATACCTTAAACTTATACAATGATGTATGTCAGTTATTTCTCATTAAACTGGAAAATTCATATAGTACCAATTATGATACATTATGGCGTGCATATATGTTTGTGTATAAATATATAATATATATGGTATATAGGGAATGTAATGTGGTGCAAATAACTGTACATATAGTGATATATCCCCTTCCCATCTAAGCTAATATATCCAACCCTTGCCTGATATCATTTCATGGGGAAATGAAATATTGGCTGACACACTAGTAGAGTCAGTGCCCTTTTATGTTTAGATTTCTGCTTATATTTTATAATAAGTGAAAAAAGCCTTAATTTTTACTTTCAATTTGGCTTGTTGTCTTCAGTTACTTCCTTCACATCTGGCAGCTCTCTCTTGGTGACAAATGGTGACCTAACCTTGCGGTGGCTCAATTAAGCACAGTCTTTCTGGAAAAGTAAAAAGCATGAAGATACTCCAGGACGTTTTGAGTTGTTAGAGAAGTCTATGAGATTTCTTGGAGAGTACCAGCTGATTATTTTCTAGAACCTGAGGGTCCAACAATGCACTTTGCCAGCCATATCAACGAATCACGGAATGCTATGGGCCACTCTTGGAGAGCACTAGTAGATTGATTATACACAATTTTTATGTTTGAGAGGTAACAGTGGTGCTTTACTTCAGCTCCAAACTCCATGGCCAAAATGCCTGATGGGCCAAATTAGAGATTCAACAGAGGGGCTCTGGGAAATCTAGGGAATCAATTCCTTTGCTAATGTTACTGTCCTCCGATGATAAGATGAAAAATTGTTACACACTTTAAAAGTTTTAACTTATTTTTAATTATTTTGAGAGAGAGAGAGAGAACACACACACAAGCAAGGGAGGGGCAGATCAAAAGAGGGAGACAAAGAATCCCAAGCAGGTTCTGTGCTGTCAGCACTAAGCCTGACTCAGGGCTCAAATTCACAAACCATGAGATCATGACCTGAACCAAATCAAGAGTCACATGCTTAACTGACTGAGCTACCCAGGTGCCCCAAGAAGGTAATCTTCTTTAACTTAGGAAGGGACAGATGCACTTTGTGGGGTTCACCACTATAGTACCCTCCTTCAGAATAGTCTTACCACAGAAAACTTGATAGAGACTGACCCAAGTTGTTTTTCTTCCTCAGCTGGAGCTGTTTGGGCTCTGAGAGCTTTGGTCCACTCATGATGGGTTCCCTATGACTAAAATACATGTTTGGACCACGACTGCAGAGGCACTAGCAGCTCTGCAAACTACTGGCGGTCCCTTAGTTCTACAATGAGAGAGTAAGATTAGTGGATGATAAGATTGTTAGCAAGATTCTAGGTTTATTAATGCTATTCCTGCTGGTTATCAAGGTGAATTAAACCTCCTCATAAGGCCAGGTCAATTAGTGAGTGACATAACCCAGATCATAAATGACAAATTTTTGGACAGGGAAAAAGCAACTACTGCCAAAATAACAAGGAGCGACCACCAGATAGAGTGACATAGAAATAAATAATCAGGCATCTACTCCTAGAAGATTTGGGTAAGAACTTTCTCAGAGATCTCTGGGTCTTGTTACTAAACAATGGGAGTCAAAAAAAAAGATAAATGGACTCTCCACCGAGAAACTCTTGGTCAAGTAGTGTTCTAATAGAAGACAAACAGCAGTCTCCCTAGAGACTGCCCAGTGATGGTACCTCTGCTAATACAAGTGTCCTTCTCCCGGTGAATTATAAAATGAATCAAAGAGCCCTATAAATTTTTACCCAAACTTTTTGGCTTAAAAAAAAAGACTATAAAATGACAATTTCCTTATGTCCACAGTGAGAAATAGAGGCTGTATGCCAAAGTCAAATTTCAAAGTAGACTGGGGAGAATCACATTTCTTGGGGCTTTTGGATAGTGGTACACAGGTAGGTGACTGTAACCCCCAGAATCCTTGGCATAAAAATGAAGGGGAAATTGATAATACTCGCCAGTTTTCTGTCTGAAGCCACCACCACCAATGCCCTCACCCAGACTTGACTATGGGCATGGATCCTTTGGGGCTACCACATATCACTATTGTGATGGTGCCCACTCCTGAATGGATTTTTGTTATAGATGTATTGTATTGTTTATGTGCACCCCTGAATGCATTCACACTAAACCCTGAAGGGAATTGCTGCAGTTAGCATCATTTTAATGGGGCATATAGGAGACTATAAACTTACCAGACTACCAGCATCTAGTGCTTTTGTCTCTTAAAAACGATATCAATGGTCTTAGGGATAAAAGGAAATAATTGCTCTTATTGTTGTGCATAAGGAAGCCAAGGTTCACTATCTGGCTTTTGAAAAAGGCCTTGGGTGCCTGAACATAATCAATTATTGGTGGCTCAACTGTGTAGTACAGCCTTTGGCACTGGCACTACCTGACATTATAACTGTCATAGAGGTTAATGCCTAAGCTGAAGGAAATAAGTATGAGGTATTTTATATTACAAATGTCCTTTTTAGCATCCCTGTCCATACAGATCAGTTTGTCTTATGTTCAATGGGTTGCAATTCACCTTTAAGGCCATTCCACAAGACCATGAGCTGGAAAAAGTCCTATTCTTAGATGGAGCATTACTCTTCCACTATACTGATGACATCTTCCTAGTTGGCCCAGGCAAGGGCATAATCCAACAAGGACTGCATATCATGTTGACCACATAGAACAACATGCATGGGTCATTAATACAAATCAAAACCACACTCAGATATCACTTCACGCCAGTCAGAGTGGCCAAAATGAACAAATTAGGAGACTATAGATGCTGGAGAGGATGTGGAGAAACGGGAACCCTCTTGCACTGTTGGTGGGAATGCAAACTGGTACAGCCACTCTGGAAAGCAGTGTGGAGGTTCCTCAGAAAATTAAAAATAGACCTACCCTATGACCCAGCAATAGCACTGCTAGGAATTTACCCAAGGGATACAGGAGTACTGATGCATAGGGGCACTTGTACCCCAATGTTTATAGCAGCACTCTCAACAATAGCCAAATTGTGGAAAGAGCCTAAATGTCCATCAACTGATGAATGGATAAAGAAATTGTGGTTTATATACACAATGGAGTACTAGGTGGCAATGAGAAAGAATGAAATATGGCCTTTTGTAGCAACGTGGATGGAACTGGAGAGTGTTATGCTAAGTGAAATAAGCCATACAGAGAAAGACAGATACCATATGTTTTCACTCTTATGTGGATCTTGAGAAACTTAACAGAAACCCATGGGGGAGGGGAAGGAAAAAAAAAGAGGTTAGAGTGGGAGAGAGCTAAAGCATAAGAGACTGTTAAAAACTGAGAACAAACTGAGGGTTGATGGGGGGTAGGAGGGAGGGGAGGGTGGGTGATGGGTATTGAGGAGGGCACCTTTTGGGATGGGCACTGGGTGTTGTATGGAAACCAATTTGTCAATAAATTTCATATATAAAAAAAAAAAGAAAAAAAAATAAAAAATTTAAAGTTATAGGGGCATCTGGGTGGCACAGTCCATGGAATATCTGACTTTGGCTCAAGTCATGATCTCGCAGTTCATGGGTTCAGGTCCCACACTGGGCTCGCTGCTGTCAGCGAAGAGCCTGCTTCAGATACTCTGTCTCCTCTCTCTGACCCTCCCCTGCTTGTACTCTCTCAAAAATAAATAAACATTATTAAAAAATTTAAAGTTATCTATAATTATCATATTTTTATAATTATTATAATCTATAATTATTTAAACAGAGTTGTTTCGGTACTTGCATTTGAAGTTTTGACACTGAATCTTGATGCTTAAGCATAAGACTTTTGTCTGGTACATCATCATGAGCTACATAAAGAGATTAATTTAGCCTCTTAATAGAAAAAAATAAATCTACTGTGAAATCTCTAGATTTAAAATTTGTAACAAATACAGGTCATTTTAATAACATTATAAGCAAATTACCATAAGACAGATGTGACATGAAAATTGTGAGAATACTTTTATTGGGTATGTGTTGAAGCTGTATCACTAACATCTCCATTATAATGTTTTAAATATAATGTTATACTATATATAGTCTCTAGTTTTCTTGGGTTATTTATACTTTAAGTTAATACATACTCATATAACTAAAAGAAACTGTATATGTACATGGTTATTCACTACAGAACACTTGCAATTTGTAAATATTCACAACCACACAAATTTATAAGCAGATTGGTTAAACTAAGGTATACACTACACTGTAATGTATCAATTATGGTAAATAATGTGGTACAAAAACTGCACATACAGCTATAATATGAATGAAACAGATCTCTATAAACTGATTCCACTCAAGTGGATTTCTAAGAATAATGTTATATTAAAAAAACTGAAAATGGAAAAACTTATGTGCTACCTTGGGTATGGAAGAAGGAAACATAGTAAATATATCTGAAAACAAGGTAATGGTTACCTACAAAATGGCAGGGGAACTGGCATTTGTTTGAGCATACCTTTTGTATATTTTTAACTTCTGAAGTAGGTTTAATGTTCTACATATTTCAAAATAAAATGAAATCAATAAGGGTAAGAAGGTGAAATGTAAACTGAAAGCAAATTAAGTCAGATTAAACTGCTGAAGGAAAAATAAAAGCACCAATTCATCAATACAATATTTAACACAAACCCTTACTCTTGTACATGAGATTTGGGATAGGGAGGGAAAAGTCGACCACAAACAAATCATGAAATATTTTTGGCTGGTTTGTTTTTCCATTGGTATATGCTAAGCTATTCTGAGACCATTTGAAAAGCATTGCAAGATTGAACAAATGAGTAAATGTGTTGATATTGTTCAGATATCAGCTACCCCAGCCCAGGGATCCATAAAATGGTAGGAGAAATTAGGTTGGGGTTTCTTCAGCTGTGAGACCATCCCCCACCTCAGTATGCACTAATGTATTTGACCCTTCTCTGGTGCTCTTCCATGGCATAAAACAGAACGTTAGTGGAGCTGGTGCTCTCCCTTGTCTAGACTATAGCCATGGCATATGGTAGTAGGTGAATAAAGGTTAATTGTTACTGTAATCTTGTTATCTTAATAGGTCAATTCAAAAACTGCATCTCTGTGTAGCAAATTGCCACAATGAATGCGTGGTCAGTGAAGCAAAATACCTTCCTGGAAGGAACACTTTAGGAGGTGCTATGAGTCTGAAGGATATGATAAGGGGAAGGGTACTACTGGATTATTTGCAAGAGAGCCATAGGACACTATGCCAGTCAGGCAAATGTGTCTCACAAAGTATGAGAAGATACCATGGGGTTCTCTAGAGTGCTACTGTATTGTTCACACAAGCTTTTCAGTTCTGTAGGAGAACAACTGTTTTTTTCTTTAGCCTCTGATTCAGCTACCAAGATGCCCAATGATTCAAATGAGAGACACAGCAGATAGGCTCTAAGAAAACTAAAGAAGCAGTTTTGTGGCTACACATGGGTAAAAAAATATTGGAGACACGGCATACTGAGTTACATTCAGGGATTACTGTTAGCTCTAGAATGCCCCTGATATAATGGACAACCTAAGATGCAGTGAGTTACAGAGACTCATATATTCATGAAAAAGAATGTAGAGTACAAGGATTGCTTTGCCCAGCAACTTAAAGAGATCTGGAAATTTGGGTAGTTTGCATTCATGAAGAAGAAGGTAAATCTTGTTAAACTTCATGAGGGAGAGGGGCACACTGTAGGGCTTGATATTGTAGAACCCCTTCTTCAGAGAGCCTTAACAATAGTGCCCATATTGCCCAAAGAGACAGAGGAAAAGGGGATTAAAGACATGAACATCTGACACTATTCTCTTTCCTTAGCTGGGTACTATTCTGACATACCATTATGAGTTCCCTGCCACTGAAAAACATATTTGGATCATTTCTTACAGAGGCTCTAATGGCTTTGTGAGGCCCCCTAGTGGTATCTAGGGTAGCAGATGGAGTGAGGACAGTAATGATACGATTTTCAACTAGACTGCAATTTCTAGTTTGGTCCAGGCCATCTTCACTAGTTACCTACTTCAATTAAACTTCCTTAGAAGGCTATGTCATTTGGTTCATGGCACAATCCAGATCTTAACTAACGAGTTTTCAAAAATGGAAAAAGTAGCTACAAACAAGATTTTACTGTTGAGCCAGTGAACAGAGAGACCTAAAAATGGAAACTGGGTACCCACTCCTGAACCATCTGGTAAGGGTTTTTTCTAAAGAAATCCCTAGGTCTAGTTACTCAATAATGGGGTCTCAAGGAAAACACTGATGGACTCTCCACCAAAGATTTCTAGACCAGGTAGTAGGCCATGGGTCCCAATGCACCTCACCACTAAAGTCCAAATTATGAAGACCCTTGACCAATACAAGTGTTCTTCCCTTTGCTTCTCCAAGTGATACTGAGAAGAATCAAAGAACTATGTACCACTTTTACTCAGACCTCTTAGCTTTCAAAAAAACAAAAATTAGGGAAGTGTTGGGTGAATATTCTTATGTCATTATGTCATAAGTGGTAATCTGAGGATGTATGCCAAGGTCAGAATTCAAAAGGGGGGTTGGGGAGAAAATTCATGTCTAGGGCCATTAGGATACTGGTATGTAGATGACCATGATCTCCATAACCTCTGAAACCAGAAACTAGGGGAAACAGATAATAGTCTCTGATTTCTCATCTGAGGCTATCATCAAGGTGACACTTGGTCAAACACTACTATGAATGTATCCCTTCAGTCTACCATAAAACTGCATTTTTATAGCCCCACTACTAAATTTATAATACAACAAAAGTATTTTCTATGTGCAACCCCATTCACATTCATCCCCAAGCCCTGATAGGAACTGCTATATTTAGGGCCATTTGAGTGGGGCATGTAGAAGACTGCAAACCTCCAAATTAAATATCACCTAGTACCTGTGTCTCCAAAAATAAACTCCTGGGAAGAAAAAGAAATACTCTCATTCCTGAGCCTAATGAAGCAAAAATTCCCCCATAAGACTATTTCCAATTTGAATAGCTAAGTTGCCCTTTCACATGGCTTTGGGTGCATAGTGACTTGATTAATTTTTTCAGGTAAGTACTATAGTACAGCCCTGAGTACTGGGGGTACCTGAAATTGTAACTGTCATACAGTCTTTTCCAAACTGAAGGAACTTGATATGCAACTAATGACATATCCAATGGCCTCTGCTGTATCCTGCTTCATGCAAATGATCAGTGTCAATTTAACCTTATGTGGAATGAGTTGCAATATATCATTAATGTCCTTCACATGACTACCAAATTGCTCCAATTTCCGTAACCAATGAATAGGTCATGACTTCTTTTTTTTTCAATATATGAAGTTTATTGTCAAATTGGTTTCCATACAACACCCAGTGCTCATCCCAAAAGGTGCCCTCCTTAATACCCATCACCCACCCACCCCTCCCTCCCACCCCCCATCAACCCTCAGTTTGTTCTCAGTTTTTAAGAGTCTCTTATGCTTTGGCTCTCTCCCACTCTAACCTCTTTTTTTTTCCCTTCCCCTCCCCCATGGGTTCCTGTTAAGTTTCTCAGGATCCACATAAGAGTGAAAACATATGGTATCTGTCTTTCTCTGTATGGCTTATTTCACTTAGCATAACACTCTCCAGTTCCATCCACGTTGCTACAAAGGGCCATATTTCCTTCTTTCTCATTGCCACCTAGTACTCCATTGTGTATATCAATAGGTCATGACTTGTAAATGTCCTGCTCCAGAGGGAAGACTAGTGTTTTTTAAAATATATTTATTTATTTATGAGAAATAGAGAGAGCACAAGCGCAAGAGAGAGAAGACACAAAATCCAAAGCAGGCTCCAGGCTCCAAGCACAGACCCTGATGCGGGGCTCAAACTCACAAACCGTGAGATCATGACTTGAGCCAAAATCGGAAGCTGCACCGACTGAGCCACCCAGGTGCCCTAAGAGGGAGGACTACTTTTTAGTTGAATGGCCCCAGATAAGGACGCCACCCAAGAAGTACTAGATGCCCTCTTGACCCACTCGTAGCTCTTGGCTAGACTATTAGTACAGAAAAGGTACATTTACCTGGCACCCTAGTGAAATCCCGGGCATGATTTCTAAAGGACATGATCTCTCATTCCTGAGGAAAAGATTGCCAAGTTTTGGCAAACTCAACTCCAATAAATAAAAAGAGGCCCAGCAACTAGTGGGACTCTTGACTATTATATTCTCATTTTCCCTGTGTGAAATCCTTGATGATACCATCTTTGAGATTACCAGAAATGTTACTTATTTTTAGTGAGAATACAACAATAGGATGCCCTAAAGGCCCTCCAACAGACCTCCTGGCTCCCCACCCCCAATGCTCTTTTGATCTCTATTTCGTATTTGAATTATAGATCTCAGAAATATCTGTATGCCAATTGGACCCTATGGCAGAAGGCCACTGCTACAGGTCAGAGGCATCCATTGGGCTTTTGTATCCGTAATTACCTGGAGTTGGCTGAAAGGCACATTACTTTGAAGAAATAATTATTCACCTGTTTTGGGGCCCTGGTAAATTATGAGTGCTAGTCTTGTGGCTATAAAATGATCGTAAGACCATAGATTCCAACCAAAGGGTATCAATATTTTCACTTTTTTTCTCTAGTTATCTTAGGGTATTCATATTTTAGTCAAAGTGTAACATTTCTATAAAATATATGTCCAAGTATAAATTCATGAGCCAAAATAAAAAGATGTTATAATGAGGTTATTTATTTTTATTGAGAGAGAGGGAGAGGGAGAGGGAGAGGGAGAGGGAGAGAGAGAGAGAGAGAGAGAGAGACAGAGAGAGAGAGAAAGAGCGCAAATGCACAAACAGGAGAGGGTCAGAGGGAGACTGAGAGAAAAATTTCAAGCACGCTCCATGGTCAGTACAGAGCCCAGTGCAGGGCTTGATTCCATGACCCTGGGATCATGACCCAAGCTGAATATCAAGAATCAGCTGCTTAATCACTGAGCCATCCTGGTGCCCCATCTAATGAGTTTAATTTTGGGGCGCCTGGGTGGCGCAGTCGGTTAAGCGTCCGACTCCAGCCAGGTCACGATCTCGCGGCCCGTGAGTTCGAGCCCCGCGTCGGGCTCTGGGCTGATGGCTCAGAGCCTGGAGCCTGTTTCGGATTCTGTGTCTCCCTCTCCCTCTGCCCCTCCCCCGTTCATGCTCTGTCTCTCTCTGTCCCAAAAATAAAATAAAAACGTTGAAAAAAAAATTTAAAATAAAATTATTTGTAATATTATACTTACTACTAGGTCTTTCTCCTTTGTGGCTTCTTTGTTTCTCCACTTCAATTTCTGATTCTGACATTGAGTCTTGATGCTCAAGTAAATTATTTTCATCTGGTACTTCATCCTGAACTACATAAAGAATCATTTAGTCAACTAAATGAAAAAAAAGATACAATGTGAAATCCCTAGGTTTTAAATTTATAACAAGTGTGCATTAGCATTATTTCTCATTTTTAGAAAGTTATAATTAAATTTCCATAATGCTAGATTTTAAATGAAAACTGTGCTGTTGAACTGGTTCAATATTCACAAATCAATCAACATGATAAACCACATTAATAAAAGAAAGGATAGGAGCGCCTGGGTGGCTCAGTCGGTTGAGCATCCAACTTCAGCTCAGGTCATGATCTCACAGCTCGTGAGTTTGAGCCCTGTGTCAGTCTGTGCTGACAGCTCAGAGCCTGGAGCCTGCTTCAGTTTCTGTGTCTCCCTGTCTCTGTCCCTAACCCCCTCACGTTCTGTCTCTGTCTCTCTCAAAAATAAGTAAACATTACAAAAAAATTTTTAAAGAAAGGATAAGAAATATATGAGCCACTCAGTAGATGCAGAAAAGGCATTTGACAAAATACAGCATCCTTTCTGGATAAAAACCCTCAAGAAAGTAGGGATAGAGGGAACATACCTCAACATCATAAAGCTGTATTCCAAAGACCCACAGCAAATATCATCCTCAATGTGGAAAAACTGAGAGCTTTCCCCCTGAGGTCAGGAACATGAGAGGGATGTCCACTCTCACCACTGTTGTTCAACATACTATTTGAAGTCCTAGACTCAGCAATCAGACAACAAAAAGAAATGAAAGGCATACATTGGCAAGCAAGAAGTCAGACTTTCACTCCTGTCAGATGTCATGATCCTCTACATGGAAAACCATAAAGACTCCACCAAGAAACTGCTAGAACTGATACATGAATTCAGCAAAGTCAAAGGATATAAAATCAATGTGCAGAAATTGATTACATTTCTATATACTGATAATGAAGCAGCAGAAAGAGAAATCAAGGAATCAATCCCATTTACAATTGCACCAAAAACTGCAAGATACCTAAGAATAAACCTAACCAAGATGTAAAAGATACATACTCTGAAAACTATAAAAACTTATGAAAGAAATTGAAGAAGACACACAAAAAAACCAGAAAAACATTCCATGCTTATGGATTGGAAAAACAAACATTGTTAAAATTTTTATTCTATGCAAATCAATATACACATTCAATGTAATTCCTATCAAAATAATGACAGCATTCTTCACAGAGCTAGAATAAACAATTCTAAAATTTGTATGAAACTATAAAAGACCCTGAATAGCCAAAGTAATGTCAAAAAAGAAAACTAAAGCTGGAGGCATCACAATTCCTGACTTCAAGTTTTGTCACAAAGCTGTATCATCAATACAGTATGGCACTGACACAAAAACAGACACAAAAATAGATCAGTGGAACAGGATATAAAACCCACAACTGGACCCACAAACGTATGGTCAACTAATCTTTCCAAAGCAAGAAAGACTATCCAATGGAAAAAAGAAAGTCTCTTCAGCAAATGTTACTGGGAAAACTGGACAGCGACATGCAAAAAGAATTAAAACTGGAACAATTTCTTACACCATAACAAAAATAATTCAAAATGGATTCAAAATGGATGAACGATCTAAATGTGATATAGGAAACCATCAAAATCTTACCGGAGAAAACAGGTAGTAACCTCTTTGACCTCGGCCACAGCAACTTCTTCCCAGATATGTCTCCGGAGGCAAGGAAAACAAAAGCAAAAATGAACTATTGGGACCTCATCAAGTTAAAAATCTTGTTCACAGTAAAGGAAACAACCAACAAAACTAAAAGGCAACCAACACAATGTGACAAGATATTGAAAATGACATATTGGATAAAGATTTAGTATCCAAAGTCTAGTCTGTAAAGAACTTATCAAACTGAACACACAAAAAGCAAATAACCCAGTGAAGAAATGTGCAAAAGACATGAATAGACAATTTTCCAAAAAAGACATCCATATAGCTAACGGACACATGAAAAGATATTCAGCATCCCTCAACATCAGGGAAATACAAATCAAAACCACACTGAGGTATCACCTCACACCTGTCAGAATGGCTAAAATTAACAACTCAGGAAACAACAGATGTTGGTGAGGATATGGAGAAAGGGGAACCCTCTTGCACTGTTGGTGGGAATGAAAACTGGTGCAGCCATTCCAGAAAACAGTATAAAGATTCCTCAAAAAATTAAAAAGAACTATCCTATGACCCAGTAATTGCACTACTAGGAATTTATTCAAAGGATACAAAATGCTAATTCGAAGGGACAGATGCACCCCAATGTTTACAGCAATGCTATCAACAATAGAAGCAATTTTGAAGCAAAATTGAAAATTAAGAAGCAAACGAGTAAATGTGTTATGTTATTCAGAGTCAAGATTTACAAAGCAGAAGAAAGGACACACACATGAAATGGAGGAAGGCAAGACAAAGCCCTGAGGGGATAGATTAGAATTGAAGGTTTCCAAGATTCATCATGAATTCTAAATATGTTTATGCAGGTTTACATGCACATGTATATGTATATAGGCATATGAGTATGAATATATACATGTACATATAAGTATATGTGAATACACCCAAGGAATCTAACTCTAGGCCAGATCTTATGTGTGATGTTTCAGACACAAACATAGGTAGTTATAAAGGCATGGGAAAGAGAAGCTTCTCAATCCACAAAAGACTTGATACACAACTAGTCATGGTCTCAACCCCTTCTTCTCGCATGCTCTTGTCAATACATAGTGCATTCTTACTCTAGTGGCTTCTAATTGGAGGCATCCTTATGGTGCTGGGGAAGAGGGGCTTGACTGAAGTATTGTTTAGGCACTCCCTCTGTGTACACCACCTCACTGAGGGGCACTTGAAGAAATTTTTCTCAGTTCCACTTTAGTCAGGACTTTTCTACTCCTACCCCTGCCACCACTACCTCCCAAGAACACAGGATCCATAAAATAGCAAGAGACTTTTGTTTGGGGATCCTTCAGCTGTGCGTTGATCCTCCCCTATATCTCATACCAGTTTGGACTGATGCATCTAATATTCATCCACTGCTGCTCCAAGAGAGGAAACAGAACACTGGTGTAGCTGGGGCCCTTTCCTGTTTAGACTCTTCTTGATACTATTGCATTAAGTGAATAAAGCCTTTTTATTTGTTACTTTTGTTACTTTCATTTTGCTTTTTATTTTAATGGGCCAACTCAAAAACTGGCATATCTCTCAGACAAACTGTAGTGCAGGCAAGGTCAATGAAGTCCAATGCCTTTATGGAAGACACACTTTGGAAGATGCTAGTGAATCTGTGGGACGTTCTGGGGTGGGGTAGTGGGGTTCTATGAGGTCATTAGAAGAGTCTGAGAGCTGCCTGGGGCATTTTGGCAGTCAGGTCAGTATGTTTTGGACAGTCCTAGCAAACCATGTGGGGTGCTCTAGGAGAATGTGATTTTGGTTTTCACATAAGCTTTACAGTTTTGAGGGGGAACAAAGTTCTTTATTTTTAGACCTTGATTCATTGGCCAAGACACCTGCTGGATCAAATTAGAGATTCACCAGGCAACCTTTTAGAGAACTATGGAAGCAATTTGTGGCTACTGCTTATGGTTCACCAATGATGGGACCTAAAGTCACTGGAGACCCTGCATTCTAAGTTGCACCCAATAACTATTGTTAGCTCTAAGCATGCTCCTGGAACAGCATACCACATAGTGAATGATTAAGACTTGTACTTTAATGAAAAAGAATAAGCGCCATGGTATCACTTTCTCCAGTAACAAAAAAGATCTTAGAGACCTGCTTTCTTTGCCTCCATAGTAAAGGAAATAATCTTGTTAAACTTAGCGAAGGAAAAGGGCATATTTGGGCATCTCACTACAGAATACCATCTTCAGAAAGCCTTGACAGTAGCGGTATTGACTGAAGAGGTGACACTAAATGGAGGATGAAAAGAGAAAACATCTGAGACTAGTTACTGTTTTGGTTCTGAAAGGATGGCCCACCTGTGATGAGCTCCCTGCCACCAAAACAATGTTTGGATCACCATTACAGAAGTGACAGTGTCCCTTTAAGCCACACTAGTGGTCCTGATGAAGTAGACGGTACATGAAAATATTTTTCTTTTTTTAATTTTTTTAATTTTTATTTTTTAAGCCGTACTATTATATGTGTGTGTGTGTGTGTGTGTGTATATATATATATATATATATATATATATATATATATATATATTATGAAATTTATTGTTAAATTGGTTTCCATACAACACCCAGTGCTCATCCCAACAGGTGCCCTCCTCAATGCCCATCACCACTTTCCCCTCCCTCCCACCCCCCCATCAACCCTCAGTTTATTCTCAGTTTTTAAGAGTCTCTTGTGGTTTGGCTCCCTCTCTCTCTCTTTTTTTTTCCTTCTCCTCCCCCATGCTCTTCTGTTAAGTTTCTCAAGATCCACATAAGAGTGAAAACATATGGTATCTGTCTTTCTCTCTATGACTTATTTCACTTAGCATCACACTCTCCAGTTCCATCCACGTTGCTACAAAAGGACATATTTCATTCTTTCTCATTGCCACGTAGTATTCCATTGTATATATAAACCACAATTTCTTTATCCATTCATAAGTTGATGGACATTTAGGCTCTTTCCATAATTTGGTCATTGTTGAAAGTGCTGCTATAAACATTGGGGTACAAGTGCCCCTATGCATCAGCACTCCTGCATCCCTTGGGTAAATTCCTAGCAATGCTATTGCTGGGTCATAGGGTAGATCTATTTTTAATTTGGGGGGGAACCTCCACACTGTTTTCCAGAGTGGCCGTACCAGTTTGCATTCCCACCAACAGGGCAAGAGGGTTCACATTTCTCCACATCCTCGGCAGCATCTATAGTCTCCTGATTTGTTCATTTTAGCCACTCTGACTGGCGTGAGGTGATATCTGAGTGTGGTTTTGATTTGTATTTCCCTGATGAGGAGTAACGTTGAGCATCTTTTCATTTGCCTGTTGGCCATCCGGATGTCTTCTTTAGAGAAGTGTCTATTCATGTCTTCTGCCCATTTCTTCACTGGATTATTTGTTTTTCGGGTGTGGAGTTTGGTGAGTTCTTTATAGATTTTGGATATTAGCCCTTTGTATGATATGTCATTTGCAAATATCTTTTCCCATTCCATCAGTTGCCTTTTAGTTCTGTTGATGGTTTCCTTTTCAGTGCAGAAGCTTTTTACCTTCATGAGGTACCAATAGTTCATTTTTGCCTTTAATTCCCTTGCCTTTGGAAATGTGTCAAGTAAAAAATTGCTGCAGCTGAGGTCAGAGAGATTTTTTTCCCGCTTTTTCCTTTAGGGATTTGATGGTTTTCTGTTTCACATTCAGGTCCTTTATCCATTTTGAGTTTATTTTTGTGAATGGTGTAAGAAAGTGGTCATTCTAGGTTCATTCTTCTGCATGTGCTGTCCAGTTCTCCCAGCAACATTTGTTAAAGACTGTCTTTTTTCCATTGGATATTCTTTCCTGCTTTGTCAAAGATTAGTTGGCCATAATTTTGTGGGTCCAATTCTGGAGTCTCTATTATTCCATTGGTCCATGTGTCTGTTTTTGTGCCAATGCCATGCTGTCTTGATGATCACAGCTTTGTAGTAGAGGCTAAAGTCTGGGATTGGGATGTGTCCCACTTTGGTCCCCGCTATTTGGGGTCTTTTGTGGTTCCATACAAATTTTAGGATTGCTTGCTCTAGCTTCGAGAAGAATGTTGGTGCAGCTTTGACTGGGATTGCATTAAATGTGTAGATTGCTTTGGGTAGTATTGACATGTTAACAATATTTATTCTTCCAATCCATGAGCATGAAATGTTTTTCCATTTCTTTGTATCTTCTTCAATTTCCTTCATAAGCTTTCTACAATTTTCAGCATACAGATCTTTTACATCTTTGGTTAGGTTTATTCCTAGGTATTTTATAATTCTTGATGTAATTGTGAATGGGATCAGTTTCATTGTCTTCCTGTTGCTACATTATTAGTTTATAAGAACGCAACTGATTTCTGTACTTTAATTTTGTATCCTGTGACTTTGCTGAATTCATGTATCAGTTCTAGCAGACTTTTGGTGGAGTCTATCGGGTTTTCCATGTATAATAACATGGTAAGAACTTTAAATAGACCCAGATTTCTTAATTAACTCATGCCACCCTCACAAAATAGCAAGCTCTATTAAATTTCTTCATAAGATCAGGTCATTGGGTACCATATAATCTGAATATTAAATGACAAATTATTACATAAAAATAGCAGCTACTGCTAAAGTAGCAATGATTGACCAATAGTGAAAACTATATAAAATGGTAATCAGTCACCCATTTCTGGACAATCCAGGTCAAGGCCTTCTCAAAGAGATCTATGACTGGATATCCAATAATGGAGTGTCAAGAAAGTAAGTTGATGGATTCTGTACCAAGGCACTAATGGCCTGATACTAGGCAGTGATGTACCCAAAAGGCAAGTGAATTAGGGTCCATATGCTGATGGCCCCTATGACTAATACAAGTTCTACTGCTCAGCTTTTTCCACTGAATCTTGATATGAATCTGAGAGCCTATCAACCTTTATCAAGAACCCTTTGTTTTCAGAAATGAACAAGACTATGCATTAGAACAGGTCCCTTCACCATCAGTGGAAGACCTATGCTATGGTCAGAATTTAATGGGAAGGTAGGAAAGAATGGTGTTTCTTGGGCCTTTGGATACTGATGTTTTTGACTATGATCTTCACAACTCCTGATACCAAGATGTAGGGAAAACACACAATGTTCACTGGGTAAGGGTAAGAGATGTGGGTAACAATACCATTGGGTTTGAGGTCATTGTCAATGGGACCCTTACCTAGATCCAACTATGGATATTTCCCTTTAAATCACTGCAAACTTCCATTGTAATGGTCCAATTAGTATACATATTATTTATAGATGAATTGTCAATGTGAAGTCCCGCTTTGTACCAATTCCTCAGCCCTGATGGAAATTGTTGCAGTTAAGTCCATTTTAGTTGGCATGTGGAAGACTGAACCTATCCAATTACGAGTTTCTAGTGCCTTTGTTTCCCAAAACACCTGCCTGAGGATGAAAAAAAAATATAGCTGCCCTAATTGCTGAGCTGAATGAAATGAAAATTCTCCATGAGACTATTTAACTACCTAATAATTCAGTCAATCTGTGCTCACAACTTTGGGTGTATAGAGACTCAACTGATTTATGCAGCTTAATGTTGTAGTACAGACCTTACAACTATGGTATTTACATTGTGACAGTGCTACAGTCTATGTCCAAATTTGAGGGAACTTGGATGCAGCAATTGCTATTATGAATGCCCTTTTTAGCATCCCTTTATTGTGGAAGATCATAATCAGTAGCCTTTGGGGATTGGGTTGTCATATGCCACTACTGTACTTCCAAAAGGCTGTCAAAATTCTCTGAATATCTGCCATCAACACACAAATGATGACATGAAAAAGTCCCACTCTCAGAGAAATCAATAGACTTCCACTCTATTGATGACATCTACCAACACGGACACAACTAAACAAATACTGATTGTCCTGCAGATCCACATATGGCAACTCAGTGAGGTTAGTATTACAGGCAAGGTACAGTTACCTGGTACCCTAATAGAATTCCTCAACATGCTCTGTAAGGGGCATGACATCTCATTTCAGAGAACAGTGCCCAGCTTTGCCCCTCTCTACTTTAACAAATGAAAGCCCAGCAATTGATGGGTCAATTCAGTTACTTACACTCTCATATTCCCCATTTAGGGTCTGTGGTGGCCTATCTGTGGGATAAGTAGAAGGGCCAGTTCCTTTCAGTAGGGCCATGACCAAGAATATGCCCCAGAGTCCCTCCAACAGGTCACAAGGCTGCCTTTCCACTGAGCCCCTCTAATCTCTATTGGCTCATTGACTTACAGAACTCAGGAAAATCTCTTCTCCCTGAAAGAAGGTAAGGCAGGAGGCCACTGCCATAGGTCAGAAGTATCCCTTTGGTCTTTCAAACTCATATCTCCAGGAGACAGATGAAAGGTACACATTCTTTAAGAGATATTATTGGCCAGTTACAGGGCCTTTGCAGACACTGAGCGGTTGCCTTTGACCAAGAAATAACCATAGGACAGGAAATACCAACAAAGAATATCAATACTTCTCCCTTTGTTCTATAGTTATCTTAGGGTACTTCAGTCAATCTTTGATTTCTATAAAAAAATATGCTGAAACAAATATTCATAAACCAAAGAAAAATTATCTTCCAATAAATTTCATTTAAAGCTATCTATAATTACCATACTTACCATAGAATCTTTCCCCTTTGGAAGCTCTTTGTTTTTTTACTTGCAGTTGAGTTTTTGACATTGAGTCTTTAGGATCATGATTTCCAGGTACTTTATCATGAGCTACATAAAGAGAGGCATTTAGTCCAGTAAATGGAAAAACAAAAATATTGTGAGATTCCAGGCTTTCAAAATATTGACAAATGCACAGCAAAGTTTTCTCTCATTTTTAAAAAGTTATAAGTAAATTAGCATAATTATAGGTCCAATATGAAAATGGTGAGAAGAGTTTTTAATGGATGTATTAAAACTGTCTCATTATTCCATTAACATTCATAGTTCTCAAATATGTCTCAATTGAGTTTTTATTTCTGTTAATACTTTAAATTAAAACATAATTATTGATGAAGGAATGAAAATATATATGCACAATATTATTCATTACAGCATATTTGTTATTGCAAAATATTCAAAACCACATAAATATGCAAACATAGGAGATTGGTTCAATAAACTAAGGTATATACTAGAAACTATAGTAATATCAATTATGGTACATAGTACGATCCAAACAACTGTACATGCAACTCTAAAAGAAATGAAGAAAAGATCCCATCAAACTGATGGAGGAATGTCCAGGATATAATGTTAAGTGGAATAAAAAAACTGGTAGAAAGGGTATCTAGTACATTATCTTTTAGGAAATAACAGAAAGGAAATTTAAAAATAGATATTTACCTTTACAAAATTAAACATGAAAGATAAATCAGGAAAAAAAAAGTAGTTTTTTAGTTTTTTCCAAAGTCACTGTGGACAATGTTTGTTGAATTTTACTAAATAACTTTTGATAGTGCTAGGCATGTCCCTCTCACTAAGGAACAGCCTATATTGTATTATATATTTGAGACTCATTTTTAATGAACAAGTATACAAAACCTTCAACATTGCTTTGCTAGTGAGCTGAGGAGAGCATAGAGTATGAGGTAGTTTGCCTCCATCGTTAAGGAAGTAACTAATGAAATTTAGTGAGGGGATGCATCACAGCAGATTCACTCATTCAGAGTGCCCTCACAGTGGCCACTTGACCAAGAAAGACAAGGAAAGTGGGGAAGGCAATAATGTAAACCCCAGACACACTTGGTCCTCAGCTCCTTTCTCAGGTTTGGCCCACCAATATTGAGTGTCCTTAGACCAGAAAGGCTGTTTGGATCACTTTTATAGCCACCTGAAAGATGAGCCACAATGAGCCACTCTGATGGTCCTTTTGTTGAACAATGGGGTGCAAGCACAGTAAACAGATTAGGAGATTGTTAACTAGACTCAGATTTCCAGGGTCATTTGTACCACCTTTACTGGTTTCTAGCTCAATTAAACCTCCTTATAAGGTGATGTCAATTGGTTCACAAGACAACCTGAATCCTCTTAACTGACAGATTTCAGGGCAAGGAAAAACCAGCTAATGTGAAATAACGATGTTTGACTAGTGAATGGAGTAACATAAAAATGTTAAGCAGGAACCCAGTTCTGAACAATCTGATTAAGTGTTTCCCCAAGGAAAGTTCTGAGTCTGGTTACTCGACAATGGGGCCTCAGGGATGACATTAATGGACTCCCCAACAAGGATTCATGGCCAGATAGTGATCCATAGGTCACCCAACACACAGCCCCACTAGAAGCCAAATGGTGATGACATCTAAGACTAACACAAGTGCTCTTCTTTCTGCACTTCTTAGTTTATCTTGGGATAACCAGAGACCTCTCCTCCCCCACGACCTACTTTTACCCAAACTTTGAGCTTTCAGTATAAACAACAATGAGAATTAGGTCAAGATTCCTGTATCTCCATCTGGGGATGAGGGTGTATGCCAAGGTCATGGTTCAATGGGAAGATGGGTGAGAATTGCATTTCTAGGCCTCTTGGATACTGGTGCATATATGAATGTGATCCCTATAATTACTGACACTAGGATGAGGGGAAAAGAGATAAGGTCCAATTGTTTTGGGGCTGAGCGTACTAAATGGGACCTTTATCCAAACTCAACTATGGGTGTGTCCTTACAGGCCACTAAAAATCTCCACTGTTATGGCTTCCATTACTGAATGCATTATTTGTATAGATGTATTTTCTATGTACATCTCACTCACTTTCCTCCCCAAGCCCTACTGGCAACTGATGTAGTTTAGGGCCATTTTAATTTGGTATATGGAAAACTATAAGCCTACCAAGCTACCAGTGCCTAGCACCTTTGCCATCCAAGAACACTACCTAGGGAAAAAAAAATTGCCTTCATTGCTGAGCTTAATAAAACAAAGTTGTCCATGACATTTTTTTCTCTATTCATAAACCCTTTCAGTCTGTGTGTAAGGCCTTGGGTAGCTAGAGACTCAATTTATTATCATCACTCAACACCATAGTACAGAAATGGATGCTGGTGTCACTTGGAATTGTGACCTTCATAGAAGTTTACTGCCCAAGGTGAGTGAAATAGGTATGCACCAACTGGTATCATAAATGCCCTTTCTAGCATCCCTGTTCAACACCGGTAATTAGGATCATAAGTTTACCTTACGTGTAATGGGTTATAATATACCCTTGATGTCCTTCCATAAGCCCATAACCTGGAAAAAAGCCCTGCCCCCAGATCAAGTACTAACCTTCCACTATATTTATGGCATTCTCCACTGGACCCCGACAAGAGTACTACCCAACAAGGACTGCATATTGTAATAACCCACATGCAGCAACACAGCTATACCATTAATATAAACAAGGCACAAGAACCTAATACTCATACAAAATATGGGGGCAAAATGGAAAGGATTACATTGTCTCACTCCAAGTTCTAAGGGGTAAAGCTTTTTTTTCTCTCTCTACCCAAAAAATACAAAGGAGACCCAGTAATTGGTGGGATTATTTAGCTTCTGGAACTTTCATATTACCTATGCAGACATCTCAATGATACCCATCTATAATGTTACCAAAAAGGCCTCTACCTTCGAGTGGGTCCCAGCCAAACGGATGCCTTATGGATCCTCCAACAGGCCTCTCAGGCAACCCTTCTAGTTTGTTCCTTTGATCCACATTTGCCTTTTGAGTTACAGATCTCAACACCTTATCTACCAATTTGAGTTCTATGACAGAAGGACAATGCGACAAGTCAGAGGTGACTGGTGGGTTACTGAACCCAAAATCTTCCTAAAATGTATACACCCCTTGAGATACTACTGGTCGGTCATTGGATCTTAGTGGATACTGAGCACATGACTTGTGGATGTGAAATTGTCTTACAAGCAGAAACCAACAAAAGTTATGAATACTTTGACTTTCTTCTCCAATTAGGATATTCAGATTCAAAATCAAACTATAAATTTTCTACAAAATATATGTTCATCTACATATTCATGAACCAAAGTAAAACCATCTTCTGATATGATTAATTTAAAATATTTATGTATAATTATTATACTTACTAGTGACTCTTTCCTCTTTAGCAATTTTTTGTTTACTTGAAGTTGGGTTTTTGACATTGACTCTTGAGGCTCAAGCACAGGGTTTTCATCTGTTATGTTGTCATGAGCTACATAAAGAGAGGCTTTTAAATCACCATTTAACAAAACAGAACTATTGTGAAATTCCTAAGTTTCAAACTTAGGAATAGTCTATAGCAGCATTTTCTTTCACATAAACAATTATAAATACATCACTATAATGTGAAATCTGACATGAATAAGGTGATAAAGGTTTTAATGGGTAATTGTTGGAGCTATCTCCTTAATTCAAGAACATATTTTGCATTAAATATTTATATTAGCCTCTAATTTTCTTGTGTTATTTATACTTTATGTTAATGCATATTAATAAAATAAAAGTGAAAATATATGTACATTATCTCTACATTATTTTTCATTGAAAAATATTGAAAATTACATAAATGTTCAAGTATGGGTGACTGAATAAGATATAATTCTATGAACTATGGCATGGTATAAATTCTCATAAGTAATGTGATAAAGATCTTTATAAGCTGACTTATAAGAATTTTCTGGAGATAATAATAAGAGGAAAAAAGAAACCAGAAATGGGGATAATGATTTTAAAAGAAGGAAAATAAAAAAAGAGAGAGCAAAATAGATACCTTTAAAACAGAAAACACAGGAAACATGTAAGAAAAAATACAAATAATCAACTATAAGATGTGAGGGGAATAATGAGGAAGGAATGGTAATCTCTAAGTATACCTTTTTACTTATTTTCTAATTTAGAAGTACGATCACATTATGCATATTCCAACAATTGAAATAAGGTCAAGTATAAGACAACTAAAATGGAAAGAAACCTTAGAAAGAAAAAGTACTAATCTAAGTAATTCAGCAATGTATTATTTAACATAAACCCTCATTCTTCAACAAGAGAGTAGGGGGCAGACTACAAACATATAACAGAATCTTTCAATAGGTTTATTTTTCTAGTAGCATATACTAAGCAATTCTGAAATAATTTCAGAAACATTGTAGGGATAAGCAAATTAATATGGTTGTTCAGAGTCAGGTTCACACTATAAAAGAACATCTGCATATGAAAAAAGGGAAGGGAAGAACAAGTACTGAGGGGATGGACTGAAATTTAAGATGTCCATGAGAACTCATGATTTCTAAATTAATTTAGAAATTAGTTGTTACTTTCAATTTGGCTTGCTATCTAAATATGTCTCTGCATTTGTATATGCATGTATATGTGCACATATGTGTATGTGTGTATAAATATGTGTACGTGTATATATACATATGTATATATGGGAGTCCAACTCCAGGCCAAAATCCTACATTTGACATTTTGACATTGACTTTGTGATACCCATCTGTCTATAGGCCCAATCATAGACAATTACAAAGTTTCTACCTGGCAGTACTCACAGTGGGGAAAGGGGGTGGAATTTACCACCCACACCAAGTTTAATGTACAGCCTGTGAATGCCAGACACTTGAGGTAGTTGCAGTCAAAGACTAAGACCCATCTTATGCATTCTGTTTCCATGCCAGGTGCCTCCATTAGAGGCCTTCTTGTGAAAAAGTGAGGAGTCAGCTAATACACTGTACTTTTTAGGCACTTCTCAATAGGCCACTTTACTAGGGATATTTAAAGATACCTTTCTCATTTCAACTCAGTATTTAGGACTTCTGTACTCCTAGTCATCCTACATCAATATTTGCAAGGCTCTTGGATTCAAAAACAGACCAGAACCTTTTGTTTGGGGCTTCTTCAGCTATGAGATTATCTTCCCCCAAACTTCACTCCCATCTGTACTGATACATCTGACCCTTTGCTGGTTTGGTTCTGTGGAGTAAATGAAAGACGTTTTCCTATTTAGACTCTTGTTTATACTATTGTAGTAAGTGAATAAAAGCTTAACTGTTACTTTCAGTTGGGTTTGCTATCTAAATTGACGAAGTCAAAATTGGCAGCTTTTTCTCTGACAAATTGGCATAGTCAACAATAAAGTAAAATTCTGGAAGGAGAACTTTGGGAGGTGCTAGTGAGTCTACAAGACTCTTTTGAGGGATACAACTGGATCATTCACAAAAGTCATAGGGTCCTACAGGGCACAGCATCAGACAAGACAATGTATCTCTAGAAGTGCTAGTGGACACTGACGGGGGCTCTCCAGCAGAGTACTATTGTATTATTTACATATACTTTACTTTTAAATTCTGAGCATGAACAATGGTCCTTCTATTTACCTCTCAATTCACTGGCCAAAACACACAGTGAGTGGTCAAATTAGATATTCAACAGATGAACTCTAAGCTAGGGAAGCAATACCTTGGCTACTGCCTTTGGTCCTCTGGTGATAGGACCTAAAGTTATCAGAGATCTAGCATGCTGAGTTGCACTCAATGCTCTTAATTTTAAGAACCCCTCCTTGTCATAGTTAGCCTATGACTCATTAATTTATTGAGATATGTTCTTTAAGGAAAAAAGAATGTAGGGTCTTAGGGTCACTTGATCCAGTGACCTGAAGAGACCTTAGAGACTGGGTAGTTCCCCTCAATAATACAGGAGATAATCTTTTTAAACTTATTGAGGGAGACTAGCATCTGTGGGGCTTGTAAGTACAAAACTCCTTGGAGAGACTGGACAACAGCCATGTTGCCCACAGAAGTGGGCATGGAATAGTTCCGTCAAGGTAGCAACTATTGACCAGCAGAAAAAGTGATATAAAATGGTAATTGGGCAGCTAAACCTGGACAAGATAAGCAAAGGTTTTCTAGATGAGATATATAAGTTCAGTTGCCCATCAGTGGGTTCTCAAATGAAGAGACTGAAGGACTCTTTACCAAGGTACTCATGGACAGGTAGTATTCAGGAGCACTCAAGGGTCTGTACCACTGTGGTATACATTGTGACAGTTACTGTGACAAAAGTGTTATCACTCTACTCCTTACAATGTTTTTTCTCTTCCAAATTTTTTATTTAAATTCCAGTTAGTTAACATACAGTTAATATCAGTTTCATGTATAGGATTTAGTGATTATCACTTACTTACATACAATACCAAGTGCTCATCACAAATACCCTTAATCATTCATTTAAGCCATCTCCCAGCCCACCTCCCCTCCAGCAACCCTAAGTTTGTTCTCTATAGTTAAGAGTCTGATTTATTGTTTGCCCCTCCTTTTTTTTACATGTTTATCTGTTTCTTAAATTCCACATATGAGTGAAATCATATGCTATTTGTCTTTCTCTGAATAACTTATCTCACTTAGTATAATACTCTCTAGCTCCATTCACGACATCGCAAATGGCAAGATTTCATTCTTTTTTATGGCTGAGTAATATTTCAGTGTGTGTGTGTGTGTGTGTGTGTGTGTGTGTGTGTGTGTGTGTGTTACATTTTTATTCATTCACTAGTCAAGCTGTAGTGATCAAGACAGTATAGGCACTGGTGCAAAAACAAACACATAGATCAATGGAACAGAATACAAAACTCAGAAATGAACCCACAACTATAAGGTCAATTAATCTTCAACTAAGCAGGAAACAATATCCAATCAGAAAAATAGTCTCTTCAACAAATGGTATTGGGAAAACTGGAGAGCAACATGAAAAAGAATGAAACTGAACCATTTTCTTACAACACACATAAAAAAATTCAAAATGTATTAAAGATCTAAATGTGAGACATGAAACCATCAAAATCTCAGAGGAGAACACAGGTAGGAACCTCTTTGACATTGGTCATAGAAGCTTTCTACTAGATACATCTCCTGAGGCAAGGAAACAAAAGCAAAAATGAACATCAAAATAAAACGTCTCTGCACAGTGAAGGAAACAATCAACAAAGCTAAAAGGAAATCTACAGAATGAGAGAAGATATTTAAAAGTAACATATCCGATAAAGGGTTGGTATCCAAAATATATAAATAAATTATAAATAACAACACCCAAAAATGAAAATCCAGTTAAAAAATGGCCAGAAAACATGAATAGACATTTTCCCAAAGAAGACATCTAGATGGCTAACACATGAAAATATTCTCAACATCATTCATCATCAGGGAAATATAAATCAAAACTACAATGAGATATTACCTCACCCCATCAGAATGGCTACAATTAACAACACAGGAGACAAAGATGTTGGTAAGTATGCAGAGAAAAAGGAACTCTCTTACACTGCTAGTGTGAATGCAAACTGGTGTAGCCACTCTGAAAAACAGTATGGAGGTTCCCCAAAAAGTTAAAAATAGAACTAACTACTGCTAGGTATTTACCCAAAGAAATAAAAAATACTGATCTGAAGGGATACATACACTTCAGTGTATATAGCAGCATTATCAACAATAGCCAAATTATGTAAAGAGCCCAAATGTCCTCCCAGTGAATCTTGACAGGAGTCAGAAAGCCCAGCCAATTTTTACTCTGAACTTTTGCCTTTCAAAAATTAAAAATACAAGGGGATAGGCCACATCCCAATATACCCAGTGGACACATGAGGACCTCTGCTAAGGAAGAAGTTAACTGGGAAATGGTAGACAAGTACATTTTTAATGTCTTTTGAATAGTGGTACATAAGTGGCTGTAATCACAACTCTTGACATCAGGATGACAGGAACACAAATAATGCTGTCTGGTTTGGGGTCTGAGGCCAACACCAATGGAACTCTTATCCAGACCATGGATGGTTCCTCTTGGGTCAACAAAAAATTCCATTGTTATGGCTCCAGAAAATAAATGTATTAGAGATATGTGTTAGAGATATATTGTCTATAAGAAACTGCACTCACATTCTTCCAAGCCCTGATGGAAATTGTTGCAGTTAGAGCCATTTTAAGGGAGCTTAAGAAAACAGTTAACCTACCTAATTGCCAGCACCTAGCACACCTTTGTCTCCCAAAAATATTCCTGGGAAATAAGATGAATAATTTCCCTCTTTGCTGATCTTAAGACAGCAAAATCTCCTGGAAACTATGTCCCCATTCAATAAATCAATTGGCTTATGCATCTGGCCTTGAGTTCATACTCAATTGATTTTGGTCATTCAATACAAAGGACAGCCCTTGGTACTAGCAGTATCTGACACTGACTGATGTAGAAACCATTGTCCACAGTGTGGGAACTTGTTATGCAACAATTGATATTGCAACCCTTTTCAGTATCCCTCTGCCTGGGAATTATTAGTATCAGTTCATTCTTGTGTAGAATGGGTATAACTCATCACTCATATCCTTCCACAAATCTATCTAAATTTTTGATCTGTCACCAATGCATAGATCATAACCTGGAAAATATCCTACTACCAGAGGGAGGAATAGCTTTCTATGTTATTGATAATATCATTATATTGGTTCCAGACAAGGAACTAACCAAAACCAAGGGCTAGACCTTGCTGATGCACAGGTGGTAACTTGATGGACCATTATTACAAAGTTCAAGAACCTAGTACCCAAATGAAATTCCTGGGCATTATTTACAAGAGGTATGGTGTCTCATCCCATTAGAGGAAACTGGCTTTGGCCCTCTATGCTACAACAATTATAAAGGATACCTGATAATTGATGGAACTATTCACTTATTTGCATGCTCAATGCCCTCTATCACTGGGATTATAAGAAAGGTCATTTACTTTTAATGGATCCACAACCAGAAGAATGACCTGGAAGCCCTCAAACTGAGGCAACCCTTCCCCTAGGCTCCTCTGATCCATTTTGCTTTTCGAGTTACAGATCTCAACAATGTCTCTCTTTGCCAGTTGGAACTTTAGGAAGAAAAACACTGCTACAGATAAGAGACATCTGTTGGACCTTTGAATCCATAATCTCTAGCAGTAGCTAGGTGAAAAATATACACCCTTTAAGAAATAATTAGTGGTCTATTATTGAGCTTCAGTGGATACTGACATATGACTCATGACTGTGAAATAGTCTCAATACAAGCAATTCCAACCAGAAGTTATCAATACTTTTGTTTTTGTTCTTTAACTATCTTAGGGTATTCATACTTTAAATCAAAGTAAAAATCTCTATAAAATATATGTTCAAATACATATTCATGAACCAAAGTAAAGAGATTTGATGAATATAACTTAAAATAATTTAGATTTATCTATAATTATTCTACTTACTAATGAATGCTTCAGCTTGGGAAGTTTTTTGTTTCTTTACTTGCATTTCTGTTTCTGACTTTGAGTCTTGATGCTTAAGCATAAGGTTTTTATCTGGTACATCATCATTAGCTACATAAAGAGATACATTTAGTTCATTAAACAGAAAAACAGTTCTATTTGAAATCTCTAGAGATCAAACTTATAACAAGTATATAGTATTATTTTCTCTCATTTTTATTACCATAATGCTAGACCCAGGATTTTATGATGAGAAGAATTTTAGTATGTGTGTGTTGAAGTAGTCTCATTATTTCATAAACATTTCTTGTCATAAAAATATATTTTATATTAGTTCCTACTTGCTTTGGATTATTTATAGTTTAGGTTAATATATATAGTCATAGCCCAAACAATTCAAATGCACACATACAAGATTATTCATTACACCATATTTGTAATTACAAGATACTCAAAAGCACCCAAATATATAAGCATATGAGATTGGTTAAATAACAAAGTAATATCAACTATGATGTGTAATGTGGTACAAAGAGTTACATATGTGGCTCTAAAATAATTTTAAAAATTACTATATCCCAACTTTAAGGGATTGCTAAGAGGTAAGTTTATTTGGGAAAAAATGCAAATGGAAGCTATCAAGTATGCTTTTAGGAAAAAAAGAATGGGAAATAAAAAGAAAATATATACTTACCTTTAGAAAAAGAAACACAGGAAAGACAAACCAGGAAATAAAGTAGTTTGTCATCAAAAGTTGTGTAGACCCTTCATGTAGATTGCACACAATGACTACTAGATCTAAGCATGTCTCTGGTGCTGATGACAACCTATAATGCAGTGAATTTTTCTCATGTTTAATGAAAAAGAATGTAGGACCCTCAGGATTACTTTGCCCAGGGACCCAAAGAAACCATGAATAATTTGCCTCCAGCATAAAGGAAGTAATCTTATTAAATGTAGTTAGGGACAGTGGCACTTTGTGAAGTGTGTCACTACAGACTCCCTCATTCAGGAAGTCTTTCAGTGGTTACTTTGCCTAAGAAAGATGAAGAAAGGGTCAAGTGGAAGAAACAACATTAATACCTGAGACGCTCTCCTTCCTTAGTTAGCTACTATTTGGTCTTGAACTGGTTTGGTCCAAATAAGGTGAGTTCTCTACCAAAAAAAAAAAATTGGACCACTTTTACAACCACCTACAAAGTGCTCTGCAAGCCACCTGATAGTTCCTTTGTTCAACAATTAGGAGTGAGTAGAGTAAATGATGAGATTGTTTACCAGACTCCGATCTGATTTCATTCTTGCAACTCTCACTGGTTACCTAGCTCAATTAAACCTCCTTACAAGGTGATGTCAGCTGGTTCATGGAACAATCCAGATCTCAACTTAAAAACTTCCAAGCAAAGAAAAAGCAACTACTAGCAAGATACCAACTTTTCACTAGCAGCCAGAATGATGTACAAATGATAAGTGAGTACTTACTCCTGGACCACCTGGTTAAAGTCTTTCCCAAAGACATCTATGGGTTTTGTTACTCAACAATGGGTCTCCAGGAAGAGATTAAAAAGATCTCCATCAGATACTTGTGACCAGATAATGGTCACTGGGGCATAACACAGAGCCCCACTAAAGTCCACACAGTGATAACTCCTATGACTATTCCCTCCAGGCCTCCCAGTGAATCTTAAGATGAATCAGAGAACAACCTCCTACTTTCACTCAGATCTCTCAACTTTAAAAAATAAACAAGACTATGTGTTAGGCCAAGGTCCCTATGACCCCATTGGTAACATGGAGGCATTTGGCAAAGTCACAGTTCGTTGGGGAGGTGAGGAAGAATTGTATTTCTTGGGCCTTTTGGACCAAGATGAAGGAGTAACAGATAATACTCTCTGGTGTTGGATTTGAGGCAACCAACTATAGGTATATCCCTTCAACCACCACCACCCCAAACCCTATTGTTATGGACTCCACTACTGAATGCGTTGTTGATATATATGTTTATATACCTGTGCATGCCCACCCCTCTCCCTTATCCCTAAGCTATGACAGGAAATCCTGCAATTGTGACCATTTCAGAGACCTAATGTAGAAAACTCTGAGCCTAACAGATTACTACTGCCTAGCGCCTTTAACTACCAAAGCAACTATTTGGAAGAGAAAAAGAAACAGCTTCCTTATTCTGAGCTTAATGAAGCACAAGTTTTCCATGAGACTATTTCTCCATTCAGTAGCCCTATCTAGCCTGTGGATTAAGCCCCTTGTGTCTGGAGATTCAACTGACTATTAGAGATGCAATGCAATCATGGAGCCCTGTGCAATGATGTTATTCAATATCATTACTGTCATGCAGGTCATTGCGTAAGCAGAGGGAAATATGTATAAAGTAATTGATATTTCAAATGTCCCTTTCAACATTTTTATCCACATGGATGCTCAAGATCAGTTTGCCATATGTGTAGTGAGTTGCAATACACATGTAATGTCTTTCCACAGGCCATGACCTGGAATAAGTCCCACTCCCACATGGAACACTAGCTTTCCACTATACACTGATACCCTATACAAATACTGATATCCTCCTTTCAACCTAAACAAGGGTACTATCCAACAAAGACAGAAGGCACATGGATTCACATGTGGTAACAAGACTGGGACATTAATACAAAAAAAAAAAAAGCACAAGGACCTGGTAACCAAGTAAAATCTCTGGGATTAAACTGGGAAGGGGCAGTGTGTTTCATTCTATAAGAGATAATTGCTAAGCTTTTAGTATCTCTAAGCCCCAATAAATACAAAGGAGGCCCAAAAATTGGTAGGACTTTTCAGCTACTAGTGCTTTGGCATTCATCATGTGATCATCTTGATGGAATTCATGTATCAGGATACCACAAAGGTCTCTATCCTTGAGTAGGACGTAATCATAGAATGACTCAGAGGCCCTCCAACACACCATCCACTCTGTCCCAGAGTGAGTCTTTGACTCACATTTGTGTTTGGGTTATAGTTCTCAGTAACCTCTCAGTTCAGTGTTTAGAGCCTATGGCAGAAGGATACTGCTAGAAGCCAGAGGTGCCCATTGGCCTTTGGTACCATAATCTTCCGGAGTCAGCTGAAAGGTACAATTCCTTTTTTTTTAATTCTCAAGTTAGTTAACATATGTGTAGTCTTGACTTCAGGATTAGAATCCAGTGATTTATCACTTACATGTAATACCCCATGCTCATCCCAACAAGTGCCCTCCTTAATGCCCATCACTCATTTTCCCCACTCCCATCAACCCTCAGTTTGTTCTATGACTTAAGAGTCTTTTTTTTATTTTTTTAACGTTTATTTATTTTTGAGACAGAGAGAGAGACAGAGCATGAACAGGGGAGGGTCAGAGAGAGGGAGACACAGAATCTGAAACAGGCTCCAGGCTCTGAGCTGTCAGCACAAAGCCCGACGCGGGGCTCGAACTCATGGATTGAGAGATCGTGACCTGAGCTGAAGTTGGCCGCTCAACCGACTGAGCCACCCAGGCTCCCCATGTACTTAAGAGTCTTATGGTTTGCCTCCCTCTCTGTTTTTATCTTATCTTAACTTCCCTTCTCCTATGAAAGGTGCAATACTTTTAAGAGACTATTATTGGCCTGTTATATGGTTTGGCAAATACTGAGTGTATAACCCATGGATATGAAATAGTCTTAAGACTAGAGAAAAAAAACAAAAGTTATTAATAATTTGTCTTTTATTCCTTAGCTATTTTGGAGTACTCACAATTTAGGTTAAAATGTAAAATTGCTATAAAATATAAGCTCAAATACTGATTCATGAATAAAAGAAAACATCTTTTGATGAGTTTAATTTAAAATGATTTAGAGGGTGACATCAGCAAGATGGCAGACTAAGAAGTCTGCCCTGAACTCCACTTAACACTGATTTAACAACCATCTATGGATAAAATACATTTATGAGAGCTCCAGAGTTTGGTTGAGAGGTTCCACCACATCAGTGAAGCATAGCATCCTAAAACAGCCATATTAAAAAGGGTAAGAGGAGCACCTGGGTGGCTCAGTTGGCTAAGCATTCAACTCTTGATTTTGGCTCAGGTCATGATCTCACAGTTTCGTGAGTTTGACCACAACATTGGGATCTGTGCTGACAGTGCAGAGCCAACTTCAAATTCTCCCTCCCTCCCTCTCTCTCTCTCTCTCTCTCTCTCTCTCTCTGCCCCATCTATGTTCATACTCTGTCTCTCTCAAAATAAATAAAGTTAAAAAAATAATTTTAAAAAGGGCAAGAACAATGACTTCACTTTATCTGTATCACTCCTCTACCAAGCCATCACAGCTCTGCACTGAAAGAGATGCCTTCATTCACAATTTCTCCCATGAGGAAAAGAGAGAAGTGAGTTTCAGGCTTCAAAATCCTTTCATGATGATCCCTGAGGCCCACTTCTATCTCTCCTCACCTAGAACACTGAAGGAATCAGCATGGCTTGATTATTTGAAGGCAGCTAAAAGATCAAGCTCTCAAATAAAAACACCTAGCTTTATACTTGGAAGAACTGGAAAGAGAAAAACAAATTATGATCAAAGTTAGCAGAAGGAAAGGAATAATAAAAGTTAGGGCATAAATAAATAAAAATAGAAAAACAATTAAAAAATCACTAAACTAAGTGTTGGATTTTTGAAAAGATAAAAAAATTGACAACCAATAACTAGGCTAAGAAAAAAGAGAGGACTCAAATAAATAAAATCACAAATGAGGACTATTACTTCTGATGTCACAGAAATTTTTTTAAAACTTATAATGGAATATTATGAACGATTAAACATCAACAAATTGGGCCAGCCTAGAAGAAGTGGGTGAATTCCTAGCAATATACAAAATACTAAGGCTGAATCAAGAAGAAATACAAAGCTTAAATGGGTAACAAATAAACGTATTGAGAGTTATCAAAAGGCACTCAACAAAGAAAATTCTAGGATCAGATGACTTCATAGGTGAATTTTACCAAAAATGTGTAGAAAAATTAATACCAACCCTTCTTAAACACACACACATTGTGAGAGAGGCAAGCGGTGTGTGTGTGTGTGTGTGTGTGTGTGTGTGTGTGTGTAAAGGGAACATTTCTTTTTAAATCCATTTGGGCTGATATAACAAAATACCACAGACTGTGTAGCTTGTAAACAAGATAAATTTATTTCTCATAGTTAAGGAAGCTGGGAGTCTAAGATCAAAGATGCAGCAGGGTTATGTTCTGGTGAGAACTCATTCCTGACTCAGCTTACACCTTCTCACTATTCCTTACATGACAGAAGGGATGAAGGATCTCTGTGGGTCTCTTTTATAAGAACACTAATCCCATTCATGAGGGCGTTACCCCCATGACCCAAGCAATTCTCATTGCTTCTAATGCCATCACATTGGTGACTAGGAGTTCAACTTATAAACACAATCATTCACTCATAGAAAATTCTGAAATCTCTTTTTATGAGGCCAGCATTACCCTGATACCAAAGCCAAAGACCCCACAAAAAAACCCACAAAACAATAGGCCAATATCCCTGGTGAACATAGATGCAAAAATCTATAGAAAACAGAATTCAATAACACATTAAAAAGATCATGCATCATGACCAAATGGCATTTATTTTAGGGAGGTAGGGATAGTTCAACATATGCAAATCATTCACTATGATATGCCACATTAAAGAGCAAAGGATAAAAAAAATCACATGATAATCTAAACATGCAGAAAAAGCATTTGACAAAATTTCAACTTTTCATAACAGATTCTCAATAAATTAAGTATAAAAAGAATTCACCTCAACACAACAAAGGCCGTATATAAGAAAAGCTCACAGCTAAATCATACTCAATGATGAAAAGCTGAAAGCTTTTTCTCTAAGATCAGGAACAAGACAAGGACATCCACTCTCACCACTTTTATATAATGTGGTATTGGAAGTCTTAGCCAAAACAATTAAATAATAAAAAACATACAAAGCATCTAAAACTGGAAAGAAAGAAATAACACTGTTTCTATTTGTAGATAATGTGATATTATATATGGAAAAGCCTGAAGCCTCCACCAAAAAATAGCTAAAACTAATAAATTCAATAAAGTAGCAAGATATAAAAACAATATACGAAGGTCAGTTGCATTTACACATATTAACAATAGAGTAGCAGAAAGAAGTGAAATTAGGAAAACAATGTCTTTTACAATAGCATCCAAAGGAACAAAGTTCCTAGGAAAAAATGTAACCAAGGGGGTGAAATACCGGTACACTGAAAATTATAAGACATTTATTAAAGAAATAGAACACATAAATAAATGGAATTACATCCATGCTCATGGATTATATGAATTAATATTGTTAAAATGCCTATACTACCGAAAGCAATGTAGAGATTGAATGCAATCCTTATCAAACTTCCAATGGTATTTTCACAGAAACAGAACAATCCTAAGATTTATATGGAACCACAAAACCTCAAATATCCAAAGCAATCTTGAGAAAGAACAAAGGTAGAAGCACCACACTTCCTGATTCAAACTATATACAAAGTTATAGTAATCAAAACACTATTGCTATAAGGACAGACACATAAATCAATAGATCAGAATAGAGTTCCCAGAAATAAACCCATGCAAACATGGTAAATTAATGTATGATGAAGGAACCAAAAATATTCGATGTAGTCTATTCAAAAAATGGTGCTGGGAAAACTGGACAGTCATATGCAAAAGAATGAAACTGTGCCACTGTCTTTCACCATACACAAAAATAAAGTCAAAGTGTGTTAAAGACTTGAGTGTAAGACCTGAAACCATAAAACTACTAGAAGTAACCATAGGTGGAAAGCTCCTTGACACAATTCTTGGTGATGATTTTTGAATTTGACACAAAAAGTAAAGGTAACCAAAGGAAAAATAAACAAGTGGGACTAAATCAAGCTCAAAAACTTCTGCTTAACAAAGGAAACCATCAACAAAATGAAAAGGCAATGTATAGAATGGGGAAAAATATTTGTAAGTCATATATCATATGAAGGGTTAATTTCAAAAATATAAAGAACTCATACAACTTAATAGCAAACAATCAAACAACCCAATTAAGAAATGGGCAGAAGATCTGAATAGATATTTTTTTTCCAATAGAAGTAATACAGATGGCCAACAGGTACATAAAAAGGTAATCATCAGGTGAATGCAAATCAAAACTACAAAGAGATATCACTTCACATGTTTTAGAATGGCTATTATAAAAAAGACATGAAATAAGTGTTGGTAAGGATGTGGAGAAAAGGGAACCCTTGCATACTGTTTTGTTTTTTGTTGTTTGTTTTTTGCTTTTTTGTTTGTTTGTCTTTCTGTTCTCAAGTTAGCTAACATACAGTGTAGTCTTGGCTTCAGGCATAGTTTCCAGTGATTCATCACTTACGTATAACACCCAGTGCTCATCTGAACAAGTGCCCTCCTTAATGCCCATAACCCATTTTCCCCACCTTGCACCCCTATCAACCCTAAGTTTGTTCTCTGTATTTAAGAGTCTTTTATGGTTTGCCTCCCTCTCTGTTTTTACCTTATTTTTCCTACCCTTCCCCTATGATCATCTGTTAACTTTCTCAAATTCCACATATGAGTAAAATCATATGATATATGTCTTTCTCTGACTGACTTACTTCGCTTAGCACAATACCCTCCAGTTCATCCACATTGGTGCAAATGGCAAGATGTCATTCTTTTTCAAGATGAGTAGTATTCCATTGAATATGTATGCCAATTCTTAATCCATTCATCAGTTGATGGGCATTTGGGTTCTTTTCATACTTTGGCTATTGTTGATAGTGCTGCTATAAACACTGGGGTAAATGTACCCCTTTGAATCAGCACTCCTGTATCCTTTGGATAAATTCCTAGTAGTACAATTCCTAGTAGTGCAAATCCTAATAGTGAAATTGATGGGTCACAGGGTAATTCTATTTTTAATGTTTTGATACTCCATACTGTTTTCTGGAGTGGCTGCACCAGTTTGCATTCCCACCAACAGTGCAAGAGTATTCCCCTTTCTCCACATCCTCACCAACATCTGTTGTTGCCCGAGCTGTTAATTTTAGCCATTTTGACAGGTGTGAGGTGGTATCTCACTCTATTTCCTTGATGATGAGTGATGTTGAGCATTTTTTCATGTGTCTGTTTGCCATCTAAATGTCTTCTTTGGAAAAGTGTTCATTCATTGTTTTTGCCCATTTCTTCACTGGATTATCTGTTTTTTGGGGTGTTGAGTTTGGTAAATTCTTTATACATGTTTGATACTAACCCTTTATCTCATATGTCATTTACAAATATTTTCTCCCATTCCACCAGTCGCCTTTTAGTTTTGTTGATTGTTTTCTTTGCTTTGCAGAATATTTTTACCTTAATGATGTCCCAATAGTTCATTTTTGCTTTTATTTTCCTTGCCTTCTGAGACATGTCTAGTAAGAAGTTGCTGCAGCCAAGGTCAGAGAGGTTGTTGCTTGTTTTCTCCTGTAGTACTTCGGTGGATTCCTGTCTCACATTTAGGTCTTTCATCCATTTTGAACTTATTTTTATGTATGGTGTAAGAAAGTGGTCTAGGTTCATTCTTCCACATGTTGCTGTCCATTTCTCCCAACACCATTTGCTGAAGAGACTATATTTTTCCATTGGATACTCTTTCCTGCTTTGTCAAAGATTAGTTGGCCATATATTTGTGGGTCCATTTATGGGTTCTCTATTCTACTCTATTAGTCTATTTGTCTGTTTTTGTGCCAGTACCATACTGCCTTGATGAGTACAGCTTTGTAATACAGGCTAAAGTCCAGGATTGTGATGCCTCCAGCTTTGGTTTTCTTTGTCAACATTACTGTGGTGAATTAGGGTTTTTTGTGATTCCATACAAATTTTCGGATTGTTTGTTCTAGCTCTGTGAAGAATGCTGCTGCTATTTTGATTGGGATTTCATTAAATGTGTAGATTCCTTTGGGTAGTATGGACATTTTAACAAAATTTGTTCTTCCAATCCATGAGCCTTAAATGTTTTTCCATTTCTTTGTATCTTCTTCAATTTCTTTCATACGCTTTCTATAGTTTTCATCATACATATCTTTTACCAGTTTAGTTAGGTTAATTCCTAGGTATTTTAGGTGTTTGATGCAATTGTAAATGGGATCAATTTCAAGATATGTCTTTCTCTTGTTTCATTTTTGGTGTATAGCAATGCGACCAATTTCTGTACATTGATTTAATATCCTGCAACTTTGCTGAATTCTTATAACAGCTCTAGAAGTTTTTGGTGGAGTGTTTCAGGTTTTCCATGTAGAATATCATGCTAAGAGTCAACGTTTGACTCTTTCTTTGCCATTTTGAATGCCCTTTATTTCGTTTTGTTGTCTGATTGCTGATGCTAGGACTTGAAATAATGTTAAACAATAATGGTGAGAGTAGATATCCCTCTCGTGTTCCTGATCTCAGGGGGAAAGCTCTCAGTTTTTTCCCATTTGGGATGATATTAGCTGTGGGCCTTTCATATATGGCTTTTAGGATAAGGTATGTTCCTTCTATCCCAACTTTCTGAGGGTTTTTATTAAGAAAAGATGCTGTATTTTGTCAAATTCTTTTTCTGCATCTATTGACAGCATCATATCGTTCTTATCCTTTATTCTATCAAAGTGATGTATCATGTTGATTGATTTGTGAATATTGAACCAACCCTACAGCCCAGAAATTAATCCCACTTGATCATGGTGAATAATCCTTTTAATATACTGTTGAATTCGATTTGCTAGTATCTTGTGGAGAATTTTTGCATCCGTGTTCCTCAGGGACCTTAGCCTGTAATTCTTTTTAGTGGGGTCTTTGTTTTTGGAATCAAGGTAACGTTGGCTTCATAGAATGATGGGGCGCCTGGGTGGCTCAGTCAGTTAAGCATCCAACTTTGGCTCAGGTCATGATCTCATGGTCCGTGAGTTTGAGCCCTGTGTCGGGCTCTGTGCTAACAGCTTAGAGCCTAGAGCCTGCTTCAGATTCTGTGTCTCCCTCTCTCTCTGCCCCTCCCCTGCTTGCACTCTGTCTCTGTCTCTCTCAAGAATAAATATTTTAAAAATTAAAAAAAAAAGAATGAGACTGGAAGCTTTACTTCTGTTTCTTTTTTTTTTTTTTGCAACAATTTGAGAATAGGTATTAACTCTGCTTTAAATGTCTTGTGGAATTCCCCTGGGAAGTCATCTGGCCCAGGACTCTTATGTGTTGGAAGATTTTTGATAACTGATTTAATTTCTTTGCTGGGTATGGGTCTGTTCAAACTTTTCCTTTCTTCCTGTTTGAGTTTTGGTAGTGTGTGAATGTTTAGAAATTTGCCCATTTCTTCCAGATTTTCTAGTTTGTTCGCATATAATTTTTCATAGTATTCTCTAATAATTGTATTTCTGTGGTGTTGGCTGTAATCTCTCCTCTTTCTATCATGATTTTATCTATTTGGGTCCTCTGTCTTTTCTTTTTGAGAAGTCTGGCTGAGGGTTTATCAATTTTGTTTATTCTTTAAAAAATCAGATCTTAGATGCATTGATCTGTTCTACTATATCTATTCTAGTATATTCTACTATATTGTTTATTTCTGTTCTAATCTTTACTATTTCTATTCTGCCGGGTTTGTTTGGGCTTTATTTGCAGCTGTCTTTCTAGCTCCTTTAGGTGTAAGCTTAGGTTGTGTATTTGGTACCTTTCTTGCTTCTTGAGACAGACCTGAATTGCAATGTATTTTCCTCTTAGGACTGCCTTTGCTACATCCCAAAGGGTTTGCACTATCGTGTTTTCATTTTCATTTGCTTCCATATATTTTTAAATTTCTTCTTTAATTTCCTGGTAGACCCATTCCTTCTTAAGTAGGAAGTTCTTTAACCTCCATGTATTTGGGGACTTTCCAAATTTTTTCTTGTGGCTGATTTCAAGTTTCATAGTGTTGTTCAGTGTTGTGATCTGAAAATATGCATGGTATGATCTCAATCTTTTTACACTTCCTGAGGGCTGTTTTGTGACCCAATATGTGATCTATTTTGGAGAATGTTCCATGTGCACTAAAGAAGAATGTGTATTCTGTTGCTTTAGAATGAAAATTTCTGAATATATCTATTAAGTCCATCTGGCCCAATGTGTTATTCAGAGCCATTGTTCCCTTACTCTCTGCCTAGATGATCTGTCCATTGTTGCAAGTGGAATATTAAAGTCCCCTATAATCATGATATTATTATCTATACATTTAGTTATGTTTGTGATTGATTTATATATTTTGGTGTCTTACGTTGGGGCATAAATTTTTACAATTGTTGGCTCTTCTTGATGAATAGACCCCTTAATTATGATAGAATGCCCTTTTTCATCTCTTGTTAGACTCTTTGTTTTAAAATCTAGTTTGTCTGGGGGCACCTGGGTGGCTCAGTTGGTTAAGTGTCTGACTTCAGCTCAGGTCATGATCTCATAGCTTGTGAGTTTGAGCCCCGCGTCAGGCACTATGCTGACAGCTCGGAGCCTAGAGCCTGCTTCAGATTCTATCTCTGTCTGTCTGCTCTCCCCAACTTGCTCTCTGTCTCTGTCTCTCAAAAACAAATAAACATTTAAAAATAAATAAAATAAAATCTAGTTTGTCTAATAGAAGCATGGCTACTCCATCTTTCTTTTGATATCTGTTAGCATGACAGATGGTTTTCCATCCCCTCACTTTGAATCTGCAGGTGTCCTGAGGTCTAAAATGAATCTCCTATAGGCAGCATATAGATGGATCTTGTATTTTTTATTCATTCTGATACCCCATGTCTTTTATTGGGCATTTAGTACATTTACATTCAGAATGATTATTGAAAGATACAGATTTAGTGCCACTGTTATCTGTGGGCTTTGTGTTTGTGGAGATGTCTCTGGTCCTTTGTAGTCTTTGCTGCTTTCCACTCACAGAATCCCCCTTAGAATCTCCTGCAGGGCTGGTTTAGTGGCCATGAACTTCTTTAGCTTTTGTTTATCTGGGAAAGCCATTATTTCTCCTATTCTGAATGACCACCTTGCTGGATGAAGGATTCTTGGATGCATATTTTTCTTATTTAGCACATTGAATATTTCCTGCCACTCCCTTCTGGCCTGCCAAGTTTCAGTGGACAGGTCTGCTATTACCCTTATGTGTCTATCCTTGCAAGTTAAGGCCCATTTGTCCCTAGCTACTTTCAGAATTCTCTCTTTATCTTTGTATTTTGCCAGTTTCACTATATGTCATGGTGTTGACCTGTTTTTGCTGATTTTAAAGGGAGTTTTCTGTACCTCTTGGACTTGAACACCTGTTTCCTTCCCCAGATTAGGGAAGTTCTCAGCTATAATTTGTTCAAATAAACCTTCTTCCCCTTTCACTGTGTCTTCTTCTGGAACTCCTATGATACAGATACTATTTCATTTCATGGAATCACTTAGCTCTCTAATTCTCCCTTCATAATCTAGTAATTTCCTTTCCCTCTTTTTTTTCAGCTTCATCATTTTCCATAATTTTATCATCTAGTTCATCTATTCTTTCCTCTGCTTCTTCCATCCTGTCACTGTATCTAGTTTATTTTGTATCTCATTTACAGCATTTCTTAATTCATTGTGGCTATTTCTTAGGTCTTTGATATCTTCAGCAATAGATTCTCTGCTATCTTCTATGCCTTTTTCAAGCCCAGCTATTAGTCTTATGACTGTCATCATAAGTTCTTAGATATATTGTTTATACCTGTTATGAGCACTTTTCTGGCTGTCATTTTTTCCTGGATTTTCTTTTGAAGAGAATCCTTCCTTTTTGCCATTTTGGATAGGTTTCTGTCTTTTATATATTTTAATAGCTTGTTATGAATCCTGTGCCTGCAAGTACTACTGTATTAAAAAGCGGCCATACACTGTCCATGGCCTGGCACTTCAGGAAGTGTTTTTGGAGTGTGGTGCATGCACTCTGTTGTTACTTTTTGGCTGCTCTCTCCCACTTGTCAGTCCTCTGCAAAGCTCCTCTTTGCTTGTAGTGGTGGAGTGTTTGTACCTTCCACCAGGTGTGTTTTGAAGTAAAGGAGGGGGGGAAGCTTGATCACATACAAAGAGAAAAATGAAAGTGGAAAAAAAGAGACCAAGCAGACAGTAAAACAAACAAACAAACAAACAAATCAGGCTTAATCCAGAGAGAGAGAAAGGAAAATAAAGGAGATACAGAAAAGGTATAAAAAGAATAAAGTAAAAATGCCTGATTAAAAAAACAAAACAGAAAAAAATATATATATATGATAAAAATTGATCAAAACCAAATCAGAAACTATAAGCCTGATTCCAACAGAAAAAAGAAGAAGAGGGTAGAAGGAAAATGAAAAGGAAAGGGAAAGAAAGGGAAGGGAGGAAAGGAAAGGAAAGGAAAGGAAAGAGAACAAGAAAAGGAAAGGAAAGGAAAGAAAAGAACAAAAAGAAAGGAAATGAAATGAAAAGATAAGAAGAAGACAGACTAACAGACAAAAACCAAAACCAATTATCTGTTGCTAACTGGGTCCTGTGGCTGTGCTGGCTGGTGCAGTCTTTCTCCAGTAGATAAACAGTTGCCAGGCACAGAGGAGGGGGGTTTGGTGTAAGTTGGTCCCGCCTCCACTAGGGCCCACTTGTGCTGCTCCCTGAAGTCTCACTGTGTTCCCGTTGAGGAGAAAAATAGCAACACCACAATCTCTCTGCCCCAGACCAGATGTCTCAAACCACACTGTTCAGGCAGCCCTTACAGAGTAGCGCAGGCAGTGGGCTTACCCTGCTCCAACAGTCTCCCGTGCCTGCTAAGTTCTCAGTTGGGATTCTAACCCTGATGTCTTAAAGGGCCCTGCACTATGTAGATCCTGTTCTGGTGGTGTAGTGCCCCCCCCGCCTTAGTCCCGCCAATAAAAGGCCTTTGGCTGGTGTCTGCATTGTCTTTTCTCCTTGGGGAGGCAATAAACCCTCTTCCCACAATACTAGAGGAAGGGAACTGTTCTCTCCCGGTGCACTCCTGAGATGGCTGCTGTCTCCCAAGGTTGGCATCCTCCCATCAGGCACAAGCACATGCAGTGGCTTCAGTCTGGAGAGTCATACACTTTTGACAACTCTGATCTTCAGCTCCTGAGGCTGTTTGCAAAATAGAAACTAGTACTCTCTGATTTCTTGTTCTCTAGTCGATGGTCCAGAGAAGTTTTTCTTACACTAACTCAAAACAGCAATTCCACAACCTCTCTACCTTTGCCTTTGTCTCTCCACAGAATGAGTTTCCTCCCCTCTGTGCCTATTCCATTTTCTCCCCCAATTCACATACGTGCACCTCGATCCCACCAAGCTATCTCCCTCCACCTGTGGAGATCCTTCTGCCACCCTGCAGATTGATTTCCTGGGTGTTTCCAAGTGATGTGACCTCAATACAGCTGTGTTTGAGGGATGAGAGAAATCCCATCTCCAACTTCTCCACCATCTTAACTCCTCTCCTTGTGTACTGTTCATAGAAATGTAAATTGGTACAACTACTATAGAAAACTGTATGGAGGTTCTTCAAAAAATCAAAAATAGAACTAGCATATGTTCCAACAATTCCACTTCTAGGTATTTTTCCAAAGGAAACAAAATAGTAACTCAAAAAGATATCTGAATTCCCTTGTTCACTGTAGCATTAATTACAATAGTTAAGACATGGAAACAATCTAAGTGGCCATCAGTAGATGAATGGATTTTAAAACTGTGAGTTACACATATATAGGAATATTATCCACACATAAAAAGAAGAAAATCCTGCCTTTTGCGACAACCTGCATGCAATAAGGGGTTATGCTAAGTGAAGTAAGTCAGAGAAAAAGACAAATACAATATGATTTCACTTATAGGTAGAGCTAAAAAAAAAAAAAGGAGGAGGAGGAGGAGGGGGAAGAAGAAGAAGAAAGAGAAGAAGGAGAATAAGAAGAAGGAGGAGGAGGAGGAGGAGAAGGAGAAGAAGAAGAAGGAGAAGAAGAAGAAGAAGGAGAAGAAGAAGAAGAAGAAGAAGAAGGGGGAGGAGGAGGAGGAAAAGGAGAAGGAGAAGAAGAAGAAGAAGGAGGAGGAGGAGGAGGAGGAGGAGGAGGAGAAGGAGGAGGAGGAGGAGGAGGAGGAGGAGGAGGAGAAGAAGAAGAGGAAGAAGAACACCACCACCACCACCACACAGAACAGACTGGTGGTTGCCAGAACCGGAACAAGGGCAAATGGGTGAAAATGGTCAAAAGGTACACATGTCCAGTTATAAAATAAATAAGTCCTGGGGATATAATGTACCACATGGTGATTATAGTTAATGATACTATATTATATACCAGAAAGTTGCTAAAAGAGTAGACCTTAAAAGTTCTCAGCATAAGAAATAAATTGTATCTATGTGTGGTGATAGATGTTAATTCTGCATACTGTGGTGATCATTTCACAATATACAGCTAACCCTTCAACAATGTGGGGGTTAGGGGCTCTGACCCCCCCCCATACAGTCAAAAATCAATGTATAATTTTTGACTCCCCTAAACCTGAACTACTAACACCCTACTGTTTACCAGAAGCCTTGCTGATAGCTAATACAGTTGATTAACAGATACCTTGTATGTTATATGTACTTTCTACTGTACTCTTATAAAGTATGACAAAGAAAAATGTTATTAAGGAAATCATAAGGTACATTTATAGTACTATATTTGAAAAAAATCTTCATATAAGTGGACCTGCATGAACATAGACCCTTATGTTGTTCAAGAATCAACTGGACACATACATTGAATCATTATGTTGTACTCTTGAAACTAATATATCACATGTCAATTATATCTCAATAAAAAGAACCCTAAATCATAAAAGATAAGAATGGGAATTAAAACTGAAACTAAATATAAGTAAATAAACCTACTGGCATAAGTAAGAAAACAATAATGCAAGTAAATCAATAAAGTGTTTGAAATATACACTTACTCCTGCACAAAACAGTGGAGGGGTAAAGTGTAAACAAATCACAAATCTTGTTTAGTAAGCTTATTTTTCTAGTGTTTTCTCTAGTGTTCTGCATTCTGAAACAATTTAAGAAGCCCTAAAATATAGATCAAATGATTAAATATATTGATGTTGTGTAGATTGATTCACACTTCAGAAGGCAGGACATACACACGTGAAATAGAGAAAGGAAAGAACAGGTCTTGAAGGGATAGATTGGAATTGAATATTTCTGTGAGAAATAATGATTTCTAAATATTTCTATGAATATGCATATTCATGTATATGTTCACATGTATAAGTACATAAGCATAGGTGAGTATGGCTATGCCTATATATAATATATGTACATGTATGTTGATATACATATGTGTTTATACTGAAGCATTTTTAACAGCCAAATTCCCATGTGTGATCTTTTAGGCCCAACCTTAGACAATTACAAAGGCCTTATCTGGCAGTTGTCATGGCGGGGAATCTTCAGATTCCACGCTAGACTTGATTCACAGCCAGTGAAGTGTAGACATTGGCAGTGGTTGCAGTCAAAGACTAAGTCCCATACAACTGGAAATATCTGCATTACTAATCCATGTGCCTCAATTTTGAGGCATTTTTATGCATGGAGGATTCATCTAAGATACTGTACTGTTCATATGCTTCTACATAGTTTGGTTTTTCATTATCATTTCATTGTAGACATTTTTATTAGTTTTGATAGCTTTCACTTCTTTTATTCCTTGCCCTCCCACCACCAACTCACTTCAGCCTCCAAGTCTATACAACAGGAAGAGCCTTTTGTTTGAAACTTCTTTGGTTGTAAGATGATCTTCTCACAACCTACCCCTGCCAGCACTGATATTCTGACTCTCCAATGCTGTTCTATGGAGGAAAACGGAAAGCTGATGTAACTGGACACTTTTCTTGTTTAGACTCTTTCTAATAAATTACAGTAACAGAATAAATGCTTAATTTCACTTTCAATTTGGCTTGCTATCTTAACTAACTAACTTAAAAACAGGTAGCTCTCTCCTTAAAAATTAGTGCAGCCAGCAATGTGGTCAATTAAGCACAATTCCCTTCTAGAAGGAACGTTAGTGAATCCTCAGGGCTCCATAAAGTGATACTACTAGGTCATGTGCAAGAGTCAGAGGGTCCCATAGGGCACATGACAGTTCAGGTCAGGGTGTCTCAGGATGTGCTAGCGGACTCTGGAGCATGCTTTAAGAGAGTGCTATTTTATTATTTACTTTTAATTTCTGAGAGGGAACAATGGTTCTTCTATTTATTTCCTTTTTTTTTTTTTTTTTTTGGCTAAGATACCCAGTGGGTAGGTAGAATTAAACATCCAATAGAGGAATTTTGATAAAGCTGGAGAAGCAAGACCTTAGCTATTACTTATAGTTTTACCAGCTATGGAACCAAAAATTGAAGACCCTGCATGCTGAGTTGTACCCAATATTATTAGTTCTACTGTAGTGGGAGCTGATGGGCAGTTTATGATGCAGAGATTTACTGAGATTCATGCTTTAACAAAAGAATGTAGAGTCCTGAGAACCACTTTGTCCGGTGACCTGAAGAAACTTTTAAGACTTGGATAAGTCATCTTCATGTTTAAAGAAGTAATATTTTTTTTTAATTTTTTTTTTCAACGTTTATTTATTTTTCAGAGAGAGAGACAGAGCACGAACGGGGGAGGGGCAGAGAGAGAGAGGGAGACACAGAATCGGAAACAGGCTCCAGGCTCTGAGCCATCAGCCCAGAGCCCGACGCGGGGCTCAAACTCACGGACCGCGAGATCGTGACCTGGCTGAAGTCGGATGCTCAACCGACTGCGCCACCCAGGCGCCCCTAAAGAAGTAATATTTTTAAAGAAGTAGTCATGTGGTACTCATTTTTCTCTGACTTATTTTGCTTAGCAAAATAGCAAGATTTCATTCTTTTTGATGGTTCTGTAATATTCCATTGTATGTGTGTATATACATATATATAGATATACATATATATGTATATATATGTGTATACATTTGTGTATGTGTGTGTACACACACACACACACACACACACACACACACACACACACCATCTTCTTTGCCCATTCATTAGTCTATGGACATTTGAGCTCTTTCTATAGTTTGGCTATAGTTGATAATACTGCTACAATCATAGGGGTGCATGTGCCCCTTTGAATCTATTTTTGTATCCTTTGGGTAATACTTAGTAGTGCAATTTGCTGGGTTATAGGGTAGTTTTATTTTTAACTTTTTGAGAAATTTCCATATTATTTTCCAGGTTGTCTACACCAGTTTGCATTCATATGTGGAATTTAAGAAAGAAAACAGATGAACATATGGGACTGGAAAAAAAGAGAAAGGGAAGCAAACCATAAGAGACTCTTAACTATAGAGAGCAAAATAAGGGTTGTAGAGGGAGGTAGGTGGAGGATGGGCTAAATGGGTGATGGATATTAAGGATGGCACTTGTTATGATGAGCACTGGATGTTATTGTAAGTGATGAATCACTAAATTCTACTCCTGAAACCAATATTACACTATATATTAACTAACTAGAATTTAAATAAAATTTTGAAAAAAAATAGTCAAGTAATATTGTTGGTTTCCTAATACAAAAAAAAAAACCCTTTCTCAGAGAGTTTTGACAATGGATACATTGCACAAGGAGATGGAAGAAAGGGGTATGAAAAAAACACAGACATTCAAGACTCTCTCCTTCCTCAGCTGGGTACTGTTTTGGATTTCACAGATGACTCATTCTTGCCCTTGTAAAACATGTTTTAACTATAATTGAAGAGGCTATAGTAATTTCATGAACCTCCCGTTGTACTTAGGATATACAATAAAGGTATGAGGATAGTAGATGATATTACTTTTTACCAGACTCAAAATTCTGGGTTCATTTGCGCCGCTATTGCTGGACATTAAGCTCAGTTAAACAAAGTTTCAAGGTCACGGCAATTAGTCTATGATATTATCTGGATCTTAACTGGAAAATTTCTGGACAAGTAATAGTGGATACTGCCAAGACAGCAATGATTGACCATAAGAGAGAGTGATATAAAAATGGTAATCTAGTAAACACTCCTGGACCATCGAGGCAAAGGTTTTAAAGAGATCAAAGAGTGTGTTTATACAAAAACAGGCTTAGTCTCAATAAGTAGACTAATGGGCTCTTTTCCTAGAACATTATGGCCAGGTAGTGGGATAAGAGAGGCTCAACAGACCCACTACTTATGCTAATGGATCCTTTGATTAATACAGGTGCTATGCTTCTGTTTTTCCCAGTGATCCTTGCCAAGAATCAGAGTGCTCCACCAACTATTACCAAGACATTATGGCTTTCAAAAATAAATAAGACAATGGGTTTTTCCAGGCCTCATGTACCCACAGTGGGGGAGGTGGGGAGGGAATATGAAGACTTCTGCTCATCATCATAGTTCAGTGGAGATGTGCAGGAAACTTTCATTTCTGGGCCTTTGAGATACTGGTGCATAGAAGACAATGATCTCCACAACGTTTGACACCAAGATGAGGGGCAAACCAATAATGTTCATTGGCTTGGGGTCCAAAGCCACCACTAATGGGAAACTTACTCAAAATTCCACAATGATGTGTCCACTCAGGCCACCTCAAAACTCTACCCCCACTACTAAATGTATTGTCAGTATAGAAGTATTATCTACATGAATGTCTACTTGATTTCACCCTAACCCTTGGTAGAAATTGCCACTTTAGCAAGACAGGTGGAAGACTGTGAAACTACCCAACTATTAGCACCTAGTACCTTGTTTCTCAAAAACATCCACCAGGGGAAACAAAATAAATAACTGCCCTTATTGATGAGCTTAATGAAGCAAAAATTCTTCCTGTGACTGCTTATCCATTAAATAACTCAATATACCTTAGGTATATGTCCTTGTGTGCATAGAGACTCCAGTGATTATTCATAGCTCGGTGGTGTAGTACTGAGGCACTAGTTGCATCCAATATTATGACTGTCATGGAAGTTAATATCCATAGTGAAGGAATTTGGTATTCTGTAATAGACAGTACAGATACCCTATCCAGAAACTTTGTACACATAGATGATCAAGATAAATTTGTCATATGTGGATTGGATTGCAACCCACCACTAATATTCTTTCACAAGGCTCCATAAATCTTCCAACTATCTGTGTCAATAAACAGTTATGACCTAGAAATGTTCTAAACTCAGAGAGAGCACTAGGCTTCCATTCTATTAATACATCCAAGTGGACCCAGACAAGGGCACAACTTAACAAGGACCAGACATCCTATAGACCTACATGTGGCAACATAGCTGGACCATTAAAACAAACAAGGCACAGTTACCAAGTACCTAATAGAAATTCCTGGGCATAATCTGTAAGCAGCACAATGTCTCAACCCAGAGAACAAGACTACCAATCTTTGGCCCATTCTGTTTCAACGAATGAAAATGAGGCATAACTACTGGCAGAAATATTTGGCTACTTGCACTCTCATATTCTCCATGTGGGGTTTTTGATGACATTCATCTATTAGGTTACCTCAAAGGTCCCTCCTTTTAGTGGGGCCACAGCCAAGAGAATGTATTTGAAGCCTTCCAACAGGACTCATAGGGTGCCTTTCCTCTAGGCTCCTCTGATCATTTGCTATGTGACTCACAGTTCTCAGTAACATCTCTGTTTACCAATTAGAGTTGTGGTAGAAGTCCTCTGCCATAGGTCAGAAACATCTACCACATCCTGCTGAAAGGCTTGCATCCTTTGCAAGAAAATTACTGGCCCATAATTGGCCTTGGTGTCTGAGTGTAGAACTTGTGATTGTGAAATAATATTACAACCAGAAATACCAATGAAAGTTATGAAAAATTTGACTTTTGTTCTCTAATTATCTTAGGGTATTTACAATTAAGGTCAAAGGAACTACAAATGTCCCATAAAATATGATCTCAAACATATACTCATGAACCAAAGGGAAAAAATATTCTACTGAATTTAATTAAAATAATTTAAAGTTATCTTTAATTGTACTTACTAATGTTTCTTTCCCCTTTGGATGTTCTCTGTTTCTTTACTTGCATTTGTGTTTTTGATATTGAATCTTGGTTTTCATCAAGCACAAGATTTCCATCTGGTACTTCAAACTGAGCTACATAAAGAGACACATTTAGTTGAATAAATATAGAAACAGATCTGTTGTGAAACCCCTAACTTTCAAGCTTATAACAAGTATAAGGCAGAATTTATCCTCATTTCTATAAAGTTATAAATAAATTGCCATAATGTCAGATCTGACATGAAAATAGGAGAATTTTAATATATATGTATTAAAACTATCTCATAACTTCATTAATAATCCTTGGCATCAAATGTACTTTATGTTAATCTCTGTTAGGCATTTTATGCTTAAATTAAAATTTAATCATAGGACAAGACATCAGCAAGATGGAGGACTAGTAAGGTCCAGGCCTTCATTCCCCCCCAAAAACACTGAGTTAGCAACAGTGTACAAACCAAAACACCTTTTAGAGAACTATAAAAACCAGTTTGAAGCTGCTTTGCCCAAGTGAATTACTTACCAAGAAAAACTGCATCAAAAAGAATAACGAGGATTATGGCATTTTGCCCACTTTAGATGCACCCTTTCCCTGGTGCGGCATGCCACAATCACAGGGAAGCCTCCCAATTTCCAGCTTCTCTCTTGGGATGAAAAGAAAAAGGTGGAACTTGTACCTAACTTTGTGGAAAATCTGGGAGCACCTGAGTTACTGGTTTCTATCTTGCCTGACTTGAAACACTGATGGAAACAGCTGCATAGATAAATACCAGGTTGGAAGCTGATGAAAACAAAGGTGAGTACCATGGCACATTAGAGGTATAGGATGTATGTAATTCTGCACATGACAGAGGAGCAAGAGATTACAGGAAGAAAAATACTACAGGAACCAAAACCAAAAACTCCTGAGAAGAAATAGGGGAGACCCTCTTAGGGAAACTATGAGAGTTAAAAGCAGCCATGAATAAAAGAGCATACACGAGCCCAGAGAACACACATTCCCCAGAAAAGGTTTGAGAAGTCTCAGAACCTCTCTGCAAGGCTGATTTGTCAAAGTATTTCCCTGCATGAAGCCAGTTTGTAAATACTGAGAGAGATGCTGTGCTTTCAAAATCATAAATCTCAACAAAAAATGACAAGACATACCACAACAAACAAACAACAACAAAAACATGCCTTAATGAAATAAGGAATATGATGCCTGAATAAAATTTAAATAGCAGCATTATCAACAACAGCCAAATTACAGAAAGAGCCCAAATGTCCATCGACTGATGAATGGATAAAGATTATGTGGTATGTGTATATATAATATTCCGTCATATATATATATGTATATATATATATATATATATATTCCATATATATATATATATATTCCATATAACATATATATGGAATACATATGTATTATAATGGAATTATAATGGAATATATATGCATATATATGCATATATATAATGGAATATTACTCAACCATAAAAAAGAATGAAATCTTGCCATTTCAATGACATGGATGGAGGCTAGAGAATATTATGCTAAATGAAATAAGTCAGTCAAAGAAAGACAAATACCATATGATTTCAGTAATATGTAAAATTTAAGAAACACAAAAAATACACATAGGGAATAAAAGAGAGGAAAATCAAGAAACAGAGGCTTAACCATAGAGAACAAACCAGAGGGTTACCAGAGGGGAGGTGAGTAGGGGGAAGATGTATTAAATAGATGATGGGGATTAAGAAGTATATTTGTTGTGATGAGCACCAGGTGTTGTATGTAAATGTTGAATCATTAAATTCTACACATAAAACTAATATTACATTTAATGTTAACTAACTGGAATTTAAACAAAAACTTGGAAAAAATATCAACAAAGGTATAGAAACTATTTTTAAAAATTCTGGAACAATAACTGAATTGAAAAATTCACTAAAGGTGTTCAATAACAAATTTTCTCAGGAAGAAAAAGAATAGAAACCTGGAAGACAAGTCACTTGAAATTTCTGGAGTAAGGAGAAAAAAAGGTGAAGAAACCATAGAGGATTTACCAGACACTATCAAGTTGACCAAGATACACGATATAGAAATCCCAGAGTGGAAGAGAGGGAATAAGGAGCAGAGACTTTATTTGAAGAAATAATGACCAAAAAAATCCCAAATTTGAGAAAAGAAATGGATGTACAAATTCAACCAGCTGAATGAACTCTAACTAGGAAAAACCCAAAAGACCAACACTGAAACACATTACAAACTGTTAAAAGACAAACACATGAAAAGATGCTCAACGTCATGCATCATCAGGGAAATACAAATCAAAACCACACTCAGATACCATCTCACGCCAGTCAGAATGACTAAAATGAACAAATCAGGAGACTATAGATGCTGGAGAGGATGTGGAGAAACGGGAACCATCTTGCACTGTTGGTGGGAATGCAAACTGGTGCAGCCACTCTGGAAAACAGTGTGGAGGTTCCTCAAAAAATTAAAAATAGATCTACCCTATGACCCAGCAATAGCACTGCTAGGAATTTACCCAAGGGATGCAGGAGTGCTGATGCATAGGGGCACTTGTACTCCAATGTTTATAGCAGCACTGTCAACAATGGCCAAATTATGGAAAGAGCCTAAATGTCCATCAACTGATGAATGGATAAAGAAATTGTGGTTTATATACACAATGGAATACTACATGGCAATAAGAAAGAATGAAATATGTAGCAACGTGGATGGAACTGGAGAGTGTTATGCTAAATGAAATATGTCATACAGAGAAAGACAGATACCATATGTTTTCACTCTTATGTGGATCCTGAGAAACTTAACAGAATACCATGGGGGAGGAAAAGGAAAAAAAAAAGTTAGAGAAGGAGGGAGCCAAAACATAAGAGACTCTTAAAAACTGATAACAAACTGAGCGTTGATGGGGGATGGGGGATGGGTACTGAGGAGGGCACCTGTTGGGATGAGCACTGGGTGTTGTATGGAAATAAATTTGACATAAATTTCATATTAAAAAAAGACAAACACCAAGAGAGAATCTTAAAAGCAGCCAAAGAAAAACAATTTGCTACATACAAGGAAGCCTCTATAACTTTACACCAGTAGATTTCTCAGCAAGAACCTTGTAGGCCAGAAGACATTGGGATAACATATTAAAAGTGCCAAAAGAAAATATTGTCAACCAAGCATACTATATTTGGCAAAACTGTCCTTCAAAAATGAAGGGAAAATTAAGACTTACCCAGGTAGCAAAAGCTGAGGAAATTCCTAGCGCTAGACATACCCAAACAGAAATGCTAAAGGGAAGTATTTCAAGTTGAAATGAGAGGACATTAAATGGCACCACAAAGGTATAGAATAATATATTTTTGTGTTTAAGGTAAATGTATGGACAAATGAAGACACCTATGTTATTTAAATTTTGATGCATAACTTAACTTTTAATTCTTATATAGAATTTAGAGAAAAGCATAAAAATAACTATAAATCTATGCTAATGGGCACACAATATTTAAAGATGTAATTTGTGGGGCGCCTGGGTGGCGCAGTCGGTTAAGCATCCGACTTCAGCCAGGTCACGATCTCGTGGTCCGTGAGTTCGAGCCCCGTGTCAGGCTCTGGGCTGATGGCTCAGAGCCTGGAGCCTGTTTCTGATTCTGTGTCTCCCTCTCTCTCTGCCCCTCCCCCGTTCATGCTCTGTCTCTCTCTGTCCCAAAAATAAATAAACATTGAAAAAAAAATTTAAAAAAAAAGATGTAATTTGTGATATCAATAAATAAAGTCAGGGGAGGAACATTAAAGGAGAACAGTTGTATGACTGAAGTATGTATGTGATTAAAATAAATTGTTTTAACTTTATGACGTTCAATGTAATCCATGGTAACCACAAATAAAACATTCATAGAATATACATGTTATATAATGAATGTTCATATCCTCCCAAACTCAGTGTTGAAGCCCTAACCCCAATGTGATGCTTTGGAGATAGGGCTTAGGAAAGTAATTAAGGTTAGTGATAAGTCAAAGGTAAAGTCTTCATCTAACAGCATTAACATCTTAATAAGAAAAGACACCAGAGAGTGTGCACATATGCATGCTTGTGCCCTCTCACTCTTTCCATGTGTGCACAAAGAAAAGATTATATGAGTACACAGAAAATGGTGGACACTCCTGAGCCAAGAGAAGAGGTGAATAAAATCTATCTTACCAGCACCTTGATCTTGGACTTCCTCCTCCAGAACTGTAAGAAATAAGTCACTTTTTTAAGTGACCCTGTCTATGGTATTTAGTTATGGCAGCCTGAACAGACTCATACAGTACACAAAAGGAAATTAGAAAGAAAGCAAAGCCTGTCATTACAAAAAAAAAAAAATTAATCAAATACAAAGGAAGACAGTAAGATAGGAAAAGAGAAGCAAAAATATGCATGATACAGAAAACAGTTAACAAAATGGCAATAGTGTCTTTCCCTATCCAATTGTATACCATCTAATTGAATAACCTAAAATTAATGAATTTTTAGAAAAACACGACCTACCAAAGTAAATGGGTTAAACTTCCAAATCAAAAGATACAGAGTAGATGAATGTATAAAAACAAACTAAAACAAACCAAGACTCATATATATGGTGTCCATAAGAGGCTGTAGATCTAAGAGTGAAAGTGAAAGGATGGAAACAGATATTCCATGTAAATGGTAACCAAAAGAGAGCAGAGGTGGCTATACTATTAACAGGCAAATGAGACTTTTAGTCAAAAACTATTACAAAAGAGAGGTGCCTGGGTGGCTCAGTCAGTTGGGCATCCAGCTCAGGATCAGGTCATGATCTCACAGTTCATGGGTTCAAGCCCTGCATCGGGCTCTGTGCTAACAACTCAGAGCCTGGAGCCTGCTTCAGATTCTGTGTCTCCCTCTCTCTCTGCCCCTCCGCCACTCATTGTCTGTCTCTCTCTCTCTCAAAAATAAACATTAAAAAAAAAAACTATTACAAAAGACAAATTAAGACATCTGATAATAAAAAGTTAATTCTTCAAGAATAATAACAATAATAAATATCTATGCACAATACATGAAACTTCTAAATGTATGAAGCAAACATTAATCAGAATGAATAAAAAATAGGAAATAAAACGAAAATTGTAGTACACTTCAATACCCCACTTTCAAAAAATGGAAAGAACAATAAGGAAATCAGAGTACTTGAAAAACACTACAGACAAGTTGGACATTACAGATAGATGTAGAAATCTCCAACAATAGCAGAATACACATTTTTCTCAAGTGTATAGGGAACATTCTCCAGGATAGACCACGTTGGCCACAGGTAAGTCTTAACAAAATTTGAAAGACTGAAATCATGCAAAGTAACTTTTCTGATCACAATGAAAAGAAACTAAAAATCAACAGTAGCATAAACACTGAGAAATCCACACATATATTGAAAATTTAAAATACATTCTTAAAAAATCAAGGGGTCAAAGCAGAAATCACAAGGAAAATTAGAAAATACCTTGAGATAAATGAAAATGAAAACCTAACATCCAAAATGTATGCAATGTAGTGGAAGTAGTTTCAAAGGCAAATTTATAACTGTGAACACTTACATTAAAAAGTAAGAGGGGAGCCTGGGTAGGTCAGTCAGTTAAGTGTCCAACTCTTGGTGTCACCTCAGGTCATGATCTATCACAGGTGGTGAGTTTTTTTTTTTTTTTTTTTAAATTTTTTTTTTTCAACATTTATTTATTTTTGGGACAGAGAGAGACAGAGCATGAACAGGGGAAGGGCAGAGAGAGAGAGGGAGACACAGAATCGGAAACAGGCTCCAGGCTCTGAGCCATCAGCCCAGAGCCCGACGCGGGGCTCGAACCCACGGACCGCAAGATCGTGACCTGGCTGAAGTCGGACGCTCAACCGACTGCGCCACCCAGGCGCCCCTCACAGGTGGTGAGTTTGAGCCCCACATCCAGCCCCACATCCAGCCTCTCATCCAGCCCCACATCAGGCTCCTCACTTGTCAGTGCCTGGGATTCTCTCTCTACCTCTCTCTCTGCCTCTCCCCTGCTAGCTCTCTCTGTCTCTCAAAATAAATAAATAAACTTAAAAAAAGGAAGAAACATCCCCGCCAAAAAAACAATCTAGCTTCACACCTCAATGAATTAGCAAAAGAAGAAAAAAACAATCCAGAGCTATCAGAATAAAGGAAATAATAAATATTGGAGCAGAGATAATGAAATGGAGAATAGGAAAACAATAAAGAAAATCAATGAAACCAAGAATTGGTTCGTTGAAAAAATAAAAAAAATTGAAACATATAGCTAGATTAGCTAGGATGAAAAGGAACAAGATTCAAATAATTATATAAAAAATGAAAGAAGGTATATTACAACTGATACCACAAGAATAAAAAGATTATAAGAGAACATTACAAACAATTCCATGCCAAGAACTACACAACATACCATCTGAATCATGAATAAACAGAAAATCCAAAACAAGTAGTGTAAGTAGTAAACAGATTAAATCAGTAATCAAAAACCTCCCAACAAATTAAAGACCAAGATCAGATAGCTCCACTGGAGAATTCTACCACGTATTTAAAGATAATTTAGCACCTATCCTCCTCAAACTGATCCAAATAACTGAATGAAAGACAACACTTCCAAACTCATGTTATTAGGCTAGCACTATCTTATACCAAAGTCAGACAAACACACTACATGAAAAGAAACTTACAGGCCAGTATCCCTGATAAACATACATAAAAAATCCTTAACAATATACTAGCAAACAGAATTAAAGAGCTTGTTGAAAGGATTAAACTCAGAGCTAAGTGGGACTTTTTTCCTGAAATGCAAGGATGAATCAATATATGAAAATCAATTAATGTCATGTGCTAATATTAACAGCATTAAAACACACACACACATGCACACACACACGACCATCTCAACTGAAGCAGAAACAGCATGTGAAAAAATTCAACATCCTCTCATTATTAAAGTAAAAAACCAAACATTTTTCCTCTGAGATAAGAAAAAAGGAGATGAACATTCACTATTTCTATTCAACAGTACTAGAAGTCCTAACCATAGCAGTTGAGTGAGTGAGTGAATAAATAAATAAATAAATAAATAAATAAATAAATAAATAAAATTTATACAGAAAGAAGTAAAATTATTTCTGTTCACAGATAACAGGATCTTTATACATAGAAAACCCTAAAGGGTCATATAAAATGTATTAGAATTAATGAATAAATTCAGCAAAAGTTCAGGATACAAAATCACGGTACAAAAACTGTACATTTCTATACCTTATCAATGTAAAATATGAAAAGTAAACTAAAAAGAAAAATAAGTCCATCAACAATAATAAAATAAGTAGGAATAAATTTAACCAAGGAGGCAAAATATATGTACACTGAAAACTATAAAACACTACTGAAAAAATTAAAGACAACACAAATAAATGGAAGACATCTTATGTTTATGGATTAGATAAATTAATATTGTTAAAACATTAGTACTGCCTAAGGCAATCTATAGATACAGCGCAATCCCTAAAAAATTTTTATGTGCATTTTTTGTCAAGATAGAAATTTAAAAATTCATCCTAAAATTTATACAGAATCGCAAAGAAATAATAACAAACTTAGAGGTCTAATATTTCCTAATTTTAAAACTTATTACAAAGCAAAAGTAATCAAAATAGTTTGCTCGTGGCATAAAGATACATAGACAAATAGAATAGAGACAGGAAAATTGTAGCAGAGTAGGAGGACCCTAGGCTCACCTCATCCCATAAATACAACTAGGAAATTATGAAATCATCCTAAGTGCCACATAAATTAGCCTAAGACTAACAGAACAAACTCCAAAACTAAAGGGGGAGAAGAAGCCACATGAAAGAAGGTAGGAAGTGCAGAAATGTGATCTAAGGGCAAAATGGTTCCTAGGGGCTGCTGCAGAAGAGAGATAGCCATGCTTACAGAGAAGGGTTGAGAGAGAGAGAGAGAGAGAAGCACACAGGGAAATGCACAAAGAGAACCTGTCCCCATAGCCATTGGGTTGGAAAACAAGAGGCTGAATTTCATGAGTTCTTGCCATCAGGGAGGTTTAAAGTCTGGAGTATTAAAGGTCAGTGGGTTTGCCTGGGATAGACCCTGGAGAGCACTGTGCTGCTCTTAGAGAGAAGGCAGGCAAAAACTGGAAGGCATACAGCATGGATATAGAGATTTGAAGAGCGCCTGGGAGTACCCAGTAGGGAGATTATTTGCTCCTCTCAAAGCATGTCCCTGAGAGGCAGAATTCGCAGAGATACCACTCTAGGAACAAAGGAGCTACCCTGTGCCATTTCCCTCCCCACCGCTCTGGATAAACACAGAGCCACCTGCAGGAAGCAGTGCAATGCAGACAAAGTCTGCCTAACTTCCTTACAATAAGCACCATCCCACCACACTTCATTGTAATTGCCCTCTCAGTCATGCTTACCTCAGTCCCAGCATGGTAGGCCCCTCCCCAGCAAGACCAGCACAAACCCTTGCCCACTCCATTTCTCCCAACTGCAGAGTTTCACAGGGCCTCAGTTCCAGTGGAGGTAATGACAGGTCTCATTTCACAACAGACAAGAGCATGCCTGGTTAAAAGTCACCACTTTCAGGCCAGGTGCCAAACACTGCCCACAGCAGGCAAGGAGAACCTCTGCAGATAACTTGCCTGAAGGATAGAGCAGCCAAAACACAACACCAGAGAACACACAACACACACTGTAGGCACTCCCTGAAGTGTGAGGCCCTGGGCACTACATGACCTCTTCTTCATAAGGCCAGTATTTTCAGGAGCAGAAGATATAACTGGCTTTTCCAACACAGAGAAAAGGCATAAATTTAGATAAAAATTTAGAGAAAATGAGAAGACATGGGAATTTATACTAAATGAAAGAACAAGATAAGGCCACGTCCAGAGATGTAAGTAAAACAGATATAATAACATGCTTAATGCAGATTTTAGAGCAATTATCATAAAGGGGACACTTGGCTGGCTCAGGCAGTAAAGTATGTGAATCTGATCTCAGGATCATGAGTTTGAATCCCATGTGGAGGGTAGAGATCACTTTAAAAATAAAAAATAGGAGGAGGAGGGGCCAACATGGCAGAGAAGTAGGAGGATCCAAAGTTCCCTCCTCTCTCAAAGCAGAGTTGAGGCCAAAGGACTATGAACTCCAAGAGTCTGGGTGGCAAAGTGATAGAGATGCTTCTAGGGACCCACCAGGACAATCTGATGGGCCATAGGTTCATGACTGCAAACTGAGAGGGATAAAATGAACAAAGGGGAGGGATCCCCTTCTGTGGAGAGACAAAGGGAAGAGAAAGAGAGGCTGGGGAAATGTAGGATGGTATCTGGACAAGAGGAAAACATGGACTGGGACAGAGAAAGATCCAATCTCTAACTGCAAGGCTTTCTTTGGACTGGGGCTGGCTGTCCTGTTCTCGCACGTGGGGAGAAGGGGAGCCAGCCCCAGGCTCTGTAACTAGTTCCGAGATTCAGTTTGCAGTGGGAGAAAGCAATCCCCTCCCTGGAGTGTTGTGGGAAGAAGGCATATATCCGCTCAAAGGAGCAGCACTTCCCCCAAAACATGGGCAGATGGAGTAAGAACCTTAAAGACATCAGGGTTTAAGTCACAGCCGAGCACCAGGGAGGTGCAGGAGATGGTGGAAAGGGACAATTGCATGCAGGCCACTGTGAGCCAGCAGAATAGCTCTTCCCTGGAACTAGGACAAATGGAGCAGGAATCTTTAAGACATCGGGGATTAAATCCCAGCCAAGTTCCAGGGAGGCATGGGAGTCATGGAGTGGGACAAACCACCTCGTTTGTGACTGTTGCACAGTGAAGATGGCTTGTACAGAGTGGTTTGGGACACCTGGTCCATGGAGAAGAGACTGGAGCATCACCATTTTTCTCCCCATCACCAACAAGGCTGGGCTTCAGGAAATGGATAGGAGGCCCACAGGAGAGGCAGGACCTGCCTACATCAAATCACTCTGCCACATGCCTGATGAATGCTTATCTACAAGAGCAAGATTGACACTGACAAACCAGATATCCCCTAGTCCAGACCAGCACTGTTGCACTGCCTTATTTAATCCTCAGACAATTCTTATTATATATATGTATTCAACCCTCTGTTTCTTGTTCTTATCTCTTCTTTCCTCTAGACTGGTTACACTGGTTGTTTAAGCAGACATATGTAATCTATTCTCTTGATACATGTTCTACATCTCCTTCCTTATTTTCCTTTCTCTCTCTCTCTGGATTAAGCCCTATAGTTTCTCTGTCTGGTTAATTTTCTTTTCTTTTCTTTTCCCCAGCCCCTGTCATTTCTCTCTTTGTATAGGATAAGGCCTCTTCCAGCATCACTTCCTCCACCCTGTTGTTTACTTGTAGCTGGTGTTTCTGGGTTTTGTTTTGTTTTGTTTTTTGTTTGTTTATTTGTGCAATTACTTGTTTTTGTTTTCTGTTTGTTTTTTGTTGTTTGTTTTCCTTTCCAGGGCTTTCAATGAAAAAATCAAAGCACACCTGGGGGAGGGTCCAAAACATGGTAGGGAGTGAAAGTAATCAAAGTCACAACAATAGAGAGCAAGTAACACTCTCCAAAAACCACCTCCTGAAGGGCTAGGCCCTGGGCAGTGTATGACCTCTCTTTAATATACTAGTGCTCATAGGTGCAGGGCACATAACAAGATTTTAAAACAAATAAGGGACAGAAAACTAGCCAAAATGATGACACAGAAGAATTCTCCTCAAAAGAAATTCCAGAAAGAAATGAGAGATAAAGAATTGATCAAAACACATGTAAACAATATAACTGAAGGAGAATTTAGAATAATAGTCATAAAATTAATTGTTGGGCTTGAAAACAGTATAGAAGACAGCAGAGAATCTATTGCTGCAGAGATCAAGGAACTAAATAATAGACATGATGAATTAAAAAATGCTGCAAATGAGGTGCAAAATAAACTAGAGGCAGTGACAGTAAGGATTAGAGAGGCAGAGGGGAAATTAAGTGAATGGAAAAAGATGAAGCTAAGAAAAAGAGAGAGAGAAAACACTGAACCACGAGGGGAGAATTAGAGAGCTAAGGGACTCAATGAAACAGAACAATATCCATATCATAGGAGTTCCTGAAGAAGAAGAGAAAAGGGCTGAAGGTGTACTTGCACAAATCACATCTGAAACAGACATTGAAATCCAGGAGGCACAGAGAACTCCCTTCAGACATAATTTAAATTGATAGTCTGCACTAAATATCATAGTGAAACTGGAAAAATACAAGGGTAAAGAGAGAATTCTGAAAGCAGCTAGGGATAAACAGGACTTAACCTACAAGGGTAGACACGTAAGGGTAGTAGCAGACCCATATACTGAAATTGGCAGCCCAGAAAGGAGTGACAAAAATTTTCAATGTGCTGAATAAGAAAAACATACAGCCAAGAATCCTTTATCCAGCAAGCCTGTCATTCAGAATAAAAGGAGAGATAAAGGCTTTCCCTAAAAAAACAACAACAACAAAAAAAAAAATAAAAAAACCTAAATGAATTCATTATCACTAAACCAGTCCTACAAGAGATCCTAAGGGGGACTCTGTGAGTGGAATGTTGCAAGGACCACGAAGTAGCAGAGACATCACTACAAGCACGAAACCTACAGATAACACAATGATGCTAAACGCATATCTTTCAATAATAACACTGAAATAAAATGGACTAAATCCTCCATCAAAAGACATAAGGTATCAGAATGGATAAAAAAACAAGACCTATTTGCTGTCTACAAGAGACTCATTTCAGGCCTGAGGACACCTTCAGATTGAAAGTGAGGGGATGGAGAACTATCTATCATGCTACTGGAAGTCAAAAGAAAGCTTGGACTAGCCATACTTATATCAAACAAACTAGACTTTAAATTAAAGGCTGTAACAAGAGATGAGGAAGGGCATTATATAATAATTACAGGGTCTACCCATCAGGAAGAGCTACCAATTATAAATGTCTATGTGCTGAATATTGGAGCCCCCAAATATATAAAACAATTAATCCCAAACATAAGCAACCTTATTGATAAGAATGTGGTAATTGCAGGGAACATTAATACTCCACTTACCACAATGTACAGATCATCTACACAGAAAATCAATACAGAAACAATGGCCATGAATGATACACTGGACCAGATGGACTTGACAGATATACTAGAACTTTTCATCCAAAAGCAGCAGAATATACATTCTTCTCAAGTGCACACAGAACATTCTCCAAGACAGATCACATACTGTTTCACAAAATAGTCCTCAATAAATACAAAAGAATTGAGATCACACCATGCACACTTTCAGATCTCAATGCTAAGAAACTTAAAATCAACCACAGGAAAAAGTTTGGAAAACCTCTAAATGCATGGAGGTTAAAGAACATCTTAGTAAATAACGAGCTGGTCAACTAGTCAATAAAAGAGAAAAGTCAAAAATATATGCAAACAAATGAAAATGAAACACAACAATTCAACTTTTTGGGATGCAGCAAAGCAGTCCTAAGAGGAAAATACACTTCAACCCAGGCCTGTCTCAAGAAACAAGAAAATCCCAAATACAAAATCTAACAGCACACCTAAAGGAATTAGAAGTAGAATAACAAAGAAACCCCAAACCCAGCAGAAGAAGAGAAATAATGAAGATCAGAGCAGAAATAAACAATATTGAATCCAAGAAAAAGAAAAGATCAATGAACCTAAGAGTTGTTTTTTTGAAAAATTAAACAAAATTGATAAACTCCCACCCCAACTTCTCAAAAAGAGAGAGGACCCAAAGAGATAAAATCATGAAAATGGATTTATCACAATCAATCCCTCAGAAATACAAGGAATTATCAGAGAATACTATGAAAAATTGTATGCCAACAAACAGGACAATCTGGAAGAAATGCACAAATTCCTAGACACCCACACACTACCAAAACTCAAACAGGAAGAAATAGAAAATTTGAACACACCCATAATTAGTGAAGAAATTGAATCTGTTATCAAAAATCTCCCTACAAACAAGAGTCGTGGACTAGATGGCATCCCTGGGAAATTCTACCAGACATTTAAAGCAGAGTTAATACCTATGCTTCTCAAGCTATTCCAAAAATAGAAATGGAAGAAAAGTTTCTGGACTCATTCTATGAAGTCAGCATACCTTGATTCCCAAACCAGACAGAAACACCACAAAAAAAGGAGAATTATAAGCCAATATCTCTGATGAACATGGATGCAAAAATTCTCTACAGGATACTAGAAAATCAAATTCGACAGTATATTAAAAGAATTATTCACCATGATCAAATGGGATTCATTACTGGGCTGTAGGGCTGGTTCAATGTTTGCAATTCAATCAATTCATACATCAAATTAAAAGAAGAAAGGATAAGAACTATATGATCTGTCAATAGATGCAGAAAAAGCATTTGACAAAATACAGCATCCTTTTCTTAATAAAAACCCTCAAGAAAGTTGGGATAGAAGGAACATACCTTAACATCATAAAAGCCATATATGAAAAGCCCACAGCTAATATCATCCTCAATGGGAAAAATCTGAGAACTTTCCCCCTGAGATCAGGAACACAACAGGGATGTTCACTCTCACCACTGTTGTTTAACATAGTGTTGGAAGTCCTAACTTCAGCAATAAGACAACGAAATGAAATCAAAGGCAGCAAAATTGGAAAATAAGAAGTAAACCTTTCACTTTTCACAGATGACATGATAGTCTACATGGAAAATCAAAAAGACTCCACCAAAAGACTCCTAGAACTGATACATGAATTCAGCAAAGTCACAGGGTACAAAATCAATGTCCAGAAATAGGTTGCATTTCTACACACCAGTAATGAAGCATTAGAAAGAGAAATAAAGAAACTGATCCATTTACAATTGCACCAGGAACCATAAAATACCTGGGAATAAACCTAACCAAAGAATTAAAGGCTCTGTATGCTGAAAAACTATAGAAAACTTATGAAGGAAACTGAAGAAAACACAAATAAATGAAAAAAACATTCCATGCTCATGGATTGGAAGAATCAGTATTGTTAAAATGTCAATACTACCCAAAGCAATCTACACATTCCATGCAATCTCAATCAAAATTGCACTGGCATTCTTCTTAAAGGTAGAACAAACAATCCTAAAGTTTGTATGGAACCACAAAATACCCCAAATAGCCAAAGTAATATTGAAGAAAACCAAAGCAGGAGGCATCACAATCCCAGACTTCATCATCTACTACAAAGCTGTAATCATCAAGACAGTATGGTGTTGACAAAAAAGTATACACATAGATCAATGGAATAGAATAGAGAACTCAGAATTGTACCCACAAATGTATGGCCAATCTTTGTCAATCTTTGACAAAGCAGGAAATAGCATTCAATGGAAAAAAAGACAGTCTCTTAAGCAAATTGTGCTGGGAAAACTGGACAGCAACATGTAGAAGAATGAACCTAGACCACTTTTTTACACCATACACAAAAATAAATTCAAAATGGATGAAAGACCTAAATGTAAGACAGGAAACCATCAAAACCCAAGAGGAGAAAGCAGGCAAAAACATCTTTGACCTCAGCCACAGCAATTTCTTGCTTGACACATCTCCAAAGGCAAGGCAATTAAAAGCAAAAAGGAACTATTGGGACCTCATCAAGATAAAGAGCTTCTGAGAGGAGAAGCCAAGATGGCGAATAGCATGAAGGGTTTTTTTGTGTCTCGCATCCATGAAATACAGCCAGATCACTGCTAAACCATTCTGCACACCTAGAAAACTGATTCGAGGATTAACGCAACATATATGCACAACCTGAACCACAGAACTCAGCAGGTACATGGTACAGAGAGGTGAACTGGGGGAGAGAAAAGCCACGGAGGGCAGGGAGCTGTTTCTGTGTGAGGAGAGAGAAGGGAGATGGGGTGGGGGGAGAATACAGGAAATGCTCCTCCCTCCCCCAAAAACAGCTAGAGAGAAAGTAGAAAAGTGGTAACAGCCACAGGGACTAAACTAAAAAGGGAGAAAGGAGAAATAAGAGGGTTTCAATTCTATTAAGACTCTATAAACAGTGTGGGGGCACACAGAATCTGAAATCTGCAGCTTGATATCTGGCAGTGCTCTGGTGAGAAGGGCAAATCCCCAGGAGCAGAGTGAAGTCTGGGGGTCTTCAAGCCACATGAGGAGAGGCAGTTCCCTTGCTGGGAGGACATCTGGTAGAGTCTATGTGGCTTCCTCAAAGGCAAAGGCCCAAGTGGACCCAGGAGAACAACCACATTCACTGATGCTGAACAAAGTCTTTGGGGGTGAAGCCTTGTGCCAGATATGTGTTGTGATTTGCCATAATGCCTGAAACGCTGCTGCTACATGATCCTGTGAACTTTTTCTGGTGTGGGCTGGCACCCAGCCACAGTCTCTAGGCATCAGCAGAATATGGTCTGGCAAACATTCCTGGGTTCAGCCAGCACCTGGCCATTGCTCCTTGAGACCCTCCCACAGAGGGGCAAAAGGAATCAAAGCCACAGTCCCTCAGATATAAGGTTTTGGGGAAAAAAGCCACACCTGAGATAAAACTCAGCAGGGAGGTGCTGCCTGGGGTTTGGTCACAGACAGTGTCAAAGAGGGGAGTAGAAGCCAAAGACAAAGGACAGGTGCATGGTTGTAAATTGGGGAAAACAGAGTTCCAATACTAGAGACTGGGTAGCTGAGTGATGCCGTTTTCAACCCTCCCGCACATGTGTATACACACCTATAAGTGCCACAATTCATACCAGTAAGCTAAGCAGTGCCATCTAGTGCAGAATGGAACCATAACATTAAGCCCAGCCCAACTGGGCCAACCTCACTCTTCAGGAACACGTCTCTGCAAATGCTTAGTTTATGGACTATAAAGAGCTTCATAGTTTGACTTCTAGGGGAAAACAAAGTAATTTCAAAAGTATTTCAGTGTGTTCGCTGGTCCATTTATTCATTTTTTTCTTTTTTCTCTTTTTTATTTCTTTTTTGTTGAATACAGAAAGAGAAAAAAATATTTTTATTTTCAATTTTTGTTAAAAATATTTTTCATTTTTTCTACTATAATTTTACTTTTTGTAAATTTATTCAAATTCTATTTAACTTCCATCATTTCATTTTATTCTATTTCAGTTTATTCATTTCTTCAAATTTTCAAATGATTTCTTTTTCTTTTCTTTCCCCTTTTTTCTCTAATCAAGCCCCTTTCAACACCCAGACAAAAACACACCTAGGATCTAGCATCATCTTTTTGATTTTTGCGTGTGTGTGTGGTTTTTAATTTTTTAATTTAAAATTTTTTTAATTTTAATTTTTTTAATTTTTTACCTCCTTAATTCCTTTTCTCCCTTCAAAATGATGAAACGAAGGAATTCACCCCAAAAGAAAGAGCAGGAAGAAACAACAGCCAGGGAATTACCCAACACAGATACAAACAAGATGTCTGAAACAGAATTTAGAATCACGACAATAAGAATACTAGCTGGAGTTGAAAATAGATTAGAATCACTTTCTGCAGAGATAAAAGAAGTAAAAGCTAGTAAGGATGAAATAAAAATGCTATAACTGAGCTGCAATCTCGAAAGGATGCCACAGTGGCAAGGATGGATGAGGCAGAGTGATACAGAGGAAAAACTTATGGAGAACAGTGAAGCAGAAAAAAGAGGGAGACTAAGGCAAAGGAGCACGATTTAAGAATTAGAGAAATCAGTGACTCATTAAAAAGGAACAACATCAGAATCATAGGGGTCCCAGAAGATAAAGAGAGAGAGAAAGGGATAGAAGGGTTGTGTGGACAAATCATAGTGGAAAACATTTCTTTTTTTTTTTTAAGTTTATTTATTTTTGAGACAGAGAGACAGAGCATGAACGGGGGAGGAGCAGAGACAGAGGGAGACACAGAATTGGAAGCAGGCTCCAGGCTCTGGGCCATCAGCCCAGAGCCCGACGCGGGGCTCGAACTCACGGACTGTGAGATCGTGACCTGAGCTGAAGTCGGACGCTTAACCGACTGAGCCACCCAGGTGCCCCAGTGGAAAACATTTCTAACCTGGGGAAAGACATAGACATCAAATTCCAGGAGGCACAAAGGACTCCTATTAGGTTCAACAAAATCCAACGATCAACAAGGCATATCATAGTCAAATTCACAAAATACTCAGGCAAGGAAAGAATCATGAAAGCAGCAAGGGGAAAAAGTCATTAACCTACAAGGGAAGATACATCCAGTTTGCATCAGATTTATGCACAGAAACTTGGCAGGCCAGAAAAGAGTGGCAGGATATATTCAATGTGTTGAATCAGAAAAACATGCAGCCAAGAATTCCATATCCAGCAAAGCTGTCATTCAAAATAGAGGGAGAGATTAAATTTTCCCAGACAAAAATTAAAGGAGTTTGTGACCACTAAACCAGCCCTGCAAGAAATTTTAATGGGGACTCTCTGAGGGGAGAAAACATGAAAACAAACAAACAAACACCAAAAGCAACAAAGACTAGAAAGGACTAGAGAATACCACCAGAAGCTCCAACTCTACAAGCATCATAATGGCAATAAATTCATATCTTTAATCACTCACTCTAAATGTCAATGGACTAAATGCTCCAATAAAAATACATAGGGTAACAGAATGGATAAGAAAACAAGATCCATCTATATGCTGTTTACAAGAGACACACTTTAGACCTAAAGACACCTTCAGATTGTAAGTAATGGGGTAGAGAACCATCTATCATGTTAATGTTCAACAAAAGAAAGCCAGGGTAGCCATGCTTATCTCAGATAATTTAGACTTTAAAATAAAGACGGTATCAAGAGATGAAGAAGGGAATTATATCATAATTACAGGGTCTATCCACCAAGAAGACCTAACAATTATAAACATTTATGCGCTAAATGTGGAATAACCAAATATATCAATCAATTAATCACAAACAAAAAGAAACTAATTGATATTAATACTATAATAGTAGGGGACTTCAACACCCCATGTAAAACAATGAACAGATCATCTAATCAGAAAATCAACAAGGAGACAATGGCTTTGAATGACACATTGGACCAGATGGGCCTAACAGATATATTCAGAACATTTCATCCTAAAGCAGCAGAATATACATTCTTCTCTAGTGCACATGGAATGTTCTCCAGAATAACCCACATACTGGGACACAAATCAACCCTCAACAAGTACAAAAAGATCAAGATCATACCATGCCTATTTTCAGACCACAACCCAATGAAAGTAAAAATCAACCAGAAGAAAAAATTTGGAAAGTTAACAAATTCTTGGAGACTAAAGGACATCCTACTAAAGAATGAATGGGCTAACCAGGAAGTTAAAGATGAAATTAAAAAGTACATGGAAGCCAATGAAAATGATAATACCACAACCCCAAACCTCTGGGACATAGCAAAGGTTGTCATAAGAAGAAAGTATATAACAATCTAGGACTTCCTAAAGAAGGAAGGTCTCAGATACACAACCTAACCTTACACATTAAAGAGCTGGAAAAATAACAGCAAATAAAACCCAAAACCAGAAGAAGAAAATAAATAACAAAGATTAGAGCAGAAATTAATGCTATTGAAACCAAAACAACAATAACAACAACAACAAAAAAAAACACAGTAGAACAGATCAATGAAACCAGGAGCTGGTTCTTTGAAAGAATTAACAAAATTGATAAACCACTAGCCAGTTTGATCAAAAAGAAAAAGGAAAGGACCCAAATAAATAAAATCAAGAATGAAAGAGGAGAAATCACAACCAACACAGCAGAAATAAAAACAATAATAGGAGAATAGTATCAGCAATTATTTGCCAATAAAATGGGCAATCTGGAAGAAATGGACAAATTCCCAGAAACATATACAGTACCAAAACTGAAACAGGAAGAAATAGAAAATTTGAACAGACCCATAACCAGTAAAGAAATCGAATTAGAAATTGAAAATTTCCCAAAAAACAAGAGTCCAGAGCCAGATGGCTTTCCAGGGGAATTCTATAACACACTTAAGGAATACTTAACACCTATTCTCTTAAAACTGTTCCAAAAAATAGAAATGGAAGGAAAACTTCCAAACTCTTTCTATGAAGCCAGCATTACCTTGATTCTAAAACCAGACAGAGACCCCACTAAAAAGGAGAACTATAGGCCAATTTCCCTGATGAACATGAATGCAAAAATCCTCAACAAGATATTAGCCAACTGGATCCAACAATACATTAAAAAAATTATTCACCACGACCAAGTGGGATTTATAACTGGGATGCAGGGCTGGTTCAATATCCATAAAACAATTAACGAGATTCATCACATCAATAAAAGAAACGACAAGAACCATATGATCCTCTAGATAGACACAGAGAAAGCATTTCACAAAAGACAGCATCCTTTTTTGATAAAAACCCTCAAGAAAGTAGGGAGAGAAGGATCATACCTCGAGATAATAAAAGCCATATATGAATGACCCCATGCTAATATCATCCTCAATGGGGAAAACATGAGAGCTTTCCCCCTATGGTCAGGAACAAGACAGGGATGTCCACTCTCACCACTGTTATTCAATATAGTATTGGAAGTCTTAGCCTCTGCAGTCAGACAACACAAAGAAATAAATGACATCCAAATTGGCCAGGAGGAGGTCAAACTTTCACTCTTCACAGATGACATGATACTCTATATGGAAAATCCAAAACATTCCACAAAAAAAAACCTGATATAATTGATTCATGAATTCTGCAAAGTTGCAGGATATAAAATAAACTCATAGAAATTGGTTGCATTCCTATACACCAACAATGAAGCGACAGAATGGGAAATCAAGGAATCGATTCCATTCACAGTGGCACAGAAAACCATAAAATACCTAGGCATAAATCTAACCAAAAAACTTTGGAAAAAACTATAGAAAGCTTATGAAAGAAATTGAAGAAGACACAAAGAAATGGAAAAAGATTCCATGCTCCTGGATAGGAAGAACAAATATTGTTAAAATGCCAGTACTAACCAAAGCAATCTACATATTTGATGCAATCCCTATTAAAGTAACACCAGCATTCTTCACAGAGATAGAACAAACAATCATAAAATTTGTATGGAACCAGAAAAGACCCTGAATAGCCAAAGCATCTTGAAAAAGAAAACCAAAGCAGGAGGCATCACAATCCCAGACTTCAAGATATACTACAAAGCTGTAATCATCAAGACAGTATGGTACTGCCACAAGAGCAGAAACTCAGATCAATGGAACAGAATAGAGAACCCAGAAAAGGACCCACAAACGTATGGCCAACTAATCTTTGACAAAGCAGGAAAGAATATCCAATGGATTAAAGACAGCCTCTTCAGCAAGTGGTGATGGGAAAACTGGATAGCATCATGCAGAAGAATGAACCCGGACCACTTTCTTACACCATACACAAAAATAAACTCAAAATGGATGAAAGACCTCAATGTAAGACAGGAAGCCATCAAAATCCTTGAGGATAAAGCAGGCAAAAACCTCTTTGATCTTGGCCACAGCAACTTCTTACTCAACACATCTCTGGAGGAAAGGGAAACAAAAGCAAAAATGAACTACTGGGACTTCATAAAAATAAAAAACTTCTGCACAGCGAAGGAAACAATCAACAAAACTGAAAGGCAACTGACATAATGGGAGAAGATATTTGCAAATGACATATCACATAAAGAGTTAGTATCCAAAATCTATAAAGAACTTCTCAAACTCAATACCCAAAAAACAAATAATCCAGTGAAGAAACGGGCAAAAGACATGAATAGACACTTCTCCAAAGAAGACATCCAGATGCCAACTGACACATGAAAAAATGTTCCACATCAGGAAAATCAGGGAAATGCAAATCAAAACCACAATGAGATACCACCTTATACCTGTCAAAATGGTTGTGTGTGTGTGTGTGTGTGTGTGTGTGTGTGTATATATATATATATATATATATATATATATATATATATATAGCATTACTTGGCAACCAAAAGAATGAAATTTTGAAACTACATGGATGGAACTGGAGGGTATTATGCTAAGTGAAATTAGTAAGTCAGAGAAAGACAAAAATCATATGACTTCATTCATATGAGGACTTTAAGAGACAAAACAGATGAACATAAGGGAAAGGAAACAAAAATAATACAAAAACAGGGATGGGGACAAAACAGAAGAGACTCATAAATATGGAGAACAAACTGAGGGTTACGGGAGGGGTTGTGGGGGGGGCTGGGTTAAATGGGTAAGGGGCATTAAGGAATCTACTCCTGAAATCAGTGTTGCACTATATGCTAACTAATTTGGATGTAAATTCAAAAATTAAAAGGAAAGGGGAAAAAAGATAAAATCTTCTTCATCTCAAAGGAAAGAATCAACCATACTAAAAGGCAACTGATGGAATGGGAAAAGATATTAGCAAAGGACATATTGTATGAAGGCTTAGTATCCAAAATCTATAGAGGACTTACCAAACTCAACACCCGAAAAACAAAAATCCAGTGAAGAATTGGGCAGAAGGCATGAATAGACACTTTTCCAAAGAAGACATCCAGATGGCCAACCAACAGATGATACATTGCTCAACATCACTCATCATCAGGGAAATAAAAATCAAATCCACATGGAGATACTACCTAACGCTTGTCAGAATGGCTAAAATTAACAACTCAGGAAACTACAGGTGCTGGTGAGGATGTGGAGAAATGAAAACCTTTTGTACTATTGGTGGAAATGCAAACTGGTGCAGCTTCTCTGGAAAACTGTGGAGTTTCCTCAAAAAATTAAAAATAGAACTACCCTATGATTCAGAAATAGCACTGCTAGGAATTTATCCAAAGGATACAGGAGTTCTGATTCATAGGGGCACATGTACTCCAATGTTTATAGCAGCACTTTCAACAATAGCCAAATTATGGAAAGAGCCTAAATGTCCATCAATTTATGAATGGATAAAGAAGATGTGGTTTATATATACAATGGAATACTACTTGGCAATGAGAAAGAATGAAATCATGCCATTTGAAGCAATATGGATGGAACTGGAAGGTATTATGCTGAGTGAAATAAGTCAGTCAGAAAAGGACAGATATCATATGTTTCCAGTCATATGTGGATCTTGAGAAACTTAACAGAAGACCATGAGGGGAAGGAAGGGGAACAAAATAGTTACAGAGAGGGAGGGAGGCAAATCATAAGAGTCTCTTAAATACAGAGAAAAAACTGAGGGTGGATAGGAGGGTGGGGAAGAGGGGAAAATGAGTGATGGGCATTGAGGAGGGCACTTGCTGGGATGAGCACTGGGTGTTGTATATAAGGGATGAACCATGGAAATCTACCCCAAAAACCAAGAGCACACTTTACACACTGTATGTTAGCCAATTTGACAATAATTCACATTTAAAAAAATAAAAATAAGAAATTAATAAAATCTAAAACAATTGATATTAATGATATTCACTGATGCTTGAGAAAAGACTGGAAGACATCAGTGAGTCCCTTATCACAGACATGAAAGACTTAAAAAAAAAAGAATCGATCAGAGATGAAGAATGCAATAAATGAGATTGGGAACATGCTTGTTGCAATGAACAGCAGGCTGGAAGAAGCAGAGGAATGAATTAATGACCTAGAAAACAAAGCAACGATAAGCAATGAAGCTGAACAAAAGAGAGAAAGAAGAATTGTGTAATACAAGAATAGATTTAGAGAACCCAATGATCCCATCAAACATAATAACATTTATATTATAAGAGTCTCAGAAGAAAATGGAGAGAAAAGGGGTAAGTATATTTATTTTAAGAAATAATAGTTGAAAACTTCCCTAATCTGAGGAAGGAAGCACAGATCCAGGAGGCAGAGAGAACTCCAATCAAATCAACAAAAGCAGGGCAACACCAAGACATATTGTAATTAAATTTGCAAAATATAGTGAAAAGAAAAAAATCTTAAAAGCATCAAGACCAAAGAAGTCATTAACTTACAAGAAAAAAAACTCATAAGGCTAGCAGGAGTTTTTTCAACAGAAATTTGGCAAGCCAGAAGGGAGTGGCATGGTACATTCAATGTGATGAATGGGAAAAATTTGCAGGCAAGAATACTCTATCCAGCAAGGGTATCATTCATAATACATAGATAAAGAATTCCCCAGACAAACAAAAAGTAAAGGAGCTCATGACCACTAAACAAGCCCTCCAAGAAATATTAAAGGGGATTCTTTGAGTAGAAAGGAGAGACCAAAGTGATAGTATAAACATAGGAAATACAAAAGCAAGTAAAATGAATATTTCTGTAAACAAACTGTGAAAGAACTCACCAAAAAAGGATATAAAATATTTCCAAAATGTACAGAGCAGAGGAGAAAAGAAGGGGTTTAAACATAAATGACCACCAAATTAATATAGACTGCTATTTGTAGGAGGTTATATACAAACCTACTAGTAACCATATGGAAAACCTCTAATAAATATATAAGAATAAGGAGAAAGAAATCCAAATATATCATTAAAGAAAATCAGCAAAACATGAAAGAGAGAAAAACAAGAAAGGATCAGAGAAATTCTTCAGAAACAACCACAAATCAAGTAACAAAATGGTAATAAATACATATTTATCAATAATTACATTAAATGTAAATGGACTAATCATTCCAATCAAAAAACATAGGGTGTCAGAATGGATTAATAAAAACAAGACCCATCTATATGCTGCCTACAAGAGACTCATTTGAAACCTAAAGACAGCTACAGATTGAAAGTGAGGGGAAGAGAAACATTTATCATGCAAATGGATGTCAAAAGAAAGCCAGAGTAGCAATACTTATGTTGGACAAACTGGATTTTAAAATAGACTCTATACTATCAGACCCAAATATTCTTAGTCTCTCTGAAATAAAAATTAAAAAAATCACAAACGCAAATTCAGTAATTAATGCTTTAGCATTTTATCTCATTTGGAAAAGTGCTAGATGTCCAACAAATTCAATCCCATTTATCACGCAAGAAAAACTTTAGTTTCTGGTTACCAAAGACTTTGAAAGCTATCTTAATTACTCCTGAAAACTTACAGACAGAATTAAGCATCATTTTAAGCCATCTTTTTGCTAACAAATTGTAATAGATAACATGAGCTTATTTGACCTTCAGCAAACCTAGATAGAATAAGTTTCATATTTGGTGCTGATAACTCCAAAGACATGTCTATCTTAATTAAATGGTAAACGTGCTTTGTACTTTATAACTTTCTGAGGTTTTTAAACAAACTTCCCCAAGATTTAAATTGTAAACGAAGTCCTTTTGATTAATTAGGCTTGTGTGTTTGGTATGTTAAATTACTCTGGAAGCACCATTAAGCAAATAGTAAGTCTTAGGTTACATTTGGGTAAATGCTTTATTCTAGAGATTATATGCAATTCTTAAAGTTTCAATATTTTCTGCTATAAGGCCATCATTTGATATCCTAATTATTGAAGTGTTATGTGCCACAGAAATAACTGGATTTCCTTGCCAGCTATACTGTAATCTCTTATCAGACCCTTAACTGTGTCCATTTTTGAGTCTTTGTGTCATAGTTTTTGTGACTCTTATTGGAAAAATTGCTGGTTCTCTAATATTTGCTTTTATAGATTAAGGAAACTTCCTCTTAAAGGGGTGTAATATACAAAAATGTGATAAAGTATTCACTTATAAAAAAACTAAAGTGTAACTTTTTTCTCTACCCGAACCCTCTGAAATTCACAAGCTCTGTGAGGGTTCTTTCTTCCATGGTAATCATACTTATTTGAATAAGTTCAATAAGAATCTTCGTCTTGGAGGGACCGGGGAAGATGGCGGCGTAGGAGGACGCTGGGCTCACCGCGCGTCCTGCTGATCACTTAGATTCTACCTACACCTGCCTAAATAACACAGAAAACCGCCAGAGGATTAGCAGAACGGAGTCTCCGGGGCGAAGCGCAGATGAGAGGCCCACGGAAGAGGGTAGGAAGGGCGGCAAGGTGGTGCACACTCCTCGGACTGGCGGGAGGGAGCCGGGGTGGAGGGGCAGCTCCCGGGCCAAGCAGAGCCCCCGAGTCTGGCTTGCAAAAGTGGAGGGGCCTGACGGACTGTGTTCCGACAGCAAGTGCGACTTAGCGTCTGGGAGGTCATAAGTTAACAGCTCTGCTCAGAAAGCGGGAAGGCTGGAGGACAAAGGGAAGGAGACCTGCTGAGCCCCCAGACGACAGAGCTCAGTTTGGCGGGGAACAAAGGCGCTCGCCAGCGCCATCTCCCCTGCCCATCCCCCAGCCAAAATCCCAAAGAGAACCAGTTCCTGCCAGGGAACTTGCTCACTCTGCACAAACACCCAACTCTGCGCTTCTGCGGAGCCAAACCTCCGGCAGCGGATCTGACTCCCTCCAGCTGCCACAGGGCCCCTCCTGAAGTGGATCACCTAAGGAGAAGCGAGCTAAGCCTGCCCCTCCTGCCCCCGTGCCCCTTGCCTACCCACCCCAGCTAATATGCCAGATCCCCAGCATCACAAGCCTGGCAGTGTGCAAGTAGCCCAGACGGGCCACGCCACCCCACAGTGAATCCCGCCCCTAGGAGAGAGGAAGAGAAGGCACACACCAGTCTGACTGTGGCCCCAGCGATGGGCTGGGGGCAGACATCAGGTCGGACTGTGGCCCCGACCACCAACTCCAGTTATACACCACAGCACAGGGGAAGTGCCCTGCAGGTCCTCACCACTCCAGGGACTATCCAAAATGACCAAGCGGAAGAATTCCCCTCAGAAGAATCTTCAGGAAATAACAACAGCTAATGAGCTGACCAAAAAGGATTTAAATAATATAACAGAAAGTGAATTTAGAATAATAGTCATAAAATTAATCGCTGGGCTTGAAAACAGTATACAGGACAGCAGAGAATCTCTTGCTACAGAGATCAAGGGACTAAGGAACAGTCACGAGGAGCTGAAAAACGCTTTAAATGAAATGCAAAACAAAATGGAAACCACCACGGCTCGGATTGAAGAGGCAGAGGAGAGAATAGGTGAACTAGAAGATAAAGTTATGGAAAAAGAGGAAGCTGAGAAAAAGAGAGATAAAAAAATCCAGGAGTATGAGGGGAAAATTAGAGAACTAAGTGATACACTAAAAAGAAATAATATACGCATAATTGGTATCCCAGAGGAGGAAGAGAGAGGGAAAGGTGCTGAAGGGGTACTTGAAGAAATTATAGCTGAGAACTTCCCTGAACTGGGGAAGGAAAAAGGCATTGAAATCCAAGAGGCACAGAGCACTGCCTTCAGACGTAACTTGAATCGATCTTCTGCACGACATATCATAGTGAAACTGGCAAAATACAAGGATAAAGAGAAAATTCTGAAAGCAGCAAAGGGTAAATGTGCCCTCACGTATAAAGGGAGACCAATAAGACTCCTGACTGATCTCTCTTTTGAAACTTGGCAGGCCAGAAAGGATTGGCACGAGATTATCAGTGTGCTAGACAGAAAAAAATATGCAGCCGAGAATCCTTTATCCCGCAAGTCTGTCATTTAGAATAGAAGGAGAGATAAAGGTCTTCCCAAACAAACAAAACCTGACGGAATTTGTCACCACTAAACCAGCCCTACAAGACATCCTAAGGGGGATCCTGTGAGACAAAGTACCAGAGACATCACTACAAGCATAAAACATACAGACATCACAATGACTCTACACCTGTATCTTTCTATAATAACACTGAATGTAAATGGATTAAATGCGCCAACCAAAAGACATAGGGTATCAGAATGGATAAAAAAACAAGACCCATCTATTTGCTGTCTACAAGAGACTCATTTTAGATCAGAGGACACCTTTAGATTGAGAGTGAGGGGATGGAGAACTATTTATCATGCTACTGGAAGCCAAAAGAAAGCTGGAGTAGCCATACTTATATCAGAGAAACTAGACTTTAAATTAAAGGCTGTAACAAGAGATGAAGAAGGACATTATATAATAGTTACAGGGTCTATCCACCAGGAAGAGCTAACAATTATAAATGTCTATGCGCCGAATACCGGAGCCGCCAAATATATAAAACAATTACTCATAAACATAAGCAACCTTATTGATAAGAATGTGGTAATTGCAGGGGACTTTAACACTCCCCTGTTAAATGGATAGATCATCTAGACACATGGTCAATAAAGAAACAAGGGCCCTGAAAGATACATTGGATCAGATGGACTTGACAGATATATTTAGAACTCTGCACCCCAAAGCAACAGAATATACTTTCTTCTTGAGTGCACATGGAACATTCTCCAAGATAGATCATATACTGCATCACAAAACAGCCCTTCATAAGTTTACAAGAATTGAAATTATACCATGCATACATTCAGACCACAATGCTATGAAGCTTGAAATCAACCACAGGAAAAAGTCTGGAAAACCTCCAAAAGCATGGAGGTTAAAGAACACCTTACTAAAGAATGAGTGGGTCAACCAGGCAATTAGAGAAGAAATTAAAAAATACATGGAAGCAAACAAAAATGAAAATACAACAATCCAGACGCTTTGGGACGCAGCAAAGGCAGTCCTGAGAGGAAAATACATTGCAATCCAGGGCTATCTCAAGAAACAAGAAAAATCCCAAATACAAAATCTAACAGCACACCTAAAGGAACTAGAAGCAGGACAGCAAAGGCAGCCTAAACCCAGCAGAAGAAGAGAAATAATAAATATCAGAGCAGAAATAAACAATATAGAATCTAAAAACACTGTAGAGAAGATCACCGAAACCAAAAGTTGGTTTTTTGAAAAAATAAACAAAATTGACAAACCTCTAGCCAGGCTTCTCAAAAAGAAAAGGGAGATGACCCAAATAGATAAAATCATGAATGAAAATGGAATTATTACAACCAATCCCTCAGAGATACAAACAATTATCAGGGAATACTATGAAAAATTATATGCCAACAAATTGGACATCCTGGAAGAAATGGACAAATTCCTGAACACCCACACTCTTCCAAAACTCAATCAGGAAGAAATAGAAAGCTTGAACAGACCCATAACCAGCGAAGAAATTGAATCGGTTATCAAAAATCTCCCAACAAATAAGAGTCCAGGACCAGATGGCTTTCCAGGGGAGTTCTACCAGACGTTTAAAGCAGAGATAAAACCTATCCTTCTCAAGCTATTCCAAGAAATAGAAAGGGAAGGAAACTTCCAGACTCATTCTATGAAGCCAGTATTACTTTGATTCCTAAACCAGACAGAGACCCAGTAAAAAAAGAGAACTACAGGCCAATATCCCTGATGAATATGGATGCAAAAATTCTCAATAAGATACGAGCAAATGAATTCAACAGCATATAAAAAGAATTATTCACCAGATCAAGTGGGATTCATTCCTGGGATGCAGGGCTGGTTCAACATTTGCAAATCAATCAACGTGATACATCACATTAATAAAAAAAAAAAAGAGAAGAACCATATGATCCTGTCAATCGATGCAGAAAAGGCCTTCGACAAAATCCAGCACCGTTTCTTAATAAAAACCCTTGCGAAAGTCGGGATAGAAGGAACATACTTACACATCATAAAAGCCATTTATGAAAACCCCACAGCTAACATCATCCTCAACGGGGAAAAACTGAGAGCTTTTTCCCTGAGATCAGGAACACGACAGGGATGCCCACTCTCACCGCTGTTGTTTAACATAGTGCTGGAAGTTCTAGCATCAGCAATCAGACAAAATCAAAGGCAGCAAAATTGGCAAAGATGAAGTCAAGCTTTCGCTTTTTGCAGGTGACATGATATTATACATGGAAAATCTGATAGACTCCACCAAAAGTCTGCTAGAACTGATACATGAATTCAGCAAAGTTGCAGGATGCAAAGTCAATATACAGATATCAGTCGCATTCTTATACGCTAATAATGAAGCAACAGAAAGACAAATAAAGAAACTGATCCCATTCACAGTTGCACCAAGAAGCATAAAATACCTAGGAATAAACCTTACCAAAGATGTAACAGATCTGTATGCTGAAAACTATAGAAAGCTTATGAAGGTAATTGAAGAAGATTTAAAGAAATGGAAAGACATTCCCTGCTCATGGATTGGAAGAATAAATATTGTCAAAATGTCAATACTACCCAAAGCTATCTACACATTCAGTGTAATCCCAATCAAAATTGCACCAGCATTCTTTTCGAAACTAGAACAAGCAATCCTAAAATCATATGGAACCACAAAAGGCCCAGAATAGCCAAAGTAATTTTGAAGAAGAAGACCAAAGCAGGAGGCATCACAATCCCAGACTTTAGCCTCTACTACAAAGCTGTCATCATCAAGACAGCATGGTATTGGCACAAAAACAGACACATAGACCAATGGAATAGAATAGAAACTCCAGAACTAGACCCACAAACGTATGGCCAACTCATCTTTGACAAAGCAGGAAAGAACATCCAATGGAAAAAAGACAGTCTCTTTAACAAATGGTGCTGGGAGAACTGGACAGCAACATGCAGAAGGTTGAAACTAGACCACTTTCTCACACCATTCACAAAAATAACCTCAAAATGGATAAAGGACCTGAATGTGAGACAGGAAACCATCAAAACCCTAGAGGAGAAAGCAGGAAAAGACCTCTCTGACCTCAGCCATAGCAATCTCTTACTCGACACATCCCCAAAGGCAAGGGAATTAAAAGCAAAAGTGAACTACTGGGACCTTATGAAGATAAAAAGCTTCTGCACAGCAAAGGAAACAACCAACAAAACTAAAAGGCAACCAATGGAATGGGAAAAGATATTTGCAAATGACATATCGGACAAAGGGCTAGTATCCAAAATCTATAAAGAGCTCACCAAACTCCACACCCGAAAAACAAATAACCCAGTGAAGAAATGGGCAGAAAACATGAATAGACACTTTTCTAAGGAAGACACCCGGATGGCCAACAGGCACATGAAAAGATGTTCAACGTCGCTCCTTATCAGGGAAATACAAATCAAAACCACACTCAGATATCACCTCACGCCAGTCAGAGTGGCCAAAATGAACAAATCAGGAGACTATAGATGCTGGAGAGGATGTGGAGAAACGGGAACCCTCTTGTACTGTTGGTGGGAATGCAAATTGGTGCAGCCGCTCTGGAAAGCAGTGTGGAGGTTCCTCAGAAAATTAAAAATAGACCTACCCTATGACCCAGCAATAGCACTGCTCAGAATTTACCCAAGGGATACAAGAGTACTGATGCATAGGGGCACTTGTACCCCAATGTTTATAGCAGCACTCTCAACAATAGCCAAATTGTGGAAAGAGCCTAAATGTCCATCAACTGATGAATGGATAAAGCAATTGTGGCTTATATACACAATGGAATACTACGTGGCAATGAGAAAGAATGAAATATGGCCTTTTGTAGCAACATGGATGGAACTGGAGAGTGTGATGCTAAGTGAAATAAGCCATACAGAGAAAGACAGATATCATATGTTTTCACTCTTATGTGGATCTTGAGAAACTTAACAGAAACCCATGGGGGAGGGGAAGGAAAAAAAAAAAAGAGGTTAGAGTGGGAGAGAGCCAAAGCATAAGAGACTGTTAAAAACTGTGAACAAACTGAGGGCTGATGGGGGGTGGGAGGGAGGGGAGAGTGGGTGATGGGTATTGAGGAGGGCACCTTTTGGGATGAGCACTGGGTGTTATATGGAAACCAATTTGACAATAAATTTCACATATTGAAAAAAAATCTTTAATTTTTATTACTATACTTTTTACTTTTGTGTAAGTTTTTTCAAATTCTATTTTACTTCCATCATTTTATTTTAGTCTACTACAGTGTATTCACTTTTTCAAATTTTCAAACGATTTTTTTCTTTTTTTACCTATTTCTCTTTTTCATTTTTTATTTTTCTTACAGAAAATGAAAAAATTCATATTTATTTTTAATTTTTATTAAAAATTTTTTCTTTAATTTTTTTCTACTATATTCTTTACTTTTGTGTACATTTTTTCAAATTCTATTTTACCCCCATCATCTCATTTTACTCTACTTCAGTGTATTCATTTTTTCAAATTCTCAAACAATCTCCTTCCCTGCCCCTTTTTTTTTCTCTAATTGTCACCACTTTCAACACCCAAACCAAAACACATCTAGGATCTAGCATCATCTATTCGATTTTTGTGTGTGTGGTTTTAATTTTTAATTTCAATATTTCTTATTCTTAATTTTTATATTTCAATTTTACTACTTCATTAATTCCTTTTATCCCTTCAAAATGACAAAATGAAGGAATTCACCACTAAAGAAAGAGCACGAAGAAACAACAGCCAGGGATTTAACCAACACAGATACAAGCAAGATGTCTGAACCAGAATTTAGAATCACAATAATAAGAATACTAACTGGAGTCGAAAATAGATTATAATCCCTTTATGCAGAAATAAAATAACTAAAAAATATCCAGAATGAAATTGAAAATGCTATAACTGAGTGCAATCATGGATATAGAATCAGTGATATAGAGGACAAACTTATAGAGAATAAATATAGCAGAAAAAAAGAAGGAGATTAAGGCAAAAGAGCATGATTTAAGAATTAGAGAAATCAGTGATTCGTTAAAAGGAACAACATCAGAATAATAGGGTTCCAAGAAGAGGAAGACAGAGAAATAGGGGTAGAAGGGTTATGTGAGCAAATCATAGAGGAAAACTTCCCTAGCCTGGGGAAAGACACAGACATCAAAATCCAGGAAGCACAGAGGACGCGCATTAGATTCAACAAAAACTGACCATCAACAAGGCATATCATAGTCAAATTCACAAAATACTCAGGCAAGGAGAGAATCATGAAAGCAGCAAGGGGAAAAAGTCCCTAACATAAAAGGGGAGACAGATCAGGTTTGTAGCAGACCTCTCTACAGAAACTTGGCAGGCCAGAAAGGAGTGGTGGGATATATTCAGTGTGCTGAATCAGAAAAATATGCAGCCAAGAATTCTTTATCCAGCAAGGCTGTCATTCAAAATAGAAGGAGAGAAAAAAAGTTTCCCAGAGAAACAAAAATTAAAGGACTTTGTGACCACTGCAAGAAATGACCCTGCAAGAAATTTATATATATATATATATATATATATATATATATATATATATATATGAATAAATACCAAAAGCAACAAAGATTAGAAAGGACCAGAGAACACCACCAGAATCTCCAACTCTACAAGCATCATGATGGCAATAAATTCATATCTTTCAGTACTCACTCTAAACGTCAATGGACTCAGTTCTCCAATCAAGGCATAGGGTAACAGAATGGATAAGAAAACAAGATCCATCTATATGCTGTTTACAAGAGACCCACTTTATTTTTTTTTTAATTTTTTTTCAACGTTTTTATTTATTTTTGGGACAGAGAGAGACACAGCATGAACGGGGGAGGGGCAGAGAGAGAGGGAGACACAGAATCGGAAACAGGCTCCAGCCTCTGAGCCATCAGCCCAGAGCCCGACGCGGGGCTCGAACTCACGGACCGTGAGATCGTGACCTGGCTGAAGTCGGACGCTTAACCGACTGAGCCACCCAGGTGCCCCGAGAGACCCACTTTAGACCTAAAGACACCTTCAGATTGAAAATAAGGGGATGGAGAACCATCTATCATGCTAATGGTCAACAAAAGAAAGCCAGAGTAGCCATACTTATATCAGACAATCTAGACTTTAAAATAAAGACTGTATCAAGGGATGCAGAGGGCATTATATCATAATCGAGGTGTCTATGGACCAAGAAGACCTAACAATTGCAAACATTTATGTGCCTAATGTAATAGCACCCAAATATATAAATCCATTAAACACAAACATAAAGCAACTCATCAGTAGTAATACCATAATAGTAGGAGACTTCAACACCCCACTCACAGCAATGGACAGATCATCTAATCAAAAACTCAACAAGGAAACAATGGCTTTGAATGACACACTGGACCAGATGGATGTAACAGATATATTCAGAACATTTCATCCTAAAGCAGCAAATATACATTCTTCTCCAATGCACATGGAACGTTCTCCAGAATAGACCATATACTGGGACACAAATCAGCCCTAAGTAAGTACAAAAAGATCGAGATCATACGGTGCATATCTTCAGACCACACGCTATGAAACTCAAAATCAACCACAAGAAAAAATTTGGAAAGGTAACAAATACTTGGAGACTGAATAACATCCTACTAAAGAATAAATGGGCTAACCAATCAGTTAAAGAGGAAATTAAAAAGTATATGGAAGTCAATGAAAATGATAACACCACAACCCCAAACCTCTGGGATGCAGCAAAGGTGGTCATGAGAGGAGAGTATATAGCAATCCAGGCCTTCCTAAAGAAGGAAGAAAGATCTCAGATACACAACCTAACCTTACACCTTAAGGAGAATGAAAAAGAACAACAAATAAAACCCAAAACCGCAGAAGACAGGAAATAATAAAGATCAGAGCAGAAATTAATACTATCAAAACCAAAAAAACAGTAGAACAGATCAGTGAAACCAGAAGCTTGTTCTTTGAAAGAATTAACAAAATTGATAAACCACTAGCCAGTTTGATCAAGAAGAAAAAGGAAAGGACCCAAATAAATAAAATCAAGGATGAAAGAGGAGAGATCATAACCAACACAACAGAAATAAAAACAATAATAATATTATGAGCAATTATATGCCAATAAAATGGGCAATCTGGAAGAAATGGACAAATTCCCAGAAACATATAGACTACCAAAACTGAAACAGGAAGAAATAGAAAATTTGAACAAACCCATAAGCAGTAAGGAAATCAAATTAGTAACCAAAAATCTGCCAAAAAACAAGAGTCCAAGGCCAGATGGCTTTCCAGGGGAATTCTATAACACATTTAAGGAAGAGAAAACAACTATTCTCTTGAAACTGTTCCAAAAAATAGAAATGGAAGGAAAACTTCCAAACTCTTTTTATGAAGCCAACATTACCTTGATTCCAAAACTAGACAGAGACCCCACTAAAAAGGAGAACTATAGGCCAATTTCCCTGATGAACATGAATACAAAAATCCTCAACAAGATATTAGCCAACTGGATCCAACAATACATTAAAAAAATTATTCACCACGACCAAGTGGGATTTATAACTGGGATGCAGGGCTGGTTCAATATCCATAAAACAATTAACGAGATTCATCACATCAATAAAAGAAACGACAAGAACCATATGATCCTCTAGATAGACACAGAGAAAGCATTTCACAAAAGACAGCATCCTTTTTTGATAAAAACCCTCAAGAAAGTAGGGAGAGAAGGATCATACCTCGAGATCATAAGAGCCATATATGAACGACGCCATGCTAATATTATCCTCAATGGGGAAACATGAGAGCTTTCCCCCTATGGTCAGGAACAAGACAGGGATGTCCACTCTCACCACTATTATTCAACATAGTATTAGAAGTCTTAGCCTCTGCAATCAGACAACACAAAGAAATAAAAGGCATCCAAATTGGCCAGGAGGAGGTCAACTTTCACTCTTCACAGATGACATGATACTCTATATGGAAAACCCAAAACATCCCATCAAAAAACTGCTAGAACTAATTCATGAGTTCAGCAAGGTCACAGGATATAAAATCAACACACAGAAATCTGCTGCATTTCTATACACCAACAATGAAGCAACAGAAAGAGAAATCAAGGAATAGATCCCATTTACAGTTGCACAAAAAAACATAAAATACCTAGGAATAAATCTAACCAAAGAGGTGAAAAATCTATACACTGAAAACTATAGAAAGCTTATGAAAGAAATTGAAGAAGACACAAAGAAATGGAAAAAGATTCCATGCTCCTGGATAGGAAAAACAAATATTGTTAAAATGCCGATACTACCCAAAGCAATCTACATATTCAATGCAATCCCTATCAAAGTAACACCAGCATTCTTCACAGAGCTAGAAAAAACAATCCTAAAATTTGTATGGAACCAGAAAAGACCCTGATAGCCAAAGCAATCTTGAAAAAGAAAACCAAAGTAGGAGGCATCACAATCCCAGACTTAAAGCTATACTACAAAGTTGTAATCATCTAGACAGTATGGTACTGCCACAAAAGCACATCAATGGAACAGAATAGAGAACCCAGAAATGGACCCACAAACGTATGGCCAACTAATCATGGACAAAGCAGGAAAGAATATCCAATGGAATAAAGACAGTCTCTTCAGCAAGTGGTGCTGGGGAAACTGGATAGTGACATGCAGAAAAATGAACCTGGACCACTTTCTTACACCACACACAAAAATAAACTCAAAATGGATGAAAGACCTCAATGTAAGACAGGAAGCCATCAAAATCCTTGAGTATAAAGCAGGCAAAAACCTCTTTGATCTTGGCCACAGCAACTTCTTACTCAACACATCTCTGGAGGCAAGGGAAACAAAAGCAAAAATGAACTACTGGGACCTCATAAAAATAAAAAGCTTCTGAACAGTGAAGGAAACAATCAACAAAACTAAAAGGCAACCAACAGAATGGGAGAAGATATTTGCAAATGACATATCATATAAAGGGTTACTATCCAAAATCTATAAAGAACTTACCAAACTCAACACCCCAAAAACAAGCAATCAGTGAAGAAATAGGCAAAAGACATGAATAGACACTTCTCCAAAGAAGATATCCAGATGCCAACCAACACATGAAAAAATGCTCTACATCACTCGTCATCAGGAAAATACAAATCAAAACCACAATGAGATACCACCTCACACCCGTCAGAATGGCTAACATTAACAACTCAGACAACAACAGATGTTGGCGAGATGCGGAGAAAGAGGATCTCTTTTGCCTTATTGGTGGGAATGCAAGCTGGTGCAGCCACTCTGGAAAATAGTATTGAGGTTCCTCAAAAAACTAAAAATAGAACTACCCTATGACCCAGCAATTGCACTACTAGGCATTTATCTAAGGGATACAGGTATGCTGTTTCAAAGGGACACATGCACCCCCAGGTTTATCGCAGCACTATCAACAATAGCCAAAGTATGGAAAGAGCCCAAATGTCCATCGATGGATAAATGGATAAAGAAGATGTGGTATATGTATACAATGGAGTATTACACAGCAATCGAAAAGAATGAAATCTTGCCATTTGCAACTACATAGATGGAACTGGAGGGTATTATGCTAAGTGAAACTAGTCAGAGAAAGACAAAAATCATATGACTTCACTCATATGAGGACTTTAAGAGACAAAACAGATGAACATAAGGGAAGGGAAACAAAAATATATAAAAACAGGGAGGGGGACAAAACAGAAGAGACTCATAAATATGGAGAACAGACTTAGGGTTATTGGAGGGGTTGTTGGAGGGAAGATGGGCTAAATGGGTAAGGGGAATTAAGGAATCTACTCCTGAAATCAGGGAAATACATCAGGGAAATACAAATCAAACCACAATGAGATGTCACCTTAGACTTTTTAGGTTGGTTATTATTAAAAAAGAATGACAAGTGTTGGTGAAAATGTGGAGGGAAAAAATGGAACATTGTTCACTGTCAGTGAGAATGAAAAATGGTAAGGCCATTATGGAAAACAATATGAATGTTCCTCAAAAAATTAAAAATAAAACTACCACACAATCTGGCAATCCCACTCCTGGTTATTTATCCAACAGAATTCAACTCAGGATATGAAAAAGATATTTACAGTCCATTGTCACTGCAGCATTATCAACAATAACCAAGATGTAAAAGCAACATTAATGCCCATCAACAGTGAATGGATAAAGAAAATACAATACATACACACAAAATTGAATGTTATTTTGTCTTTCAAAAGTAAGACATTCTATCATTTGCAACAGTGTGGATGAATCTTGATGGCATCAGGCAAAGTGAAATAAGCCAGTCACAGAAGGACAAATACTCCATGACTCCACTTATATGAAGTATCTAAAGTAGTCAAGGTCATAGAAGCAGAAAGTAGATTGTTGGTTGCCATGACTGAGGTTGAGGAAAAAGGTAAGTCTCTGTTCATTAGATATAAAATTTCAAGTTTACAACATAAAAATGTTCTCGAGATCTATTGTACAACGTTTTGCTTGTAGTTAACAATACAGTACTAAACACTTAAGAATTTGTTAACAGGATGCATCTCATGTGTGGTTTTTAGCCACAATAAAAAGTCAGTGAAGTTCAATTCCAAACATTCAGAAGGTGGAGAGACATAAATATTTGGAGAACAGCACTAATGATATTACATTAATATAAGTGCAAAAATCTAAAATAAATACAATAAAATTAAGTAGTATTTAAAGATGCATCATGTTCAAATAAAATTTAGTACTGATGCATAAACAGCTCCATATTAGTTCACTATATTAGTAATTAATTAAAGATAAAAATCAGATAAGAATCTGAATCCTAAAAGACAATTTGATTTTTTCAATCTTAGTGAATAAGGAATAAAAAAGAAACTTGAAAAAGTCTTCCTAAGGTAAATATTACACTTAATATAAAGCAGTGGAATCATTCTCATTAAAGTCAGGAAAAAATAGGAGATACTTCCATAACTGTTATTATTTAATAACTGTTAATATTATTTAATAACTCTTCCATAACTGTTATCATTTAATTATTTGCCTTTCTCTAAAAATTATAGAGAGGTGAACAACAAGTAAATGGAAAGATGCTCAACATCAGTAATCATTAGAGAAATTCAAATCAATATCACAATGAGATATCACACCATACCCATTAGAATGATTACTATTCAAAAACATAATAAAAAATAAGTGCTGATGAGGATGTGGAAAAATTGGAACCCTAGCACACTGTTGTGGGAAATGTAAAAGAGTGGAAATGTAAAACTGCTAGAAAACAGTATGGACATTGTTCAAAATATATTAAAAAGAACTCCCATATATACAGCAATCCTACTTCTGTGTATAGATCCAAAAGAACTGAAAGCAGTGTCTCATAGAGATATTTGCAAACCCATATTCATTGCAGCATGATTCACAAAGGTTGGAAGCAAACCAAATGTCCATCAATGGATGGATAAATGATATGTGGCATATACATACAATGAATTATTACTCTGAATTAAAAATAAAGGAAATAATATCACTACAACACTGATGAACCTTGAGGACATTATACTAAGTGAAATAATATAGTCACAGAAAGATAAACTCTGTATGATTCCACTCATATGAGGTATCTAACATAGTCAAATTCACAGAAACAAAAATTAAATGGTGGTTACTATCAGCTGTGGAGAGGAGCAATGGGGAATTATTGTTTAATGGATTTAGAATTTCAGTTTTGAAAGATAAGAAAGTTCTAGAAATCTGTTACACAGCAAGTTGTACATACTTAAAAACTAACTGTCCACATATGTTATTAACTGCACACGTGGTTAAATGGTCAATTACATGCTACATGTTTTGCCACAATTAAAAATTAAAAGATTCAGGGTGCCTGGGTGGCTCAGTCAGTTGAGTGTCCAACTTTGGCTCAGGTCATGAACTCACGGATCGTGGGTTTGAGCCCCGCACTGGGCTCTGTGCTGACAGCTCAGAGCCTGGAGCCTGCTTCAGATTCTGTGTCTCTGTCTCTCTGCCCCTCTCCCGCTCAACTCTCTCTCTCTCTCTCTCTCTCAAAAGTAAATAAATATTTAAAACAAATTAAAAGATTCAAAAATTAAAAGAGTTTAGCAAAGTACTGGCTAGTTTGCTATGAGAAGTTAAAAGGAGCATAAGATCCCAGATATTCCTGTACTTCTGAGGTTGAAAATGTGGCCATTTATTATCAGATCAAATAAATTGACATTAAAACACACTTCAAGACAGGGGCGCCTGGATGGCTCAGTCAGTTAAGTGTCTGACTTTGGATCAGGTCATGATCCGTGGTTTGTGAGTTAGAAATTACTTTAGTATTACACTTCTTTACAGTATGTTCTTTATAGTAGCTTGTGGATTTGGTGTCTGTCTCGAAGTGTATTTTAATGTCTCTTATTTGGTGCAATAATAAACAGCTTCATATTCAACCTCACAAATAAATTAGAACATCCAAGGTCTTTATGCTCCTTTTAACTTCTGATTGTAAACTAGTCAGACTCAGAAAGACAAATCCCATATGATCTGACCCATTTGTGGAATCTAGAAAAAAAATAATGATGAAATAAATTTAAGAAGACAAAAGTAAGCGGAAAGCTATCCTTAGTTCTTGGATTGGAAGACTTAATATGATGAAAATGTTCATTATCAAACAAAGAAATCTACAGATTCAATGTAAACCTAATCAAAATTCCAGCAGCATTTTTCACAGAAAAAAGAAAAACTGCCCTAGAATTTGATTGGAACCCTAGAATGCCCCCACATAGCCAAAGCAATCTTGAGAAAAAAGAAAAAATTTATAAGCATTACATTTCCTGATTTCAAACAATACTATACCATAGTATAGTATTATACTATACTAAGTAGTTCTACATCAAAATGAAGACCCCTGCTCATTAAAAAAAGACAAATAATCCATGTTAGCAAATAGGCAAAGGAGCTGAACAGATATTTTTCCAAATACACACACACACACACACACACACACACACACACACACCACAAACGCATAAAGGTAATTGGAGAAGAGGAGAAAGATGGCAACAAAAGGATCCTAAACTCATTTCAAACCCAAAAACCCAACTGGATAAATATCAACTACTTCTAAATACCCCAGAAATCAACCTGAAAATGTACAAACACCACAACAAAATGGAGAGAAGAGGCCACATCAAAGAAAGTAGGAAGTGCAGAGACATGGTTTAGGAGAGAAATGGATCAACAGTGCTGTGGAGGGGAGGGAGCCATGGTTGTGGAGAAGGGTGACAGAGAGAGGAGAGAGACAGGAGCACACAGGGGAATGAACAAGAACACTTACCTGAAGCCACTGTCCTGGAAAATGAGAGGGGTAGAATTTCATGAGTTCTTGCAACCAGAGGGGCTTAAAGCCTAACAATTTAAAGGTCAGCAGGCTTGGCTGGATAGGGCCCAGAGGACACTGCCCGGTTCCTGGTGAGAAGGCAGGCAAACAACTTGGGGGAAGATATCCTGAAAACAGTAATCTGTGTGTCTGGGGCATACAGGGGAGATTATTCCCTCTTCTCAGAGTGCATCCTGAGAGGCAGCATTCACAGATATGCCTCTCTGAGAGCAAAGAAGGAGGTTGGTGCCATGTCCTTCCCCACCATTCAGTATAAACAGAGAACCACCTGTAGGGAGCAGCACAGTGCAAGTATTCATTGCCTAATATGCTTACACAAAGTCCCTCACCTCCCTTCACTCTAGCAAGACTGCCACTCTCAGTCAAGCCTGCTTCAATCCCAATGCAGTGGGCCCCTCCACCACAAAACTAGCACAAAACTCTGCCCATACACATCTCCCAACCAGAGAGTTCTGCAGGATCTGAGTTCTCATGGAAGTGGTATCAACCCCATTCACAAGCACACCAGAGCACACTTAGTTAAAACACCACATTCAGGCCAGAGACCAAAAGCAGACCATAGCAGGAAAGAAGAGCCTCTGCAGATGACTGGACTAAAGGACAGGGCAGCCAAATCTTGCCTCTCTGATGGGCAGAGAGCATGCAGCACACACCAGAGACACTCTTGAAGTGCGAGGCCCTGGACACTATATTACTTCTTCTTCATAAGGCCATTACTTTTAGGAATAGGAGACATGACTGACTTTTCTAACACACAGAGGAAGGCAGATACTTAGACACAATAGAAATACAGAGGAATTTATCCCAGGTGAAAGAATAAGACCATGGCCAGAATCTAAGCAAAACATAAAAAATAACAAGCCAGATGGAGAATTTAAAGCAACAATCATAAGGATGCTCACTGGACTTAAGAAAATAAATAGAAGACATCAGTTAGACCCTTACCACAGAGACAAAAGAGTTAAAAAAGAAACAATCGAGTTGAAGAAAGCAATGAATGAGATTGGAAACAGGCTTGAGGCAATGAATAGCAGGTTGGAAGAAGTACAGGAACAAATTAGTAACATTATAAGATAAAATACTGGAAAATAATGAAGCTGAACAAAAGAGAGTAAAAAGAATTATGGAATCCAAGAATAGACTCAGGGAACTCAGTGACTCCATCAAACATACTAACATTCATTACAGGAGTCCCAAAAGAAGAGAAAAGGGGGCAGAAAATTTATTTGAGGAAATAATAGTTGAAAACTTCCCTAATCTGGGGAAGGAAACAGACATCCAGATCCAGGAGGCATAGAGAAGTACCATCAAAATTGAAAAAATCAGGTCAATACCAGGACATATTATAATTAAATTTACAAAATATAGCAATAAAGAAAAAAATCTTAAAATCAGCAAAAAGGACAAAAGAAGTCCTTACTTACAAGGGAATACCCATTAGGCTAGCTGCAGATCCCTCAAGAGAAACATGGCAAGCCAGAAGGGAGTGGCATGATATATTCAACATGCTGAGGGGGAAAAATCTGCAACCAAGAATACTTTATCCAGCAAGGCTATCATTCAGAATAAAAGGAGAGATAAAGTTTTCCAGACAAAGAAAAACTAAAGAAGTTCAATGACCCAAAACCAGCCCTTCAAGAAATATCAAAGGGGACATTTTGTGTGGAAAGGAGAGACCAAAAGTGACAAAGACAAGAAAGGATTAGAGACATTTATTAGAGACAAACATTTATAAAACATGTAATAAAATGGCAATAAATACATAACTATCAATAATTACTTAGAATGTGAGAATCAGTACAGCACACCCCTCTGCCGGAAGACCAGGACAAACCTGTTACATGCACCAAATCTAATGACCATAAAGTGCTGCAGAGCTTTAGCTCCTGAATAAATTGGAAATTCTTTCTTTCTTTCTTTCTTTCTTTCTTTCTTTCTTTCTTTCTTTCTTTCTTTCTTTCTTTCTTTCTTTCTTTCTTTCTTTCTTTCTTTCTTTCTTCCTTCCTTCCTTCCTTCCTTCCTTCCTTCCTTCCTTCTTTTGGACCTCTTCATAATGTAGCCATTACTCTCAGGAACAGGAATATAAAAGGATTTACTAACAATCACCCCCCACACACACACACAAACAAACAAACACACACACACAAAACAGTGATCTAGACAAAATGACAAGATGGAGGAATTCACCCCAAAAGAAAGAACAGGAGGAAGTAAAAGACAGGGATTTAATCAATACAGATATAAGTAAAATGTCTGAACCAGAATTTGAAACAATTATAAGGATATTAGCTGGGCTTAAGAAAAGAATAGAAAACACTAGAGACTCCCTTGATGCAGAGATTAAAGAACTAAAAACTAGTTAGGCTAAATTAAAAAGGCTATAACTGAAATGCAAACTTGAATGGATGTCATGACAACAAGAATGAACAAAGCAGCAGAGTGAATCAGTGATATAAAAGATAAAATTATGGAAAATAATGAAGCTGAAAAGAGGGAAAGAAAGGTGTTTGATCATGAATATGTAATTAAGGGAAATCAGTGACTCCATAAAGAGTAATAACATTCATATCATAGGAATACCAGAAGATGAAGAGTGAGAAAAGGGGGTAGAAGGTTTATTTCAGCAAATTATAGCTGAAAACTTCCCTAATTGGGGGAAGGAAGCAGACACTGAAATCCAAGAAGGACAGAGAACTCCCATTAAATTCAACAAAATCTTGCTGTAGTAGGACATATCATGGTCAATTTCACAAAAAATAAATAGATAAGGTAAGATTCCTGAAAGCAGCAAGGGAAAAAACTCCTTAATGTACTTGGGAAGACAGATCAGGCTTGTAGCAGATCTGTCCACAGAAACTTGGCAGGCCAGAAGGGAGTGGCATTGATATATTTAACATGCTGAATGGGAAAAATAAGTAGCCAAGAATTCTTTATCCACCAGGGCTGTCATTCAGAATAAAAGGAGAAATAAAGAATTTCCCAGACAAACAAAAACTAAAGGAGTTTGTTACTACCAAACCAGCCCTGAAGAAATATTAAAAGGGACTCTTTGAGTGGGAAAAAAGGCCAAAAGCAACAAAGACTACAAAGGAACAGAGAAACATCACATGAAACACCAACTTTACAGGTAACACAATGGCACTAAATTTATATCTACCAATAACAACTCTGAATGTAAATGGGCTAAATGATCTAATCAAAAGACATAGGGTATCCTAATGGATATAAAAAAAAAAAAAAACAAGACCTATCTGTACGCTGCCTACAAGAGATTCATTTTAACCTAAAGACACCTGCATATTGAAAGTGAAGATATGGAGAACCATCCTTCATAAAAATGGACAACAAGAGAGCAGAATAACCATACTTAAATCAGACAAACTAGATTTTAAACTAAAGATGGTAATAAGAGATGAAGAAGGGCATCACATCATTATTAAGGGGTCTATCCATCAAGAAGATCTAACAATTATAAATATTTATGCCCCCAGCTTAGAAGACCCTATATACATAAATCAATTAACAAAAAATATGAAGGAGCTCATTAATACAATAATAGTAGGGGACTTGGAACACCCCACTTATAATAATGGATAGGTCATAGCAGAAAATCAACAAGGAAATAATGACTTTGAATGACTTTGAATGGCTTTGAATGGACTTAACAGATAATTCAGAACACTTTATCCTAAAGTAGCAGAACACATTTCAAGTGCACAAAGAACATTCTCCAAAACAGATCTAATACTGGGTCACAAATAAGCCCTCAACAAGTACAACAAAATATGGATTATACCATGCATATTTTCAGACCACAATGCTAAGAAACTTTAAGTCAACCACAAGAAAAAATTTGAAAACACCAAAAATACATGAGGGTTAAAGAACATACTACTACTACTACTACTACTACTACTACTACTAAATAAGGAAATTAAAGAAGAAAAATATACATGGAAGAAAATGAAAATGAAAACACGACAGTCAAAACTTTTGGGATGAAGTAAAGGCCATCCTAAGAGGGAAGTATTTTGCAATACTGGCTTATCTCAATAAGCAAGAAAAGTCTCATACACTTAAACCTAAAGGAGCTATAAAAGGAAAAGCAAATAAAGCCTAAAAACAGCAATAGAAGGGAAATAATAAAGACCAGAGCAGAAATAAATGATATAGGAACAAAAAGCCAGTAGAACAAATCCATGAAACTAAGAGCTGGTTCTATGAAACAATAAAACTGATAACTTCCTAACAAGACTTATCAAAAAGAAAAAAAAAGATAGAAATGAATAAATTCATGAGGGAAAGAGAAGAGATCATAGCCAACATCACAGAAATACAAACAATCATAAGAAAATACATGAAAAAAATATATGCCAACAAACTGGGCAATCTGGAAGAAATGGAAAAATTCCTAGAAACATACAAACCACCAAACTTGAAACAGGAAGAAATAGAAAATTTGAACAGATCCATAGCTAGCAAAGAAATTGAGTTAGTAATCAAAACCCTCCCAACAAATAAAGCCCAGGGCGAGATGGCTTCCCAGGGGAATTCTACCTGACATTTAAGAATAGTTTTACCTATTCTTAAATTGCTCCAAAAAATAGAAATGGAAGGAAAACTTCCAAACTCCTTCTATAAGGCCAGCATTACCTTTATTCCAAAACCAAAGACCCCACTAAAAAGGGGAATTACAAGCCAATATCCCTAAAGAACATGGATGCAAAAATTCTCACCATGGTACTAGAAAATTGAATCTAACAGTACGTTAAAAGAATTATTAACCATGATCAAGAGGGACTTATTCCTGGGCTGTAGGGTTGGTTCAATATTCACAGATCAATCAGTGTGATACACCACTTAATAAAAGAAAGGATAAGACCCATATGATCCTCTCAATAGATGCAGAAAAATCATTTGATGACATAGGGTATCTATTTTTGATAAAAAAACCCCAAAACCTTTAACAAAGTAGGGATAGATGGAACAGACCTCAACATCTTAAAGGCCATATACAAAAGACCCACAGCTAATAGCCCCAATGGAGAAATTCTGAGAGCTTTACTCTGTAGTCAGGAATAAGACAGGGATGTCCACTGTAACCATTACTATTTAACATAATACTGGAAGCCTTAGCCTTAGTAATCAGACACCAAAAAATAAAAATAAAAATATAAACAAACAAATAAATAAATAATAATAAAATAAAAGGTATCCAAACTAGCAAAGAAGAAGTCAAACACTCACTATTTGCAGATGACGTTCCTACTCTGTGTAGGAAACCCAAAAGGCTCCACCAAAGAATTGCTACAATACATGAATTCAGCAAAGTCTCAAGATATAATATCAATGTACAGAAATCTGTTGCATTTCCATAAACCAATAACAAAACAGCCAAAAAGGAATTAAGGAACTGCATTTGCAATTGCACCAAATACAACAAGATACATAGGGGTAGATCTAATCAAAACTCTGTACTCTGAAAACTATAGAACACCAAAGAAAGAAATTGAGGAGGACACAAAGAAATGGAAAAACATTCCATGGCCATGAATCAGAACAAACATTGTTAAAATGTCTATACTACCCAAAGCAATCTACACATTTAATGCAATCCCTATTAAAATACCAACAACATTTTTCACAGAGCTAAAACAATCCGAAAATTTGTATGGAACCACAACGGAATCCAAACAGCTAAATCAATCCCGAGAAAGAAAAGCACAGCTGGAGGCATCACAATTCCAGACCTCAAGCTATATTACAAAGCTGTAGTCATCAAGACAGTATGGTACTGGCACAAAAACAGATACATAGATCAATGGGAGAAAACAGAAAACCCAGAAATGGACCCACAACTACATGTTCAATTGATCTTTGACAAAGCAGGAAAGAATATCCAGTGGAAAAAAAGACAGTCTCTTCAATGAATAGTGTTGGGAAAATTGGACAGCAACATTCAAAAGAAGGAAACTGGACCATTTTCTTATACAGTACACAAAAGTAAATTCCAAATGGGTGAAAGACCTAAATATGAGACAGGAAACCATTAAAATCTTAGATAGAAAAGGCAGCAACCTCTTTGATTTCTGTCAAAGCATCTTCTTAGCAGACATGTCTCTGGAGGCAAGGGAAACAAAGGCAAACACGGACTATTGGGATTTCATGAAGCCTCAGGACAGTGAAGGAAACAATTAACAAAATTAAAAGGCAGCCTATGGAATGGGAGAAGTTATTTGCAAAAGACATATCAGATACAGAGTTGGTATCCAAAATCTAAAAGAACTTATAAAACTCAAAACCCAAAAACAAATAATCCAGTTAAAAAATGGGAAGAAAACATGAATAGACATTTTCCCAAAAGAGACATATAGACACCTAACAGACACATGAACAGATGCTCAACATCACTCACCATCAGGAAAATGCAAATCAAAACTATATCACCTCATACCTGTCAGAATGGCTTAACTTAACAAGTAGGGAACTATAGGTGTTGGTGAGAATGAGGAGAAACAGGAACTCTCTTATGCTTGATGGGAAAACAAACTGGTGCAGTCACTCTGGAAAAGAGTATGGAGGTGTTCTTGTAACACAACTCTTGAGCTATGCCTGATGGGATGGAAGATTCCTAGTGAATCATAACTGTACTTCATTTATATTCTGTTTGGTTTCTCAATGTCAGGCACTTCACTAAGTATTGGCAATTAAAAAAAGATTAATCTCGAAGGGGCACATGCACCCAATGTTTATAGCGCCACTGTTGGCAATAGCCAAGGCATGGAAAGAGCCCAAATATCCATCGACTGATGAATGGATAAAGAAGATGTGGTATATAAATACAATGGAATATTACTTGGAAGTCAAAAGGAATGAAATCTTGCCATTTGCAACAATGTGGATGGAACTAGAGTGTATTATGCTAAGTGAAATAAGGCAATCAGAGAAGGACAAATATCATATGACTTCACTCATATGTGGAATTCAAGAAACAAAACAGATGAACATAGGGGAAGAGAAGGAAAAATAAGATAAAAATAGAGAGGGAAACAAACCATAAGAGACTCTTAAGTACATAGAAGAGGGTTGCTGGTGGGATGTTGGGTGGGTGGGCGGTGGGCTAAATGGGTGATGGGCATTAAGGAAAGCAATCATTGGGATGAGTACTGGGTGTTATACATAAGTGATGAATCACTAAATTCTACTCCTGAAATCATTATTACACTATATGTTAAGTACCCTGGATTTAAAATAAAATAATAAAATAAAAGATAATAAAATAAAATAAAATAAAATAAAATAAAATAAAATAAAATAAAATAATGTAACTGGATCAAACACCTTAATCAAAATACATAGAATGAATGGACAAAAAAATAATTCCACTATATTCGGCCTATAAGAGGCTTAGATTTAAGCCCATACATATACTGAATTTTAAAAGATGAAAAAAATGTATTTCATGCAGATGGGAACCAAAAGAGAGCAGGGTGGCTACACTTATATCAAACAAAGCACACTTTAATTCAAAAACCATCACAAGAGATAACGAAGGACAAAAATAAAAGGGTCAATTCACCATGATGATTCAACAATAATTTATATGCAGCCAACGTCAGAGCACGTAAATATTCAAGCAAACAGTGATATGGGTGCCTGGCTCTTGATTTAAGCTCAGGTAATAATCCCAGGGTTGTGGGATCAAGCCTCACATTGGGCTGCATGTTAAGCATGGAGCCTGCTTGAGTTTCTTGCTCTCTCTCTCCCTCTGTCCCTCTCTCCTGATTGTGCTCTCTCTCTCTCTCTAAACTAAAAAAAAAAATAATTAATAAAATAAAATAAAATAAAATAAAATAAAATAAAATAAAATAAAATAAAATAAATAAGGCAAACACTGACAGAACTGAAGACAGAAATAGCAGCAATCAAATAATAGACGGTTCCAGCTCGAGATGTCAATGTAAGAGTATCATGTACTCCTTTCTTCCTTTCTACAGCTATATATATAAAACAATTTCCTCTGGAAAAAAAAATCCAAAAGCTAGCTGAGCAACTCACACACATCAGGTGATGAGGAAAATATGCACATCAAAGTGGGTAGAAAGGCTGATACACAATCTGATCGTAAACCCCATCCTGAGCATGGTGACTCACAATCTGGAGGGAGTTCAAAACCCAAGCTTCTCCCTGAAGATCAAAGGTTTTTTAGGGTATTTTTTTAATGTTTATTTTGAGAGCGAGCGAGCATGATCATGCAGGGGAGGGGCAGAGAGAGAGGGAGAAAGAGAATCCCAAGCAGGCTCCATTCTGTTAGCATAAAGCCCAACAAGGAAGGGTCTTGATAATCATGAACCATGAGATCATGACCTGAACCAAAATCAAAAATCAAACACTTAACCGACTGAACCATTCAGGCACTCCAAAGGGTTTTAACTACACAACTGGCACTCCAACTTTTAAGACCTACACCTGAGAATTGAACTCAACCTCTTCCAAACTTCTGTTTATGTTGTTATTTTGACTTATGAATCACAAATGTTCTTACTGACATCTAGAATGGTGAGTTCTTTCCATAAGAGACTCAATTTACTTTGCCCAGATCCATAGCAGAATCACAATCTATGTCAGTGTTAGCCTTACAAAATGTACTTCTTATGTAATAATTCTTAAAGGTGGAAATTACTCCTTGATCTACAGGCTGCAGAATGGATGTGTTAGCAGGTGTGAAAACATTAATCTTTGTATATCTCCACCAGAGCTTTTGGGTGATGAGGTGCATTGTCAATGAGCGTAATATTTTATTTGGTTTTATATTTTGAAAGGAACTTTTTTTTCCTGGCACTAGGTTGCAACAGTGGGCTTTAAAATATACAGTAAATCATATTGTAAAAAGATGTGCTGTCATATAGACTTTGTTGTTCCATTTACAGCATAAAGTGCAGGCAGAGGATTTTCAGAATGGTAAATAAGCATTGGATTCAACTTAAAGTCACCATCTGCATTCACCCCTAGCAAGAAAATCAGCTTGTTTGAAGCTTCAAACCCCAGCACTGACTTCTCCTCTAGCTACAAAAGTCCTAAGTGACATCTTCCAATAAAAGGCTGTTTTGTCTAATTGAAAATCTGTCATTTAGTGTAGCCACTCTAATTAATTATCTTAGCTAGATCTGGATAAATCGCTACAGTTCCTCTATTAATTAGCACTTGCTGCTTCACCCTGTGCTTTTATGTTATGGAGATGGTTTCTTTTCCTTAAATTTCATAAGTCAACTTCTGCTACCTTCAGAATTTTCTTCTGCAGCTTCCTTACCTCTCTCAGCTTTCAGAGAATTGAAGAGTCTTAGGACTTTGCTCTGGATTATGCTTTGGTTTAAGTGAATAGCGTAGCTGGTTTGATCTTCTATTCAGACCACTAACAGCAATAAGGCTGTTTCACTTTTTTAGTATGGCTATACACTGAAGTAGTACTTTTAATTTCCTTTAGGAACTTTATATTTGTATTCAGAACTTGGCTGTTTGGCTAAAGAGGCCTAAGTTTTTATCTATCTCAGCTTTGATCATACTTTCCTCAGTAAGCTTAATCATTTCCAGCTTTTGATTTAAAGTGAGAAATGTGCTACTCTTCCTTTCCTTGAACACTTAGAGTCCGTTTTATGATTATTAATTGGCCTAATTTCAGCACTGTTATGTCTCAGGCCATAGGGAGGCCCAAAGAGAGGGAGAGAGATGGGGGAATTGCTGGTTGGTGGGGAATTCAGAACACAAAAAAACATTAAGTTCACCATCTATATGACCGCAGTTTGTGTCACTCCAAACAATTAGAAGGCTAAAATCTAAGATCACTAATCACAGATCCTCATAACAAACATATGAATAATGAAAAAGTTTGAAATATTGTGGGAATTAACACTATGTGACACAGAGACAGGAAGTGAACAAATGCTGTTGGAAAAATGGTGCTGATAGATTTGCTTGACGCAGGGTTGTCACAAACCTACAATTTGTAGAACATAAAGTATTTGTGAGGCACAGTAAAGCACAATAAAATGAAGTATGCCTATAGTGGAATTAATGGATCATATAGTAGCTCTATTTTTAATTTTTTGAGAAAACTCCATGCTGTTTTCAATAGTGGCTTCTCCAATTTACATTCCCACCAACAGTGCATGAGAGTTCCCTTTCTTCACATCCTCACCAAAACTTATTTCTTTTCTTTTTGATAAGAGCCATTTCAACAGGTGTAAGGTGATATCTCGTTATGGTACTGATTTACATTTTCCTGATGATTAGTGATATAGAACATCTTTTCATGTACCTGTTGGCCATATGGGTCTTCCTTAAAATAAAATGTCTATTCAGATACTCTGTTCATTTTTTAGTCAGATTCCTTAGCTTTGTTATTCCTATTGAATTTTAAGTATCTTCATATATTTTTAGATATTAGTCCCTTATTACATATATGATTTGCAAATATCTTATGCCATTCAGTCACTTGTTGTTGTCAGCTTCCTTCACTGTGTAGATACTTCCTAGTTTGATGTAGTCCCATTTATTTTTGCATTTGCTTCCAATGCCTTTGCAGATTCAAAGAAACATCACTTAGACTTTTATCAAGGAGTTTATCACCCATGTTTTATTCTAAGAGTTTATGGTTTTATGTTTTACATTCAAGTCTCAAACCCATTTTTAGTTAATTTTGGTATATGGTATAAGATAGTGGTCCAGTTTTCCCAACACAACTTATTGAAGAAATTGTCCTTTTCTCACTACACATTCTTGTTTCTTTTATTGAAAATCCATTAATCACTTATATACATGGATTTATTTCTGGGCTTTCTATTCTGTCCCATTAATCTATGTGCCTATTTTTGTGCAAATACTGCACTTTTTTGATTACTTAAGATTTGTGGTATAGGTTTATTTTAAGTTTCTATTTTAATTCTAGTTACATAACCTATAGTGTTATATTAGCTTCAGGTGTACAATATAGTGATTCAACACTTCCATACGTCAACGTGTGCTCACATGACAAGTGCACCCCTTAATCCCCATCACCTATTTAACTCATCCTCCCTCCCACCTCCCCTCTGAGATTAGACAGACATATAGATATAGATACACACACACACACACACACACACACACACACACACACACACCACTTATCCATTCATCAATTGATGGATATGTTGGCTGATTGCTATCTGGGCTACTGTAAATAATGCTGCTATAAATAAAGGGGTGCATGTACCCCCTTTGAATTAATGTTCTTGTATTCTTTGGTCAAATACTCAATACTGCAATTGTTGGGTTGTAGATTACTATATTTTTAACTTTTGAAGACAGTTCTACTTTTAACTTTGTTTTGAACTTTTATTTATTTATTTATTTTGAGAGAGATAGAGAGAGAAAGAGATGGAGTGCACCTGAGCAGGGGAGGGCCATAGAAAGAGGGAGAGAGAAAGAATCCCAAGCAGGCTGCACACTGTCAGCCTAGAGCCTGAGGTTCAAACTCACAAACCGTGACCTGAAATCAAGAGTTGGACACTCAACTGAGCCACCCAAGTGCCCCAACTTTCTACATTTTCTATTTTTAACTTTTGTTTTCCAGAGTGGCTGCACCAGTTTATATTCCCACCAACAGTGCACAATTGTCCTTTTTCTCCACATCCTCACCAACACCTGTTGTTTCTTTTGTTCATTTTAGTCATTCTGGCAGGGGTGAGGTGATATCTTATACTTTTGATTTGCATTTCCCTGATAAGTGATGATTAGCATCTTTTCGTGTGTCTGTTACCCATCTGGATGTCTTCTTTGGATAAATGTATGTTCATGTCTTTTGCCCATTTTTTAATTGGATTATTTGTTTCTTGGGTGTTGAATTGTATAAGTTCTTTATATATTTTAGATACTAATCCTTTATCAAATGTGCCATTTGCAAATACCTTATCCCATGCCATAGGTTTTGTCTTTTAGTTTTGTTAATTGATTCCCTCACTGTACATAGACTTTTTATTTTGATATAGTACCAACAGTTTATTTTTGCTTTTGTTTCTCTTGCCTCAGGAGATGTGTCTAGTAAGAAGTTACTATAGCCAATGCCAAACAGATTACTGCCTATGTTCTCCTCTAGGATTTTGATGGTTTTATGTCTCACATTTAGGACTTTAATCCATTTTTAATTTATTTTTGTGTATGCTGTACAAAAGTGGTCCAGTTTAAATCTTTGCATTTTACTGTCCAGTTTTCACAATACAATTTTTTGAAAAGACTGTCTTTTTTTTCCATTGGATATTCTTTCTTGCTTTGTCAAAGATTAACTGACCATACAGGTGTGGGTTCACTTATGGGTTTTCTATACTGTTCCATTGATCTATGTGTCTGTTTTTGTCCCAGTACCACATTGTTTTGATCACTACAGCTTTGTAATTTAATTTGAAGTCTAGAATTGCTATGCCTCTAGCTTTCCTTTTCTTTTTCAAGATTGCTTTGGCTATTTGGGGTCTTTTGTGGTTCCATACAAATTTTAGGATTGTTTGTTTTAGTTCTGTGAAAAAAATGCTATAGGTATTTGGATAGATATTGCATTGAATGCATATGTTTGGGGCAGTATAGACTTTTTAACAATATTCGTTCTTCCAATCCACAAGCATGAAATGTCTTTCCATTTCTTGGTGTCAACTTCAGTTTCTTTCACCAGTGTTTTATAGTATTCAGAATACACATCTTTCACCTCTTTGGTTAAGTTTATTCCTAATTATCTTATTATATTTTGATGCAATTATAAATAGGATTGCTTTCTTAATTTCTCTTTCTGCTGTTTAATTATTGGTGTATAAAACTTCAGTGATTTTTGTATCGTGTGGCTTTACTTAATTCGTGTCTCAGTTCTAGCAATTTTATTGGTGGAGTCTTTCAAGTTTTCTCTATATAGTGTCATGTCATCTGCAAACAGTGAAAGTTTTACTTCCTCCTTATTGATCTAGATGCCTTTCATTTCTTTTTGTTGTCTGATTGCTGTGGCTAGGACTTCCAGTACTGTGTTGAATAAAGTGTTTAGAGTGGACATCCTTGTCTTGTTCTTAACCTTAGGGGAAAAGATCTCAGTTTTTCCCCATTTTGTATAATGTTAGCTGTGTGTTTTTCATATATAGTCTTTATTATTTTTAAGTATGTTCCCTCTAAACCTCCCTTTTCGAGGGTTTTTATCATGAACGCCTACTGTACTTTGTCAAATATTTTTTCTGCATCTAATAAAATGATCACATTGTTCTTATCTTCTCTCTTATTGACATCAATGCATCATGCTGATTGATTCACAAATATTGAACCACACTTGTAACCCAAGAATATAACCCACTTGATCATGCTGATATTTAAATGTATTTTTGAATTCTGTTTGCTAGTATTTTGTTGAGAATTTTTGCATCTGTGTTCATCAGGGATATTTGCCTGTAGCTCTCTTTTTCAATGGTGTCATTATCTGGTTTAGGTATCAGAGTAATGTTGTCCTCATAAAACGAATTTGGGAGTTTTACTTCCTCTTCTATATTTTGGAATAGTTTGAGAATAGGTATTAACTCTTCTTTAAATATTTGGTAGAATTTGCCTATGAAGCCAGCTGTTTCTGGACTTCTGTTTGTTGTGAGTTTTTTATTATTGATTCAATTTCTTGGCTGGTTATTGATCTGTTCAAGTTTTCTATTTTCTGTGTGTGTTTCAGTTTTGATAGTTTATGTTTCTAGGAATTTATCCATTTCTTCTGGGTTGTCCAATTTTTTGACATATAGTTTTTTTATATATTTGCTTATGATCATTTGTATTTCTGTGGTGTTATTATATTTTTTCTGTCATTTGTGATTTTACTTACTGAATCCTCTCTCTTTTATCTTGTTAAGTTTCTCTAGAGTTTTATCAATATTGTTGATTTATTCAAAGAACCAGGTGCTGGTTTCATTGATCTGTTCTACGGTGGTTTGTTTGTTTGTTTGTTTGTTTTTAGTTCTATTTCATTTATTTCTGCTCAAATCTTTATTTCCTTCTTTCTACCGGCTTTAGGCTCCATTCGTTGTTCTTTTTCTAGCTCCTTTAGGTGTAATATTAGGTTAAGATTTTTCTTTCTTCCTGATGTAGGCCTGTATTATGATATACTTCCTTCCTAGAACCACTTTTGCTGTATCCCAAATGTTTTATTTAGATTGGTTTTTTTTTTCATTTTCACTTGATTCCATGTAATTTTTATTCCTTGTTTTATTTGATGGTTCACCCATTTATGGCTCAGTAGCATATTATTTAGTCTCCACATATTTGTGGTCTTTCCAGATTTTTTCTTACAGTTGACTTCTATTTTCATAGCCTTATACTCAACATACACATGGTAGGATTTTGATTTTCTTGAATTTATTGAGATTTGTTTTGTGGGCTAATATGTGAACTATTATGGAGAATATTCCATGTGCAATTGAAAAGAATTCTGATGTTTTAGGGTGGAATGTTCTGAATACATCTGTTAAATCCATCTGTTCAAGTGTGTCATTCAAAGCCAATGTTTCAGGGCGCCTGGGTGGCTCAGTCTGTTGAGGGTCTGACTTCAGCTCAGGTCATGACCTCACAGTTCATGGGTTCGTGCCCTGCATCAGGCTCTGTGCTGACCGCTTGCTTAGAACCTGGAGCCTGCTTCAGATTCTGTGTCTCCTTCTCTCTCTGCCCCTCTCCAGCTCACGCTTTGTCTCACTCTGTTTCTCAAAAATAAATAAATGTAAAAAAAAAATAATAAAAAATTTATAAAGCCAATGATTCCTTTTTTATTTTCTGTTTAGATGATCTGTCCATTGATGTAACTGGGGTGTTAAAGTCCCCTACTATTATTGTGTTATTATCAATATGTTCCTTTATGTTTGTTATTAGCTGTTTTGTGTACTTGGGTTGTTGGATTGTCCCTTTTATGATAATCTAGTATCTGTCTTCTCTCTTGTTACAGTCTTTGTTTTAAAGTGTAGTTTGTCCAACTTCACTTCATGTCACAATCTCATGGTTGGTGGGTTCAAGCCTTGCATCAGGCTCTGGGCTGGCAGCTGAGAGCCTGGAGACTGCTTTAGATTCTGTCTCACTCTCTCTTTGCCCTACCCCTGCTCATGCTCAGTCTCTCTCTCTCTCTCTCTCTCTCTCTCTCTCTCTCTCTCTCTCTTTCAAAAATAAATAGACATTTAAAATTTTTCATAAAAAAATAAAGTCTAGTTTGTCCAATATAAGTATTCCTACTCTAGCTTTCTTTTAACATTCATTTGCATGGTAGATGTTTCCCCATCCCCTCACTTTCAATCTGCAGGTGTCTTTAGGTCTAATATTGGTCTCTTTAGGTAGCATATAAACGAGTCTCTTTTTTTATCCATTATGACACCCTATATCTTTTTATTGGAGCATTTAGTCTGTTTACATTCAGAGTAATTATTGGTAGGTATGTATTTATTGTCATTTTATTACCTGTTTGTGATTTTTTTTCTGAAGATTTTCCCTGATGCTTTCTTGTCTTTCTCACCTTCATGTTTTGCTGATTTTCTTTAGGGATATATTTGGATTTCTTTTTATTCTTTGCATGTTTAGTTTTTTTATATATGGTTACCATTAGGTTTGTATATAAACTTTTTTGCATATAACAGTCTATATTAAGTTGATGGCTGTTTAAGTTTGAACTCATTATTTTCTCCTCTCTTCCCCACATTTTAGTTATGTATTATTATATTTTATACCCTTTTTGGTGTGGGTTCTTTGACTATTTTTATAGAAATATTCATTTTTACTGTTTTGTTTCCCAACTTTATACTGTCCCTTTTGATCTCTTCTTTCCAGAGTCCCCTTTAATATTTCTTGCAGGGCTGGTTTAGTGGTCATGAGCTCCTTTAGATTTTGCTTGTCTGAGAAACTCTTTGTCTTTCCTTCTATTCTGAGTGATAGCCTTGCTGGGAATAGTAGTTGTGGCTGCAGATATTTTCCATGTGGCTTCTTGAATATATCATGTCTTCTGTCTCCCTTCTGACTTGCCAAGATTCTATTGAAAAATCTCCTGCTATCCTTATGTGTTTTCCCTTGTAAGTTACTGACTTCTTTTGTCTTGCTGCTTTTAAGATTTTTTTCTTTATCTCTGTATTTTGCAAATGTAATTATAATATGTCATGGTGTATGTATGCTTTTGTTTATGAGTCCTTTGTGCCTCTTGGATCTGGATATCTGTTTCCTTCCCCAGATTAGGGAAGTTTTTAGCTAGTATTTCTTCAAATAAATTTTCTGCTCCCTTTTCTCTCTTCTTCTGGGACTCCTATATTGCAAATGTTATTATGTTTTAGGGAGTCACTGAGTTTCCTAAGTTTATTCTCATTTGTGTAATTGTCTTTTCTCTCTTCTGTTCAAGTTGAATACTTTCCATTACTCTATCTTCTTGGTCACTAATTCATTTCTCTTCTTCTTCCCTCATCTTGTTCATTCCATCAAGTGTGTTCCTCATTTCATGTATTGAGTCCTTTATCTCTACTATGTTATTCCTTATCTCTGTGTTAAGGGTCTCACTCATATCTTCCATTCTTTTCTCAAGTCTAGGGAGTATCATTGTGATCATTGTTTTATATTCTCTATTAGCCATGTTACTTATATTTGTTTCACTTAGAACTCTAACTGTGGCTTTGTCCTGTTCTTTAACTTGGGATAAATTTCCCTGTCTCTTCATTTTGTCTACATCTCTAGGTCTGTTTATGTGTGGTAAGTCAGCTGTGACTTCTTCTCTTGAAAGTAATGAATTTATGAATAGGATGTCCTGGAATGCCCTCCAGTGCAATGTACCCAGTTCACCAGAAACTGACACTTCAGGAGACCGTCCTATGTGTGTGGCTTTTTCCCTGTCGTTATGTCTGAGTCACTGTTGTTTTTGATGCAGTCCTCTGCACTGATCCTCTGCCTGTTGTGGGCTGTGCTTGCTCTCTATGTTCTTAGTGGGAATCCAGGCAAGCCAGCTCTGAGGAGCATGCCCACCAAGGAACTTAAGAGCAGGGCAGAAGTGTTAGCAAATTTTGTGTTGGGCCACTAGTCCTATGCCAGATCCCCCAAAGTGCTATCGTGGTTGGGGGATGTGTGCCAGGGCTGCCAGGAATGCATGGCTGGTTGTGGTGTGTAATGATGGCTTGAAGTGGCTTGAGCCAGCATATGATGATGGCTGGGAACATGCTGCATCTGATGTAGCAGCTGGGCCAGTCACATTGCAGCAGCTATGCACCTGGAAGTTGTCTGGGTGCACACACAGATTGAACAAGATTTTCCCTGAGTCCTGGGTGAAGGCAAAAAGTATCTGTGCAGTCCCAAATACTACAGGTGGCTCTGTGTTTATGCTGAGGGGTGGGAAGAAAAATGGTGCCTGACAGCACCCTCATTTTCAGTGAAGTCCCCCAACACACTCCAAAATCTGTATGAACAGATCTGTCTCCTGTTTGCCCCCTGATGTTGTGTAAAGTGCTGTTTTTATGTAATCTCTCTGTGTGCAGGCTGCTTGTCTCTTCAAAGACACTGACACAGCTGTCACTTTCCCTCCCATCTCCCAATGCTGATTCAGGTTTTAAAGTTTCAGACTCCAAGTCCCACTTGTTTTACAACAAAAGTTCAGCCCCTCTGGGGCTGGAAGAATAGACTTCCCCATGTGTGCTCCCTGGTGTCAGGGCCCATTTCCCTGCCCTCTCTGCATGTGCAGCTCCCTCTCTCCTGCAGGCAACCTCTCCCTGCTTTTCTGAATTTCCTAACCTTTCAGATGCAGTTTCTTCCCTATATTTAGTTGTGAAGTTTGTTCTGATAGCCTTTGGATCACTCCCTGGTTTTACTAACTTGGATGTGGATGATATGTAATTGTAAATCTGGTACAAGGTGAGGTCAGGGTCCTCCTACTCTGCCATCTTTGTAATTATGGAGGCTGAGAAGTCCCATGGTCTGCCATCTGCAAACTAGGAAACCAAGAAATACAGGGCTGTAATTCAGTTTGAGTCTGAAGGCTTGAGAATTAGAAGGCCAGTGGTATAAATCTCAGTCTGAGTCAGAAGACCAGAAAACTAGGAGCACCTATGTCAGAAAGATGGATGTCTCAGCTCAAGGAAAGACTTTGTAGTATAGTTTAAAATTAGAAAGCATAATGCTCTGGCTTTGTTCTTGCTCAAGATTGTTTTGGCCATTAAGGGTCATTTTTGTTTCCTTGAAAAATTTAGAATTATTTGTTCTAGTTCTGTGGAAAATGACATTGAATTTTGATAGGTATTGCACTGAATCTGTAGAATTCTTTGGGCAGTATGGACATTTTAACAATATTGATTCTTACAATTCATGAGCACAGAATATCTACCCAGTTATTTGTTTCTTCAATTTCTTTCCTCAACTTCTTACAGATTTCAGTGTAGAAATCTTTTATCTATTGGTTAAATTTATTCCTAGGTATGTTATTTTTTCTGATGCAATTGTACATAATATTGTTTTATGTTTTCATTTTTTTAATGTTTATTTTTAATTCTGAGAGAGAAAGAAACAGAGCTTGAGCAAGGGAGGGGAGAGAGAGAGGAAGACACAGAATTTGAAGAAGGCTCCAGGCTCTAAGCTTTCAGCACCAGAGTCTGACATGGGGCTTGAACTTATGAACCACGAGCTCATGACCTGAGCCAAAGTTGGACACTTAACAGACTGAGCCACCGAGGCACCCCAATAATATCACTTCTTGATTAGTCTTCCTGACATTTCATTATAAGTACAGAGAAACACAACAGATTTCTGTATATTAATTTTGTATCTTGCAACTTTAATGAATTCATTTGTTAGTTCTAATAGTTTTTTGGTGGAGTCTTTAGGATTTTCTATATGCAGTATGTCACCTACAAATAGTGACAGTTACTTCTTCCTAATTGGGATGATTTTTATTTATTTTTCTTGCTTAATTGCTATGGCTAAGTCTTCCAATACTATGTTGAATAAAAGTAGGGAGAATGGACATCCTTATCTTGATCCTTACTGATTTTCTGTCTGGATAATCTATTCATTGACATAGTGGGGTGTTCCCTACTATTATTATATTGCTGTCAATTTGTCCCTTTAGGTCTATTTATATTTGCTCTATATATTTTGATGTTTCTGTATTAAATGCATATATATTTATAAATGTTATGCCTTCTTGCTGGATTGGCCCTTTTATTATTATGTATGTCCTCTCTTTGTCTTTTATTACAGCCTTTGTTTTAAAACCTTTTTTGTCTGTTATAGGTACAGTTACAGCATCTTTCTTTGTTTTTCCATCTCTTCGTTTTCTGTATGTGTGTGTTTTTACTTCTGAGAAGAGTCTCTTGTAGGCAGTATACAAATGTGTCTCTTTTTTCCCCTATTCATTAACCCTATGTCTTTTATTTGAGAAATTCAGTTAATTTACATTTATAGCAATTATTGATAGGTATGTACTTATTAAGTATGGCTCCTAATCATAGCAACAGTCCACAATAGGATGTAGATGGGATCAGATTCAGTAATTCACAAAACTCCCATTGTCATGCTTCAACACAGCTCAAGTTTTTCTGTGATTTGTTATTACTTCAAATATTAGGACACTAAAATTCTGCAAACCATGTTTATAATTTTGAAAGTTACACAATATCTTATTTAATTTGCACTGCTAAAAGTAGTAATAACAGTGGCTCTAGGCCTCTCCGTCTAAATCATACATGGAAAATTCTCTTCCTGGTATATACGATATAAGACTTTTTTTTTCTCAACCATTTTTAAACAATTTAATTGTATGCACTTAACATGTACAATGTGATCATTCGATATACATATATATTGAAGAATGATTACCAAGATCAAGATAATTAATATTTTGATCATATCATATACATACTAATGGCAATTCTGGGTTTTTGCTTTTTGTTGGTTTTGATGAGAATGCTTAAGATCTACTCTTAACAACTTCAAGTTTATAATGCCATATTACTGACTATAGTCCCCATTTTGTACATCAGATCCTCAGAACATATTCTTCTTCTAACTGAAATATTGGGCCTTTTGACCTATATCAACCGATTTCTCTCTTCCCCAAGCCCATGTTAACTACAATTCTGTTTCTGTGAAGTTGAGATTTTTGTATTTGTTTTTTATATTCCACATAAAAGTGATATCATACAGTGTTTTTTCTCTTTCTGGTTTACTTCACTTAGCACAATGATCTCCAGATTCATCCATGTAGTCATAAATGGAAGGATTTCTTTTTTATGGAAGAATGATATTTCATTGTATATATCTTTATCACATTCTCTTTATCCACTCATCCATGGAAGAATATTTACGTTGTTTCCATATCTTGGATATTCTGATTAATACTGCAATGGACATGAAGGTACAACTTCTTGGGTGTGAAGTACTGATTTAATTTCTTCAGATATATAACCAGGAGGGGGATTGCTGGATCATATCATAAAAATTTAATTTTTAATTTTTTGAGGAGCTTCCATACTGTTTTCCATAATGGCTGTACTATTTGATATTCCCACCAGTGGTATATAAGTGTTCCCTTGTCTTCACCTCCTTGCCAACATTTGTAATCTCTTTTCTATTTTTTTTTTTTATTTTTCTAATGTTTATTTATTTCTGAGAAAGAGAGAGCCCACAGTGAGTGAGCAGGGGAGGGGCAGAGAAAGAGAGAGACAGAGGGGGAGACAGAATCTGAAGCAGGCTCCAGGCTCTAGCTGTCAGCACAGAGCCTGATGTGGGGCTCAAACTACAAACTGTGAGATCATGACCTAAGCCGAAGTTGGATGCCCAACTGACTGTGCCACCCAGGCGCCTGTATCTCTTTTCTTTTTTACCATAACCATCCTAACAGGTATGAGGTGACATCTCATCATGGTTTTTCATTTGCATTTCCCTGATGGTTAGTGATGTTAAGTACCTTTTCATACCCCTATTGGATATTTGTACATCTCTTTGAGAAATACCTATTCAAATTCATTGCCCGTTTTTAATTTATGGTTTTTTTTACTATTGAGTTACATGAGTTCTTCATAATTTTGAATATTGGCCCTTTATCAGATGTATGGTTTCTGAATATCTTCCCCATTCTGTAAGCTGTCTTTTCAATTGATTGATTATTTTACTGTGCACCAAACTTTTAATGTAGTCCTGCTTGTTTATTTTAGATTTTTGTTGCCTGTTCTTTTGATATCTCATCCAAGAAATCATTACAAAGGCCAATATCAAGGTTCTTTTCCCTTAGTTTTCTTCTATAAGTTCTATGGTAAGGTCTTATGTTTAAGTCTTCGATCTATTTCAAGTTAATTTTTGTGAATAATGTAAGATAGGGTCTAGTTTCATGCATTTGCAATATGGATATTCAGTTGTACCAACATCATTTATTAAAGAGACTATACTTTACCCCATTGTGAGTTCTTGGCACCCTTGTCAAAAATTAGTTGGCCATTTTCACATGGGTTTATGTCTGGGCTCTCTACTGTATTCAACTGATCTATGTGCCTGCTTTCATACCAGTACCATGCTGGTTTTATTAATATAGATTTATAATAAAGCTTGAAATATGGTAGTGTGATTCTCTCAGCTTTATTCTTTTTCAGGGTTGCTTTGGTCTTGGGGGGGTCTTTGGTGATTATATATAAATTTTAGAAAAATTTTTTCTATTTATATAGATAATGTCATTGGAATATTAATTGGAATTGATTTGAATCTGTAGATCATTTTGGGTAGTATGAATATTTTCATAATATTAATTCTTCAGGTACAAGAACATATGATATCATGCAACAAGTTTGTGTCTTGCTCATTCTCTTTCACCACTGTCTTACAGTTTTTAGTGTATAGGTCTTTCATCTCCTTGTCAATGTTATTCCTAAGTATTTTTAATGCTATGATAAATGACATCTCTTTCTTAATTTCTCTTTCAGATAACTCATTTCATTGTTGCTGTATAAAAATACCACTCTTCTATATATTGATTTTGTATTCTATAACATTACCAAAGTCATTTATGAGTTCTAACAGTTTCTTAGTGGAGTCTTTAGGGATTTTCTATACGTAAGATCATATAATTTGCAAACAGATAATTTTACTTCTTGCTTTCCAAAACGGATGCCTTTGATTTCTTTTTCTTACAAATTGGTATGGTTATAACTTCCATCACTATGTTCAATAGAAATGGTGAGAGTGGGCATCTGCATCTTATTCTTGATCTTAGAAGAAAGGCTTTTAACTTTTCACCATTGGCTATGACATTAGCTGTGAGCTTGTCATATATAGCTTTTATTACACTGAGGAACATTCCTTCTATACTCAACTCCTTGAGTGCTTTTTATCATGAAAGAATGTTGCATTTTGCCAAATGATTTTTTTTAATCTACTGAGATGATCACATGATTTTTTTCATTCTATTAATGTGGTGTATCCATTGTTGATTAATCTTTGCATCTTAGGCAGAAAAACCCACTAGATCATAATGAATGATCCTTTTACTGTGCTGTTGAATGTGGTTTGCTAATATTTTATTGAGAAACTTTATATCTATATCTATCAGGGATTCAGGTCTATATATTTCTTTGCTTGCAGTGTTTTTGTCTATCTCTGATGTCCAGGTAATGCTGGCCTCCTAAAATGAACTTGGAAGTGTTAACTACTTTTCAATTTTTAAAATGATTTTAAAGTGGATTTGGTTAATTTTTCTTTAAATGTGTAATAGTGAGGCCCTCTGTTCCTACATTTTTCTTAGTTTCAGGATTTATGATTACTTCATTCTTACTCATTGTTGATTCATTCAGATTTTTTTTTATGATTCATTCTAGGTAGTTCCTTATTCGTAGTGTGTCTCTATTTCTACTTTCTGATCAGTTGGTATTTGGTTTATATATTTAGTTGCTCTTATGTTAGGTGCATAAATATTTGAAAATGTTATATCATCTTGATGAAATGACCCCTTTTTATTATCTAATGACCTTCTTTGTCTCTTGTCACATTCTTTGGCTTAGGCCTATTTTGTTTAATGTAAATATAGCCACTTCTCTGTTTTGGTTCATATTTCTATGGAATATTTTTTTCCATTGCTTCTCTTTCAAGCCATCTGTTTTCTGAAAGCTGAAACAAATCTCTCATAGGAAGCATATACTGGGGTTTTGTTTGTTAGTTTTTACCATTCAGCCATGTATTTTACCATTCAGCCATGCATTACTAGCCATGCAAGTAAAACAAATAACAGGGAACACATTACAAAACACAAATTATAAAAAAGATAGTAACAGACTTCTATGAACAATTATACACCAATAAATTGGATAACCCAGAAGAAATGGATAAATTCCTATAAACATACAACTTTCCAAGAATGATTCATGAAGAAATAGAAAATATGATGAGATGAATTACTAGTAAGGAGATGAATTAGTAATCAAAAAACTGCCAAAAAAATAAAAGTCCAATACCATATGGCTTCACTGGCAAGTTCTACCAAATATTTTAAAAAGAATTTATAGTAATCCTTTTCAAACTCTTTTTAAAAAATGAAGAGAAAGGAATACATCCAAACTCATTTTTCCAATGCCAACATTACTCTGCTATAAAAACCAGAAAAGGACACTACAAGAAAAGAACATTACATACCAACATCTCTGATGAACTTAGGTGTGGAAATATTCAAAATATATTCACCAAAGTCAACATTACATTAAAAGGTCATACACCATCACCAAGGGGGATTTAGTCCTAGGATGTTCAACATATGTAAATCAATAAATGTGATATACATTAACAACATGAAGGATAAAAACCATATGATCCTATCAGTAGATGCATAAAAACATCTGACAAAATTCAATGTTCTTTCATCGTAAAAACTTGCCAACAAAATGACCATATAGGGAATATATACCAACATAATAAAAACTATAAATGACAAGTCCAATGCTAACAGCATATTTGCCAAAGAGAGCTGAAAGATTTTCCTCTAAGATCAAGAACAAGAAAAGGATGCACATATTTTCTACTTTTATTCAGCTTAATATTGGAAATTATTGCCATAGCAATTAGGCAAGAAAAAATAAATAAGAGGCATATACATTGGAAAAGAAGAAAAATTGTTACTGTTTGAAGATGATATGATCTTATGTACAGAAAATCCTAGGGACACCTGGGTGGCTCAGTCGGTTAAGCAGCCAACTTCAGCTCAGGTCATGATCTCACCAGTGGTGAATTAGAGCTCCATGTTAGGCACTGTGCTGACAGCTTAGAGCGTGGATCCTGCTTCAGATTCTGTGTTTCTCTCTCTCTCTGCCTCTCTCCTGCTCATGCTCTGTCTCCCTCTGTCTCTCAAAACTGAATAAGTGTTAAAAAATTTTTAAATAAAAAAAGAAAATCCTAAAGACTCCAACAACAAACTGTTAGAACTAATATAAAAATTCAGTAAAATTTGAGGATACAAACTCAATATACAAAAATCCCAGCATTTCTATGCAATAAAATGAACTATCTGAAGAAGTATAAATAGCACTGCCATTTCCAGTAGCATCAAAAGGAATAAAATATTTAAGAATAAATTTAACAAAGGAGGGTAAAATCTGTACACTGAAACTACTAAACTTTGATGAAAGAAATTGAAGAACACAAAACATTATTAAAATATTCAATGATTGTTTATTGAGAAAAATCAATATTTTTAAAATGTCTATTGTGACCAAAGTGATCCTCAGTCAATGCATCCCTATCAAAATTCCAATGGTGTTTTTCACAGAAATAGAAATAACAATCCTAGTATTTGAATGGAACCACAAAAGAGCTAGACTAGCCATAGAAATCTTGAGAAAAAAGAATAGAGCTGGAGACATCACACTTCTTGAATTCAAACTACAGACTACACTAGTCCAAACAGTATTATATTGGTATTGAAGTGACACACTGATGAATGAAACAGAACAGAGAGCCAAGAAATAAACCCATGCAATATTATCAATTAATTTTTAACAAAGTAGCCAAGAATATACAATGGACATACAAAGGACAGTCTTCAATAAGTGATGATTATTAAATATTAAATAACCACAAATTTAAGCATGAAGCCAGGCCCCTATCTTACACCATAAACATTGAATTCAAAATAGATTAAAGGTTTGGATATCAATAACTCAAACTTCAAAACTCAGGAGAAAATGTAGGAGGTTATCTACCTGACATTGGATTTACTTATATTTTGTTTTTGATTTTACACCAAAAGTCAAAATTATAAAAAATAAACAAGTGGGACTGCCCCAAACAAAAAGCTTCTGCACAGTTAAGAAACTCCACAAAATGAAAAGGCAACAGCATGGGTGAAAGTATTTCCACACACCACTTATCACAGAAGATATTAATATCCAAATATAAAAAAAGTCATGCAATTCAACAACAAAATAATAAATACAATTTTTAAAAGGTAAAATAACAGAAATAAACATTTTTCAAAAAAAAGACATACAAATAACAAACAGGTACAAGAAAAGGTACTCAACATCATCAGAGAAATACAAATCAAATCACAATGAAATATCACCTTGAGAATGCATATTATCAAAAGGATAAGATATAAGTGTTGGCAAAAATGTGGAAAAACAGAACACTTTTACACCACTGGTAGGAATATAAACTGTTATATCCATTATGGAGAATAGTATGCAAGTTCCTCAAAAAATTAAAAATAGAACTACCATGTGGCCTAGCATTCCTACTTCTGGGCATATATCCAAAGGAATAGAAATCAGTATCTCAAAAAGACATTTTCACACCCATATTCACTCCAGCATAGTCACAATAGCCAAGATATGGAAACAATCTCAAGTGTCTATCAGTGGATAAAGCAGATGTATTCAGTCATTGGAAAGAAGGATATCTTGTCACTTGTGACAACTTGGATTATTTGGAGTCATAAGTGAAATAAGCCAGACAGATAAATACTGTATGGTTTCACTTACATGCTGACCTTTTAAAAAAAGTCAAACTCATAGGGGTGCCTGGGTGGCTCAGTTGGTTGAGCGTCTGACTTCGATTCAAGTAATGATCTCGTAGTTGACGAGTTCAAGCCCCACGTTGGGCTCTGTCCTGACCACTCAGAGCCTAGAGCCTGTATCAGACTCTGTGTCTCCCTCTCTCTCTGCCCCTCCCTGCCCATGCTCTGTCTGTCTCTGTCTCAAAAATTAAAAAAAAAAAAAGTCAAACTCATAGAAACAGAGAAGTGAATAGAAGAAAAGATAATTTAGTTACCAGAGGGTGAGGGTGAAACACTTGGGTATCTCAGGTGTGTGGGACACTGCCAAAGAGAATAATAAGTTCTCTCTCACAGCATCCACAGTACTGAAGAAGGAGCTTCATGAAGAGAAGGAAGAGATCACAAGAGTGGCAGAAAGAATTCTCAGAGCACATAAAAGAGATTCAATCCCCACTGGTGCATCATAAATTCCACCTGATAATCCACACATGAGCTTCTGGAAAGCCTCAACTGTGGACCATGAGCACTGCTAGTGACCTGTGTACCTCACCAATACCTTCTCCCACTCTATAGCTGGATTCCCTATGTATGAACCCAAAGGCAGCCATGAAAGCAAGCTTTAGTGGTTGTATAGGATACAATGGCAAAAAGCAGACTGGGGCCTGTAGGTCAGAAAGAAAACACAACATTGGGGGTGACGCCACCATTGAAAAAACAAGAGAAAGTTGTTGGCCTGCTGTGCTGTAGGAGTGAAGACATACAAGCTTAAGAATTATGCCACAAGAGGAAGCAAGAAGCATGAAGCAAGTGTACCCATTCAAGGTCTGAGAAAGCCTCAAATCTCTAGCAGGGCTGACAAAAGTTATTTGTCCCCTGAAAGTAGTTAGTAAAATTGGATGAAGGGGCAGCTACTTCTTATGCAAGTACAGCCATGCAAAACTCCAAGGGACATGAAAATTCAAGGAAACAAGACAGTACCGAAGTATCTCAATAATCATCCCTTAACTGAACCTAAAGACTTCAAGATCTATAATCTATCTGATAAAGAAATCAAAATAGTTGTTTTAAGGAAATTCAATGACTTAAAAGAAGACACAAAAAGACAACAAAATCATGAAACAATATTCAAATGACAAATTTAACAAGAGATAGAAATTTAAAAAAATTCTGAAGCTGAAAAATTCAATGAATGAAATGAGACATGCTATAGAGAGCATCAAGATCAGAATAGACCAAACACACAAAAAAAATCCATGTATTAAAAGACAGGAACTTTGAAATTAACCAGTCAGAGAGCAACAACAACAACAAAAAGAATGAAATGGAGTGAAAAAATCTAATGATCTAGAAGACTCCATCAAAAGAACCAATAGGCAAACTGTGGATCCAGAGGATTAAAAAGAGCATAGGAAGCAGAAAGTTTATTTAAAGAAACAATGGTGGAGGACCTCCCTAATCTGAGTGGAAATGTGGACATCCAAGTTCATGAAAATCACAGGACAACAAACAAAATAACTTAAAGAGATTCTCTCTGACAAAAATTATAATAAAAGTGTCAAAAATCAAAGAAGAAGAATATTAAAACCAGCAAGAGAAAAGAAGATTGTGACCTACAAGGGTACTCCCATGAGGCTATCAGTTAAATTTCTCTTGGAAACAGGCCAGGAGAGAGTGAAATAAATTCAAAGTGCTAAAAGAAAAAGAAAAAAGCAAACCAAGAATACTCTATTTGGTAAATATCCTTCATAAATGAAGGATAAATACTTTCCCAGACAAAAAATAGCTGAGAGAATTCATTACCTCTAGACCTGCCTTTCAGGAAATGCTGAAATGAGTTCCTCAAGCTGATAAAAACATTTTAATCAGTAACATGAAAACATATGAACATATGGAACACAGTTGAATGACTATGCTGTACACCTGCAATTAAAATTACACTGTATGTTAACTGGAATTCATATAAAAACTTAAAAAATAAATATAAGTGACTAAAGTAAATATATATATTATCAAATTCAGAATACTCTAATACTGTAATATGTAATGTAATATTTAATTATAGTAAAAAGGTTAAAAGATAAAAGAAAAATAACTATAGCTACTATAAGTTGCTAAAGAGTATACAATACAAAAGGAATAAATTGTGACATTAAAAATATAAAAGGAGGTAAAAGGGTAGTCTTTGTATGCAATTAAAGTTGTTATCAGCCTAAAATAGACTGTTATACCTATAAGATATTTTATGTAAGCTTCCTGGTGTTCCAATACAAAAACCAATGGTATATTCACAAAAACTGAAGAGAAGGGAATGCCTCTACAGATGCCTCTACAGATATAACAAATTCACAAAGTAAATCAAAGAAAAGAAGAACAAAGAAAAGACAAAACAACCAGAAAAAATTATGATGAAATTACTAAGTCCTTACTTATGAATAATTACTCTAAGTGTTAATAAATTAAATTATCCAATCAAAAGGCAAGGAGTTGCTGGAGAAATAATAAAACAAGACCCAACACTGCTGCCTAGAAGAGAATCACTTCATCTTTAAAAGCATACATAGGCTCTAAGGGAAAAGATGGAAAAAATATTCCATCAGGTGGAAACTGTAAGAGAGCATGGGTAGCTATACTCACAACAGAAAAAAAATAGACTTTATGCCATAATGGTAACAAGAGACAAAGAGGCCATTATATAAAGATTCAGGGGACAATTCATCAAGAATATAAAACAATCATAAATATATACACACACAAAATCAGAGCATTTAATATATTAAGCAAATACTAAGTACTAAGGGAAGAAATTGACAACATAATGATAGGGGACTACAATACTTTCAACAATGGAGAAATCATCCAGATAGAAAATCATTTTAGAAATGTTGAAATTCAATTGTATTTTGAAACAAATGGATCTAATAGACATATATAAAACATTTCATCCAAAAGCAGAAAAATACATATCCTTCTCAAGCACACAGAACATTCTGCAAGGTGGATCATATGATATGTCATACAAATAGTCTTAGCAGATTTAAGGAAATTTAAATCACACCATGTATCTTTTCCAACAACAATGGTGTGATACTAGAAATCAATAAGAGAAGGAAAATTGGAAAATTCATGTATAAGAGGAAATTCAATCACAGACTTCTCAAAAACCATGCATCAAAGAAGAAACCAAAAGGGAAAAATAACATCTTTAAACAAATGAAAATATAAACACAACAAATCAAATTCTAAAGTAGTTCTAAAAGGAATGTTGATAGCAATAAATACCCATATAAAGACTTATATAAGAGATTAAACTTCCAGGGAAGTGGCAGAAAAGGAGGACCCCAAACTTACTTTATCCCATGGATACAACTAGGTAGCACTCACATCAGTACAAACTACCCAGAAAACTACCCAAAGACTGGTCAAACTCCACAGCTAAATGTTCAGAAGAAGCCACACCAAATGGGTAGGAACGGTGAGGACAAGGTGGGAATCTAAACCCAGGGTGTCTGACTGCTGGAGTGAGGGAACTGTGGGTGTGGAAAGGGGTGAGAAAGAAACTATCCCACTGAGGAGACTACAAGGGGAAGAGGAATCCACATAACATTTGACTTTGAAAATCAGAGGGGCTGAATGTCATGAACTACTACAACTAGTGAGACTTAAAAGCCTGGAATTTTAAAAATCATCAGGCTGAGCTCTGGGAGAGCCTGGAATGCAACAGGAAGCTGAGTTCCCATCTTTAAATAGATAGTACAGCAAATAGCCCATGGAGATACAGCTTGGCATCAGTAGTTTGGAAGGTGCATGAGCTTACAGGAGAATTAGTTACTGGTCTCAAAGTTTCCTGAGGGACTATCCAGGAACAAAGGAGCTGGCAGGTGTCAGTTCCCCCATCTCCCACCCCCAGCATAAACACATAGCCACCTGTGGAAACCAGCACAATGGGCATTCAGTACCTAACTAGTTTACACCAAGCCCCACCCCCTCCAACCAGGCCTGCCTCAATCCTGGGGCTGCAGATACCCTCTCCCAGAAGACCTACACAAATCGTGCCAACACTCCATTTCCTGACCTCCCACAGAGGATGCACACACCCTTTTAAAACTGCACACACCCCCTCCTGCATGCTTAGTGGAGCTACCCTCACTAGACCAGTCTCCACTGAAGCTATGCACATCCCCTATAGAAAAGGACACAGGAACACAGCTTGTAGCACTGTAACTCATTTGTGCACTCTTTGCAGAGCAGCCCTAGTTAGCCCCAGTCTCCACAGCAGCTTATATACCCTTTGGAGGAGGACTGGGGTGCCCGCCTTACGGCACTGCTCTCCCACCCATGCCCATGTTGTGGAGTGGCCCCTCCTGGCCCAGTCTCTAACATGGCTGCATGTTCCTGTGGAAGGGAACCTGCACCATCTAGTTAAAAATATATGTTCTATTCACTACTTTCAATAACAAGACATAGCTGACTTTTCTAAGACACAGAAACAGACACAGAGAGGCAAAATAAGGAGAGAAAAGAATAGATCACAAATGAAAGAACAGGACAAAACCACAGCAAGAGACCTATGCAAAACAGATATAAGTCACATGCCTCATAGAGAATTTAAAATAATGATCTTATAATCACTGAACTTGAGAAAAGAGTGGAGGATATCAGTGAGACCCCTAACACAGAGATGAAAAAGAACCAATCAGGGATGCAGAATACAATAAATGAAATTCAGAATACACTTGATGGAGTAAAAAGCAGACTGGAAGAAGCAGAAGAAGGAATGAATGAAATAGGAGACAAAGTAATGGAAAGTAATCAAGCTGAACAAATGAGAGAAAAAAGAATTATGCAAAGTAAAAATAGACTGAGGAAACTCAGTGACTACATCAAGCATAGTAACAGTGTTTTTCTATCAGTACTGCCTCCACCTTATTCTTTACTTGTAGCTGGTGTTTCTGGTTTTTTGCTTTTGGATTGTGTGTGTGCGTGTGCATGTGTGTGTGTGTGTGTGTGTGTGTGTGTGTGTGTGTGTTGTCTGTTTATTTTATTTCTCTGTGTGTTTGCATGTCTTTGTTTCCTTTTTGTCTGTTTGTTTTTCTTTCCAGGGCTACTTCAAGGAACAAACCAAGCACACCTCATGGAGGGTCCAAAACATCACTACAAGAAATAAAATAACTAAAGTCACAACAACAGAGAGCAAGTAACACTCTCTAAAAATCACTTCCTGAAGGGCCAGGCCCTGGACAGTGTATGACCCCCCTTCCCCCTTTATAGCATTGCTCGCAGATGCAGAGTACAGAACAAGCTTTTAAAAATCATAAGGGACAGAAAACTAGCCAAAATGATGAAATGGAAGAATTCTCCTCAAAAGAAATTGCAGGAAGAAGTGACAGCTAAAGAATTGATCAAAACAGATATAAGCAATATAACTGAACAAGAATTTAGAATACTAGACATAAGATTAATCTCTGGGCTTGAAAAATTCATAGAAGACAGCAGAGAATCTATTACTGTAGAGATCAAGGAACCAACAAATAGTCATGATGAATTAAAAATGCTATAAATGAGGTGCAAAATAAAATGGAGGTGGCCACATTGCGGATTGAAGAGGCGGAGGGAGAATAGTTGAATTAGAAGATAAAATTATGAAAAAGAGGAAGCTAAGAGAAAGAGAGAGTAAAAAAAAATCCAGGATCAAGAGGGGAGAATTAGAGAACTAAGTGATGCAATCAAACGAAACAATATCCATATCATAGGAATTCCAGAAGAAGACAAAGAGGGGCTGAAGGTGTACTTGAACAAACCACAGCTGAGAACTTCCCCAATATGGGGAAGGAAACAGACATTGAAATCCAAGAGGCACAGAGAACTCTCTTCAGACGTAACTTGAATCAATCTTCTGCATGACATATCATAGTGAAACTGGCAAAATACAAAGATAAAGAGAGGTGCCTGGGTGGCTCAGTTGGCTAAGTGTTCGACTTCAGCTCAGGTCAATCTCTCAGTTTGTGAGTTCAAGCCCTACATCGAGCTCTATGCTGAGAGCTCAGAGCCTGGATATCCTGCTTCAGATTCTGTGTCTCCCTCTCTCTCTGCTCCTCCCCTACTCATGCTCTCTCTCTCTCAAAAATAGATAAACATCAAAAAAACAAGGATAGAGACAGAATTCTGAAAGCAGCTAAGGATAAACCAGACTTAACATACAAAGGTAGAAGCATAAGGGTTGTAGCAGACCTATCTACTGAAACTTGGCAGGTCAGAAAGGAATGGCAGGAAATCTTCAATGTGATGAACAGAAAAAATATGCAGCCAAGAATCCTTTATCCAGCAAGCCTGTCATTCAAAATAGAAGGAGAGATAAAGGCTTTTCAAAAAAAAACTGAATGAATTCATCAACACTAAACCAGCCCTACAAGAGATCCTAACGGGGACTCTGAGTGTAATGTTGCAAGGACCACAAAGTACCAGAGACATCACTACAGGCATGAAACCTACAGATAACACAATGATGCTAAACCCATATCTTTCAATAACACTGAATGAAAATGGACTAAATGCTCCAATCAAAAGACATAAGGTATCAGAATGGATAAAAAAAAAAAAAACAAGATCTGTCTATTTGCTGTCTAGAAGAGACTAATTTCAGACCTGAGGATACCTTCAGATTGAAAGTGAGGGGATGGAGAACTATCTATCATGCTACTAGAAGTCAAAAGAGAGCTTGGACTAGCCATACTTATATCAGACAAACTAGAGTTTAAATTAAAGGCTGTATCAAGAGATGAATAAGGGAATTATATAATAATTATAGGGTCTATTCATCAGGAAGAGCTAACAATTATCAATGTCTATGGACCGAATATGAAAGCCCCCAAATATATAAAACAATTAATCGCAAACATAAGCAACCTTATTGATAAGAATGTGGTAATTGTAGGGGACTCTAATACTCCACTTACAACAATGGATAGATGATCTAGACAGAGAATCAGTAAAGAAACAATGGCCCTGAACAATACACTGGACCAGATGGACTTGACAGATATATTTAGAACTCTGCACCCCAAAGCAGCAGAATATACTTTCTTCTTGAGTGCACATGGAACATTCTTCAAGATAGATCACATACTGGGTAGCAAAACAGCCCTCAATAAATATAAAAGAATTGAGATCATCCATGCACACTTTTAGACCACAATGCTATGAAACTTGAAATCAACCACAGGAAAAGTCTGGAAAACCTCCAAAAGCATGGAGGTTAAAGGACATCTACTAAAGAACGAATTGGTCAACCAGGATTCTTTAATATTCTGCATATTTTAAATTAAAAGAAAACACTAATAGATATGCAAAGAATAAAGAGAAAGGAATCTAAGTATATCACTAAAGTAAACCAACAAACCATGAAAGAGAGAAAGAGAAGAAAGGATCAGAGAAAAACTATATAAACAACCACAAAATAAGCAACAAAATGGCAACAAATACAAATCTATCAATAATGAGGTTGAATGTAAATGGACTAAATGTCCCAATCAAAAGACCCCCAGTGACAGAATGGATAAAAAAGAAATAAAAAATAAAAATGAAAACAAGACCCATCTATACATTGCCTACAAGAGACTCATTTTAGACCTAAAGATACTTGCAGATTGAAAGTGAAGGGATGGGTAAAAAATCTATCATGCAAAGGGATGTCAAAAGAAAGCTGGAGTTGCAATATTTGTATCAGACCAAATAGGATTTAAAACAAAGTCTGTAACAAGAGACAAAGAAGGACACTATGTAATCATAAAGGGGACAATCTGACAAGAAGACATAACAATTGTAAATACTTATGTTTCCAACATGGAGGCACTAAAATATATAAAACAATAACAATCATAAAAGAACAAATCAATAATAATACAATAATAGTGGGGGATTTTAAGCCTCCACTTACATCAATGGACAGATGATATAAACATAAAATCAAAAGGAAACAATGGATTTAACAGATAGCAGCATTTTCTACAATAGCCAAACTATGGAAATAGCCCAAGTGTCCATCAACTGATGAGTAGATAAAGAAAATAAAGCATACATACAATGGAATGTTACTTAGCCATAAAAAAGAATGAGATCTTGCTATTTGTGGTGACATGGATGGAGCTAGTATTTTTAAAAAAAAAAATATTTATATTTGAGAGAGAGAGGGAGATGAGGAGGAGAGAGAGAGACACAGACTGCAAGCAGGAGAGGGGCAGAGAGAGAGGGAGACACAGAATCTGAAGCAGGCTCCAGGCTCTGAAATGTCAGCACAGGGCCTGACGTGGGGCTCAAACTCACAAGCCATGAAATCATGACCTGACCTGAAGTCAGACACTTAACCAACTGAGTCACCCAGGTGCCCCAAGACAGTATTATGCTAAGCAACATAAGTCAGTCAGAAAAAGACAAATATCTTGATTTCATTCACATGTGGAATTTAAGAAAGAAAATAAACAAGCAAGGGGAAAAAGAGCGAGAGGAAAACCAAGAAACAGATTTTTAACTATAAAGAACAAACTGATAGTAACCAGAAAGTGGGGGGTGGGCAGGTGAGTGAAATAGGGATTAAGGAGAGCACTTGCTGTGATGAGCACTGGATGCTACATGGAAGTGTTGAATCACTATATATATCACCTGAAACTAATACTACACTGCATGTTAACTAATTGGAATTTAAATAAAAACTTTTTTAAAATCATAAGGAAAATGCACTTATGGCACTGTATTGTATTTCTTGAAAGAAAAATCTGCATATAAGTGGACCCATGTAGTTCAAACCTGTGTTGTTCAAGGGCCAACGGTTTAATAAATTAGAAAGATAGCAAATAAATGATCTAATTTTACACCTCAAAGAACTAGAAAAGAAGAACAAATTAAGCCCAAACATAGCTGAAGTAAGGAAGTAATAAAGACAAGAATGAAAAGAGATTAAATGGAGCCCAGAAAAATGATAGAAAAGATCAACAAGAGTAGGTTTTTTTTCCAAAAGATAAACAAAATTGACAAAGGTTTAGCAAGACTAAGAAAAAAAAAGAATGATAAATAAAACCAGAATGAAAAAGGAGAAATTACAACTGACAGGACAGAAATTCATAGGATCCTAAGAGACTACTATGAACAAATATAAGCCAAGAAATTAGATAATCAGGACAAAATGAATAAGTTCCTAGAATTATACAACCTACCAGGACTGAAGCAGGAAGATACAGAAAGTCTGAAAGACCAATTAACAAGTAAGGATATTACCATGTAATCAAAACCCTCTCAGCATAGAAAACTCCACAACAGGATTGTTTAACTGGTGAATTCTACAAAACATTCAAAGAAAAACTAACGCCAATCATTCTCACACTCTTCCCAAAATTTGAGGAGGAAGGAACGCTTCCAAACTCATTGCATGAGTCTAGTATTACCTGATTCCAAATTCCAGATATGGACAATACAAGAAAAGAAAACTACAGGATCATACACTATAACCAAGTGCAATTTAACCTCGGGATACAGGGATATTTCATCATACATAAATCAATAATTGTGATATATCACAATTCATTTAATAGAATGAAAAATAAAAATCATATTATCACTTTAATAGATGTAGAAAAAGCATTTGGCAAAATATAACCATGATAAAAACCCTCAACAGCTTAGGTGTATAAGGTATGTAAGTCAACAGAAGAAAGGCCATATATGACAAACACATAGCTAATATTATACTCAGTGAAGAAAAATGTAAAGCTTTTCCTCTAAGATCAGGCACAAGACAAGTGTACCCATTGTCACCACTCCTATTCAATACAGTACTAGAAGTTCTAGCTGGAACAATCAGGCAAGACAAAGAAATAACAGGTATCTAAATAGGAAAAAAAGAATTAAAAATTTTGTTATATGCAGATGATAAGATTTTGCACAGTTGATTCTTGAACAACATGGGTTTGAACTGCATGGGTCCACTTATATGCAGATTCTTTTTGAGAAATGCAGTACCGTACTGTAAATGTAGTTTATCTTTTATGATTTTCTTAACATTTTTTCTCTAGCTCACTTTATTGTAAGAATACAGTACCTAATACATATAACATTAAAATATGTGTTAATTGTTACATATTATTGGTAAGGTTCTGGTCAACAGTAGGCTATTAATAGTTAAGTTTGGGGGAAGATAAAAGTTAATACACATATTTTTGACTGCACAGGGGATGAGCACCCCATCTCTGCATTATTCAAGGGTCAACTGTCTATTGAAAATCCCCAAGACTAAAACCTGTGGAATATGAGCAATGAGTTTAGTAAAAGCTACAGGATGTAAAATCAATACACAGTTTCTCAAAAAGCTAAAATTAGAATTATCATATGATCCAGATATTACACTCCTACCAAAAATAATTGAAAACAGAGACTTAAACAGCTACTGTACACCATGTTCATTGAAGCATTATGCACAATAGCCAAAAGATGGAAGCAACCCAAATGTTTATCAGCAGGTACATGGATAAACAAAAGGTGATATATCCATGCAATGAAATATTATTCAGCCATAAAAAAGGAATAAAGTTCTGATACATGCTATAATATGAAGTTTGAAAACATTATGCTAAGTGAAATAGGCCAGACACAAAAGGACAAATATTATATGATTCCACTTATATGAAATATAATAGGCATGTTCATACAGATAGAAAGTAAATTAGAGGCTACCTGGGGCTCAACAGAGGCAGGAATGGGAGTTATTGCTTAGTGAGTTTCTTTTTGTGGTGATGAAAAGTTGTGGAAATCGATGTAGCAATGGTTGCACAACATCACGGATGTCATTAATGCCACTGAATTGTACACTTAAAGATAATTAAAATGGCAAATTTTATGTTATGTATATTTTACCACAATAAAAAAATTTAGCAGATTGATTAAACTCAGGCCAACAGCTGGTTAAAATTTGTAATAAAATTTTATTATTTTGTTATTGAAAAAAGAAAACATCATGATCATGAGAATATTTATCTCAGATAACCTGGTAACATAGGTGAAACAGTAGAGATACTCTCATCTCAAAGCACAATAGAAGAGTAACTCTCCTGCCTGCCACATCACAACCATTTAATTTTGTTTTGAAAGTTCAAGCTAATCCAGTAAGATATGGGTCAATTATTAAAGTTATATATGTTGGTTAGGAATAACAAATTTATCATTGTTTTAAAATATATAAAATATATTATATAAAACACCTAAAGAATCTGGCTAAAATATTAATTATTTATACCACAAATCATCTTTTTCTCTGCTATCCCTTGATGAATTTTTGACCTGATATTTTATGTTAAAAATTCATAATGCCAAATACTGTTATTTGGTTGAGGCAAAGCTATCAGTTCTCTTTTACATAGATCTTAGTTGAAATAAACTCTTTGGGTAATATAATGTTAACTCACCAAATTAATTTTTACAGATTGGTCAATTTATTTATGTATTATGTGATGACTCTCCAAGGAGTTATTTCTATATTTAATAATGTTCTATATTTAAAAATGTCCCTCCATTTATTTATAATTATATCATGGGAAACACAATAAAAAACTCACAAAACAGAAAATCTTTTTACCTTGAAATTCTCATTTCTTGGTTAGTTTGTTTTTCAGTCTTACTTTATAATTTCTCTTCTACAACAGCAACCTTAATAATAAAAGTTATAATAAGTGATTTCAAATTATATATCTTGGAACTCTGATTACCATCTTCCAGAGCAACAATTTTTACTCATATCTACAATGTTATTGCAGCAATGTTTTACTTTTATATCCTGAATGTAAACATAAAAAACATGAGAACATTAATGGATCTGAAAGGCATTTGAGAACATGTGTGTGGAGGGAACCCAAACTATATTGTGATTCTCCTCATAAATAATTCCAAATAAATCATGTTAATAATGATCATGATTCTAGTTTAGTTTTATATTTTAGTCTGATTCAATCTCTAGACTAACTCAACTCGCTTATGAAATTATTTTTAAGGCCACTCTAATAATTTCTATGATAAAAATATACTGTAAATAAATTCATATTAAATATATATAAATAACCCTTTTTATCATTTCTACCCAGGATTTTTGCTCTAAGATTTTCCTAATCAAATACTGTTTTAACAAAATCAAGTCTAATAATGTTCTAGGGCTTGTTTAAGGTATATAAAATCATTTCAAAACAACTATGCTTTCACAATTACCTTATTGTATAAAAATATTTTTTCTAGATGAAACTGAAATGAAAATTTCCCTGTCTCAGTTAGGAATTGTATATCTTTTATCATTTTAACTCTAAGCCACAACTTCTTTATCGACACACCTTAGAATTTTTTGTTAAAATATTACTATGATTCTCAAATATTAAACATCCTAAATATAAAACAGATTGGGTTAAAAAGGCATACTTTTTATTCCCTTTAAATAAGAACATATTAATGAGTTTTAATTAACATTTACTTAAAATATTAAAGGAGTCTAGCAATTCAAAGTAAACAGCTTTCAAATCATTGTACCTTTCAAATCATCTTACCTTTGAGATGTCACTACCCATCGGCTTCCTTTTAGTCACAGGGGGTTAAATGAATGATTCTGTCACTGTTTCCTTCCCTTGAAGTGATGTACTGACAGACAGTAAATCTTCTATCTCTTTGATAGTAATCTTGTTAATGATTTATCATGGGTCTTTAATGGAGGTATATGGGATAGGTCTTTATCAGCTGAAACTTCATTTGAACTCCTTACAAAGTCTGACCCATCTTGAGAATTTAGGATCTGTGAAAGATCTGAAATAGCAGAGCTAGCTCTTTTCTTCTCTGAGCTTTAGAATTACAAAACATCTGGTATTAGATAATGTGAAGACATTTTTTATTTGTAATTGAAGAATCATTTTCATAATCTATATGAATAGTAAATAAGCAATCCTAATAATTAATTAATGGTAATGCAAATATGAAGTTGCTGCTAGATAGCTAGTTGAAGGTAATATATTTTCTGGGATTTAAAACAGAAGTTACACTTAAAATACTTAACATAAGAGCTATTCGAGGTCATAACAGGCCACAGAACAAAAAATATTTGGTCAAAGTTGAGCACAAGACATTTTGGAGGATGCCCTTAAGTACATTTATTTCAAAGTTGTTTTTCCACAATTTCATTTCAGAATGAAAATAAAAATAAAAATTTCTCTATAGCAGTTTTAATATTAAAAGATCACTGTCTTCCACAAGAGTCCATTTCCAAGCTCTGAGTTAGTTTTCTTCCAGGTAATAATCATTTATTCTTCACCATTTGGCAGGATCAGCTTATTAAGATTCCAGAACTAGGGTAACCATATGCCATCGTTTGCCTGTACAGTCTCAGTTTATGCCTGCCCTAGCTTTCCAGGTTAGATGATAATTTCAATGGTCAAACTACCTGTGTTCTATAGAATTTAACATAGCTTTTCTATCCCTACCAAATACAACAGAGTTTGATGGCTCTTCATTTTATACAGCTATTACTCCAGTTAATATGATTTGCCTAAGATGCATTGCAATGTCTAAAAATAATTTAAATTTTAGTCACACAGATGCAAAACTTTACAATGTTAACTATTGCTACCCATCTTAATCTGTTCACTTAGGATGAATTTCAAACACCAGAGTTTGGATTATAAAAAAGACAGGTATGGAGGACAATTCTGAGACCAAAACGGTAAGATAATTCATGATTAAAAAGAAATATAATAGGGGCGCCTGGGTGGCTCAGTCAGTTAAGCATCTGACTTCAGCTCAGGTCATGATCTCATGGTCCGTGAGTTCGAGCTCCGCATCAGGCTCTGTGATGACAGCTCAGAGCCTGGAGCCTGCTTCGGATTCTGTGTCTCCCTCTCTCTCTCTGACCCTCCCCCATTCATGCTGTCTCTCTCTGTCTCAAAAACAAATAAACATTTAAAAAAATTTTTTTAAAGAAATATAATCTGACAAACAGATTTTTGTGTTATTTTTTTAATTTTTTTTTTGTGAGTGTGTTATAAAATGAATTCCAATATTGAAGTAAAGAGAATAGGTGGCTGCCTGTCCTAAATTAAGGGTGATATCTCAAACTCAAACATGATTTAATACTTTTATTAGGTATTGCATTTTAAATGACTGGTTAGAAAATAGTCTAACACTCTTCTGGAAACTATTTTTGAAGATATGTCCTATAGGACTGTTGTCATTAGGCCACTGAAGCATAACAATTGTTCAAGCACATGATATAAATTGATGTTTTACAAACATACTGAAGCTATACACAAATCACCACTCCTGTCACTAATATTACCACACAGCTATAAGCAGAAAGCAAAATATTTTTAAAGATTTTGAAATGTTTATTAGGGGATATCATTAGTCACTTGATTCTACACAGATAAATGATCCTATTATAACAATAGAGACAAAGTGTGGCAATCTCGAGAACAAGGCCTTAAATACAATACAAAGAATATAATAGAAAGTTTATTTATAACCATACTTCCAAATACAAGCATTCCCCACTTATACTGGCTCCCAAAATCATAAAGAACTATTGAATAACACCATAATAATTCTGCTGAGGGGAAACAAGAATGAAAAATACTACAAAGGCATGTAAGCAGTACTGTGTTCAAGCTCACATCAGCCAAACAGATGGCTCTAAGAAGTGGAGACAGGCATACCTTCAAGCCCTGATGTTTGTTTGGATTATAAAAGAAAAGAAGAGGAAAGGGAAGAAGAAGAGGAGGAGGAGGAGGGGAAAAGAAGAGGAGAAGAAAGGAGGAAGAGGATAGATAGTCTATGGAAGGCAGCCTATATTCACATAGAATATAATAATGATTTGCCCTCTCCCTGTTCTTTGGTAAATTATCAAAAAAATATATGTTATGTCTTGCTAAATTTGCATAATTTGTTGTCCACTTTTAATTAAGATTCTTTCTAGTTATTATCACTCCATGATAAAACACTACAATATAATAGCATATGTATGAGCATGTATTTCAACAGATATGATGTAAGGAGGTTGACAGTATTCTGCATTACAGCCTTCAACATTACTGAAGTAATATAAAGAATAAATCTCTTGGGGCACCTGGGTGGCTCAGTCAGTTGAACGTCTGACTCTTGATTTTGGCTTAGGTCACGATCTCACGATTCGTGAGATTGAGCCCCACATCCGGCTCTGCACTGACAGCAGGGAGCCTGCTTCAGATTCTGTCTCTCTCTCTTTGCCCCTTCACTGCTTTCCCTCTCTCTTTGTCTCTCTCAAAATAAATAAACATTTAAAGAAAAGAATAAATCTCCTCTTGCTTGCTAAAACATCTGTTAATTCTGAAGATCTGAGCATTGCATCCTTTTCTCACCAAGCAAATAGATGTATAAAATCATAATCTGTTATGCATATCATCATAGACACCCTTTTAACACATTGTCATCCAGGCAAAATTAAAGATTTCCATTGAATTACTGCCCTAGTAAGATATTTTGTCTGTTTCTGTTCCAAGTCCTTCTTTTTTTCAGCTTTCCTTATTAACTCCATCCATTTTCTAAACTGTCAACACAATCCCCAAGGCATTTCCCTCCTTCCTTAGGAAAAAAAAATTCTCTTGTAAGTATTATTGATATATACACTGAACTTTTTTTTTTTTAATTTTTTTTTCAACGTTTATTTATTTTTGGGACAGAGAGAGACAGAGCATGAACGGGGGAGGGGCAGAGAGAGAGGGAGACACAGAATCGGAAACAGACTCCAGGCTCTGAGCCATCAGCCCAGAGCCCGATGCGGGGCTCGAACTCACGGACCGCGAGATCGTGACCTGGCTGAAGTCGTACGCTTAACCGACTGCACCACCCAGGCGCCCCTACACTGAACTTTTAATTATCAATGGAAATATAGAGGAGGATGCATTTGATATTTTTATCTGCAATAACAGAAGATGTGGAATGCATTCCTATATCCAAGGAAAACAAAAGATCTAGGATTCAAAGTATGTAGTACAATCTTAAATGATTCTAAAAATTAACTTTATAGGAAAATTTCAATATAGCAAATGTAAAATTAACATTCAAAAATTATCAAATTTTTATAAAAAATTATAATTATCATTGGTCAAATTCTTCATTGTAATTAGTTTCAGCTAGAAGGAACTAGAAAGGAACTCAAAAATTAGAAAAGATTCAGTAAAAACAAATAATTAAAAACCTGGAAAAATTAAATGTTAAAATACTAGAATTATTTCACCTGGAGAAAATAAGGCTGGTGGACTACTTAGAAATAGTTTGTAAATGCGTAAATATACCTTACACTGAAAATGTTGACTAGCTACAAATAACAACTATTGTGAATACTGAAATAATTAAAAATAGGACTTAAACTATAAAATAAGGAAATTATATGAAACAAAAAAGGGAAACTATTCTAACACTAGAAAAAACAAATGGTTGGCTAATAAGGATGATAAACATATTTTCTTTTGCATGGCCCTGGTAGATATTTCCCTTTCCCTAGTTGGTAACTTGGCAGAGATTCTCAAAATCTTTCACTGATACCTATAATGTTGGACGGTGAACTCCCTCCAGATGCTCTTTTATTGACATGTCTACTTTCCCTTCCTCAGGGAGTTTCATAGTTACAGAATCATCTATTTTTCTCTGCACCCCTCCCAACTTCTCTATAAATATATAAACTAGAATGTGAATAGGATCCTTTCCCTAGAGTACTCTTATCTGTCAAGTTATCTCTAGCCCAAACATTCCTTGTGAAAAATGAGTTTGGAATATTGCACGTATTCTGCTTCTACTCTGCTTGTAAAGTTTTTTTTTCTGATAAATACTATTATATTGTAAAAACATACATTGTGTACTAAGTTGTATATGACTTATCTGGATATTATAGCTTTTGAAAACAGAAATAGTTTGATTGGGCCACCACTGAAGTGGGAAATAAACTCACTGGAAGCCTTACATCAAACTGTTGAGTTAGAATGGCCAATATCTCAGTGGCCATATTATACATAGTCACTAAAGCCTCAGAGAGGAAAATTACTTTGCCAAACTAGAATGGCTAGAGCCCACATAGCCACAGAGATATGAGACACCATAACCTCGAAGTAGGTAGGACAGCCACGTAGTCCATAGACCACTGAAGCCCAGAAATGGGGGAAGATTTCTTAGAAATCCTGGAGCCAATTTGCTATAAAAGAAAAATCTGGAGCAATAAACTTAGAAGTAGGTGGCTACAGCACCTTCTTTACTAAGGTAAAATCAAAGAGGCTAAGTCAACAAAGCCAATACTGAAAGTTAACAGGCCAATACTAAAGCCTGAAAGGGACTTACAAAAATTGGATGGATAAGCTACTTTGTTGTTGGCCTCTCTTGAAGCTGAAGGGAGAAAAACTATTGGGCTGATACAAAATTTGGAATGAACAGTTAACACATATAGGACAAACTGAGATGGTGCCCTGACCTTTCTGGCTCTCCAGAGAGTGAGTCTCAAGCATTCCTAAACTGGCTATATACTGAATCTTACATGTTGTGTAGAAAGGAATTAACATAGCAGGGCTGAGACTTTTATCCTTAAATAGGCCTATTTATAAGATTGGCTCATGGCTGGCATCTAGGAAGTTGCCAGGGTTCCCACTATTCCCAGTACTGATAAGAGTGGCTTACTGTGCCAAAACTGTACAAAACAATGTGCTTTATCCTGAACACCTGCTTTCCTTCTGGGAGTATGTATTTCTAGTATATTGTAGGCACAGGGTATCTATATGGCAAGCTACCAGTAAAAAAAAAACCTGGATACTGAGTCTCTAATGAGCTTACCTGGTAGACAACATTTCATGTGTCACAATTTGTTGCTGGAGTAATTAAGCATGTCCTATGTGACTCCACTAAGAGAGGACTTTTGGATGCTTATACCTGGTATCTTCCAAACTTTGCCCCATATACCTTTTATACATACATATTTATATATATATTTAAATATAATATTCAAATATTATATTTTATATATAAATATATTTATGTTATATATAAATAATATATTAAAATATATACAGATAATTTATTGTCAAGTTAGCTAACATACAGTGTATACAGTGTGCTCTTGGCTTCGTGATTCATCACTTACATAAAACATCCAGTGCTCATCCCAACAAGTACCCTCCTCAATGCCCATCACCCACTTTCCCCACTCCCCTTCCCAACCCTATTCCCTTCCATCCTCAGTTTGTTGTCTTCATTTAAAAGCCCCATATACTTTTCGCCTTTGATGATTTTGCTTTGTATCCTTTTGCTATAATATCATGATAATGACTATCTGCTGAGCCATGTAAGTCCCCCTAGTAAATCACTGTACCTAGGGATGGTCTTGTAGACCCCCAACACAGCTGGTATTAGGAGTGGTATTCACTAGAATGGCCTGCAGATGCACTAAAATACGAACAAAACATTGTTTGGGAAAAGAAATTATGAAAGGTTGGGATGGAATATGATTAATTTTAGGTGGCTATGAAGTCATCTATGGTATGAAGTAGCAGCTGAGAGGTAAAAGTTTACCTGTAGAATTTGAAAATAATACATCCAACTCCAGGAGAATTGGCTTGCTGGACCCCCTGGCTACTTTTCTGGTGAAATTAAGGGAAAAGATGCAGCCTGGGTGAAATCTTTGGTGTTTGTTCTCTCCACCAAGTGGGAGGATAAAGGGCCTAAACATACCCAAAGGTGGGCTTTGGATATGCCAAGGGCTGTAAAAACCAGTTTGTAGTCACTTTTTCCTTCAGATGGAAGAGAAAAAGTTTAAATCAGCTCTTAGTGCTGAAGCAAAGCTTTAAAAAGACCAAAGGGGAAAAAAGTGGAGGTGGGGGATAGGGTTGGGGTGGGGGGGTGGTCTCTAGTCTTTTCTTCAACCCAACACTGTTAGTGCTGTAGCATTACGCCCTTCCCCTTGCATTCCAGCTTAGATCTCTAATGTTAACCCTGTAAATGCTAAATGTATTGCTAGTATACATTTGAAATGAGTAAAAAGGACAATATTTTTAAATGTTTATGTATTTATTTTTGAGAGAGAGAGAGAGAGAGAGAGAGTGGGGGAGGGGCAGAGAGAGAGATGGAGGGGGACAGAGAATCCCAAGCAGACTTTGTGCTGTCAGGGCAGAGCCTGATGGGGGGGTGGGGGTGGGGGTGGGGACTCAGACTCATGACCTGAGATCATGTGAGATCATGACCTGAGCTGAAATCAAGAGTCAGATGCTTAACCGAATGAGCCACCCAGATGCCCCCAAAAAGGAGAATATTTTAATGGCTTTGTATTTTGTAACTACTGCATTGGTATATGATAAAAATTGATGTGAAATGCTATATTTTTTAATTTCATAAATGCTAGAAGAATCATCCTGATGAGGGAAATCTGCAAAGAAAATATACTAATGAAATTCTGTTGCCAAGGGTAGCTTGGAATTTAAATTATTTAGATATTGAAAATAGGTTAATATTCCATAATTCACGATTTTTGCCAATTGAAAGCTCTGGAAAAGGAAAGGCAACAGGGGCAAGAGAGGCAATCCCTAAATGAAAATACACTTTTGGAGTTTTAAATGGAAGCTTCTGGTTGCCAATAGGGTCTTGTAAAATCAGACACTTGACTCTTAAAGCATGATAATTTTCTGACCTGATGTGCATATTTTTGAGTGAGTCAGTTTGGGTTGTAAGACTGACAAGGAAGGTTTGGTAATGCCTTGATTGCCATTTGGACTTGTAATAGGGCTCTCTGTCTCTATAGCATCTCAGCTTTGCTACTAATAAAAATAAAAATTAATTAAAGAAAAAAAAAGCTAACTTGAAGATCCTGATTGCCTGGACCTGAAACCTGATACTGTCTGCTATAGGCTGTTCCAGCCTCAGCATGGGTTGTTCTAAAGAATGAAAAGCATGCATGGGCTTAATCAGACTCTGGGGACACTTACAGATTTAGGACACCTGTCTTTTGAGTTCCTAAACTCTCAAAACATCATGTATGTAGACTGGACCATCTGGATCACAAACAAATATCCACAGAAAAGAGCTTGTTCTCTGATGAAACCATCTTAAATTCAGCTGCTTATCTACTCTGTGTACAGAGACTAACTGCCTCCCTTACTTTCCCTGCTGAAAGTTGCAAGTTGGGAGAGGTACATCTCAAAGGACTGTGGCCACTGCATGCTCTTAATAGATCAAACTGTCACCTCCCTCTATCAATGTTGATTATTGTGTTTGACTTGCTAGATTAGTTGCAGTTTGCAACAATGGACTGATACTCTGACTCCACTTCTCTCACCTGTCTCCTCACCTGTGGTATACACACCTTAGTAAGTTGGTTTGACTATTGAAACAGTTGTTAACACCGAGGGATTGATTGTTTTTTCTAGGCTGCTCACTGGATAAGTGATCAGAACATCAGAGATGGGAGGTTATAGCAAATCCATTTTGAAATTTTTGAAAATTCAGAATTTGCCCTAATTTCCAAACATGTTGTATCTTTCTGGTTAGCACACATAAAAATGCTTTTCTGAAAAAATGCTTTTGTCCTTCTTAAATACAACTCTCCTTATCAAAAAATATGGATGAAAGTAGAACATGATTTGGGAAAAAATGTAAAGTTTTGATTACTAAATGAAAACACTGATTTTTGTAACACCTGACAAAAAACAAAACCCCAGCACCTTAGGAGGCACTAGAGAGGGGGAGGGTACTAATAACCTTTGTTTTTCAGAACTATTCCAGAAGTCTTCCCCTCTTTCTGAAGGAAAATGCCCTGTGCTATCTTTCCACAGTGCTGAGAGCACTCTGAATTCAAACTGACTCCTGAGACCTAAGATCACACTTGACAGTGCTGATTATGAGATAGCAGGGGGTGGCCCAAATTCTGCACTTCCCATGCAGAACAGCTTCAAGTGTCATCTACACCTTCTAGGTAGATTAACTGGTGTCATTCACAAGAAAGAGTGTTTGGAACTGACTGCTTTTGAGCAGTCCTTTTAAAACAGAAGGACTCAACTAAATCAATCCTAAGGTGGGAGGCCACCTGGGAGCCCTGTTCACCTCTACTGCCTAAACTAATGTAAGTGCATTTGGGGTGCTCTAACAATTATCAAGTCTTTGTTTCCAGAGGTACCATGTGTCTGGGATTTTATATTTCTTGTATGTGTGCCCTGACTGTCATGATAAAGTCTCAGTCCCAGAAAGCCTTCTTTCTTTCTGTCAGCTTCAACTTACTGGCCAGAGTTGGACAGTTCCTGAATTAGTGCTATAGGTAAGGTGAAGAAAAGATCAATATAGAAAATGCCACTTGGCATTCTAAGATGGGATTTGTTTTACTAACAGAGGCCAGGACTCCTAAAGATTATAACTGAGACTAATAATACAGGTTAGTCTCACCCTAGAGGATGGGAACTCACTGATAACAATTTTACTGTAAAAATGTGTTAGCCACAGCGGTGTACTGCACAAAAAAAAGAGTGAGCCCAGCAGGATTAAGACTACTTAGAATTACCTGATTTCAAGGTTGAGTCTTGGCCAGCGTTTAGGAACTTGGATTTGGTGAGGGTTCCTACAATTCCAAGAACTGGTAAGAGTGGCTCACTGTGTCCGACCTGTTTGTACAAATATTGTGATTCATGAGAATACCTGCTTTCCTTCTGATAGCCTGGAATTTTAGTAACTGGCAGGTGGAGGGTGCTACATGATTAGCCTCAATAAAAACCCTGGGCACCAAGTCTCTAATGAGCTTGACATTTCATATGTATTGCCATAATTCATTGCTAAAAGAATTAGGAGCATCCTGTGTGACTCTGCTGGAAGAGGCCTCTTGGAAGTTTGCACCTGGTTTATTCCAGATTTTCTCTCATGAAACTTTTTCCTTTACTGATTTTGCATTGCAACCTTTTGCTATAACAAATTATAGCCATGATAATGACTCTAGATTGAGTCCTATGAGTTCTGCCCCTGATGGGAATGGTCTTAGGAACCCCTGACACACAGGGCTACTATTTTTGTACTGTATATTACAAACAATTTTGCTGCTTCTCTTAGATTATATAACTGACATGGAAGTTCTGAAATACTAAACCGAGAATAGATACACAGCCATGCTGTTTGGATAACTACCCTATTGGTCAAATACCTGAACTTGGGATGAACTGTGCAAACCTACCATTCAATAATATTCCATATAAAAAAAGTAAGCATAAATTACTCTCAAAACAAAATTTGACGCATGCAGGGATGCTATGGAATGCCAATATGTCTGGTTAAAAAAACATTGGGCACTATAGTTGACTATTGAAGCTTCAACAATGAAAAAAACAACTGTACCCCCTACTCAAGTCTTTGTCATTACACCAGCTACTGAATACATTGCCACCACTACAGATACATGTTGTAGCAAAACATGCAACATACCTTTACTATTCCTTCTTTGGAATATTTGAATTCCTGACATACATTTTTAATAGGTGGAATAAAACTAGCACAATGCTAACTGGTAGCAATTTCAAGACATTCTATTACATAGAGGACAGTGGCCCAACACTAAAGAAGTACTGCTTGTTTTCTAGGCATATCTGATTAAAGATAGTTTTAAATGAAAACACAATCCAGGTCCTGTCATTCAAATGAATTTTGGGGAGGGGATCATTATTTGGACAGTACCAAGAAGACAAATTTATTGGCCCTGCAGCCCCCAGCCACAAAGGACTTTCTTCTTTAGGTACTGATCACATCACATTCTACACGTAGTAACTCTTCAAAGTATCTGTATCACAGTAACTAATTTTAAATGGAAGCTCCCACATTAAGAAGTTATGGAAGAGTTTCAGGCATCACAAAAACAAGTTTTAACTTTATATCTGCCATATTCTTCAGACTCATGGGATTACAGATACATGACGTAAGCTAACTTTTACTGACCGGAGCTTTTGGCAACAATACTTCAAATTATTTGTCAGCTCCTGGGTCTCTGAACTCAATTACTTCTTCCCACTGCTAAATATCACATGCCTTTGGCCTATTACTGGGCCTTAATGTGGCACATTTTCTCACTTTTCAACCAAACATTCCTATTCCATGATGGATCTTCTCTAAAATCTCATAAGGTGGTACAAGTCTGGGAAAATTCTATTAAAAAGGCAACTGACTCAGCACATTCAATCAAGGACCAATCCTAGTCCTTAAGACCTTGGCCAAATTAACAAAATATGTCCACACACTCACTAGACACAGAGATACTCCCCTGCTGTTTTAACCAAATCACTGACTTAGACCTCTGCTTACAAGATTTGCCACCAGATAAGAAAATGATTCACTGATCCAACAGCCTCTCTCAAAGATCCTAAAATCTAATGAAGTGCTGCATTTGTCCACCACAATAACGGTAAGTTTTTATAATCCCATGGAATTGTACATTCTTCAAAACTAGGTGAATTTCAGGCATCGTTCATAGCCACAGAGTACACTCTTAGATTGAATTATACTTTCATTGCTAATGGTCTAGTTGCATGGGTGAGGTCATTAGGCCACCCAGGACAAAACTATTAAATACACACACTTTCCCTACATTTTCCCTGAGACATTCCCTACACAAGGAAATAGGTAGAACAACTTAAGTAACAAACCCAATCCTTATTTTTTATGTGTACATTGCCCACGAGAAGGAACTAAATCTAAAGGAAAATATCTGAAATGAAAAAGCCAATCAAGAATGTATGACCATCATGTCTACTATGGACTTGGGGCCATCTTCAAATCTATACTACCATGAAGGAATAAGATGTTTAATAGGGAATTTATCTAGAAGACAGAGAAGCCACTGTTGCCCATCAACCCCATTCTATTTGCCATCTAAGTCACTTTCTTTAAAAACAACCTCTGTAGCACTTGTCAATCCAGCTTCCCCTTGTTGTTTACAAGTTATAGGCTGCCATACCCTGTAAGGGCCTCTCTGCAATGGTTGAACTCCACTGCACTTTGGAAATAAAGAGTGAAAGAAAATATTGTTTCAAGATAAATAATATATTCCCCTTCTTTTTTTCACTCTTGCTATGATCTCAGTGGAATGGACAAAGCACACTGTTCATTTAAAAGATGGACATTGTGTTTGCATCATATTCTTCTGCAAGCATCCTCTTTTAACCCTGCAGGTGACTTCTGAGGGAAAATAGTAACTTTGGGGTCCCTGCTGAATTTATCATTGCATAACAATGACAACCTCATCTCTAGGAAGGAATAACAGATCTCAGTTTGTCAGGTGTGAACATACCTGACCTTGGGAAATGGTTGGAGAGGGGATATCAAGGGAGATAATGAATAAATTTCTCTCTTACTGCAGATATTATATAGATATTCCAAAAGGGCCATTTTTGACCATTCAGGAAGTAAAGCTTATAATGACTCTGTGTGTTTGTGTGTGTGTGCGTGTATGTGTGTACACATGTGTGCATGTATGTGTTTATGCATCCATGCTGGTTTTGCACCCAAACTTAACCCACCGTGGACCATACTGGCATCTTTCTCCCAAGCAATACTGTGGAAATCGTTGTAAGAACCCGGTGTCAGCCAGACCTAATGAAAAGACATATTAGTAAGACCCCAAGACCAAGAAGCGGACAGAGGAAAGACAAATCTCTGTTAGGGGATGGCCCTGGCGGCTCTCTCCATTCTCCCTTTTGGTTATTTGGCAGAACTGGCTCACCAGGACTGTTGAATGGAAAAACAACTCTCACTGATACCAGTTATGTTAATATACAAATGCTTACTCCTCCAGGAGTTACCTTTTTCTAACAAGACCATTGCCCTAAGCAGCCGTAACCACTGTAACACGATTGACTAGATGTTCTCTATCCCCTCCCAACTCTTCTATAGTTTTGTAGTGTTATGTGAGGAGGAAATCCCTCTCAGGAGCACTTCCTATGGAGAATTCAATGTGCTTTTCCAGGGAATAATGATAGTTTAGGAGATATTGTACCCCTCACTATTTCTTCATTTGTAAGATTTCCTCTATAAAATCTACCTTACACCTACAATTGGGGCCACTAGTAATATGTTTCTTGCACAACCATTAACTGAGGTAATTATAAAGTCTCCTTTAGAGTTTTTAAAAAGGTAAAAAGGGAGGTAAAAAAAAAGGTAAAAGGTAAAAAGGTAAAAAAGGTCTCTATTTTTAGTTTATTCTGGTAAAAATTGGAAAGGGGCAAAATATTTATTTCTTAATTAGATAATCTCTTTTCTTGATACATAATACCTTCCTTTATCACCCAATCTAAATTATCCTCCCCTGTGACTCTATCAGAAAGGGAGTTTTATTATCTTCATTTATTATTCTTTAAAGTTATCTTGTTCATGTATTTCCACTTGTTTATTGCCTCTCTTTCCCACTATAATGTAAACATCACAAGAGAAGAGAGCTTATTTGTGTTATTTATCAGTAAAATCCAATGTTCAAAAGAGTACCTGACATATGAAGGGGAAAAAAATATTTGTTGAATGATTAAGTTTAGTGAATAAATGAATGAGTAAATTTAATAGCTACTCATCTAATCTATGAAGGAAAAAATGGACACATATTAATAACCTTTCTCTTTTGTATTTATGTTTTTGTGTTTAATAATAAATTTAATTAGTATTGGGGAAGAAAGTTGTAAAAAAAACATTTAGAAAAAAGTTGGATGTGTAACTCTTAAAAATAAAACACCAAGAAATAGTTAACATTTTCATATCCAAAAAGTGTAAATTTCAATGCCATAAAACATTTAAGAAAAGCTAACACCACATATGATATGAAACATAATTACTAACATCTATTGTGTTGATTAAACATTTGCCATTAACTCATTCCCTAAACCAAAATGAACGGCTCAATGCTGTAAAGCGCAAAAAAAAATGTACTTTATTGTAATCAATACCATATGTCTGTTCAGGTGGGATCTCCTTGCTTCACTCGCATCCACTCTCTGAAGGTTTGGGACACTTTTCCAAAGAATTTCAGAAATTCTATTAGGATCTAAGAAGTAACCCAAAATGAAGTTTGATGAATAATATTATGTCATGGGCTTAACAGTTTGAATTTTTATTATATTTAGCAATATTCAACCTACAGCTGTTAAGGGAAATACTATAAAACCTATCAAGCGAAAGCAACCTATTTCATGTCCTATCTCCCATTTTCTACTCAGTTTAAACTTAAAAAAAAAATTACTGGTCTTTCCCTGGCACACTGTATAGATTCTAAACACCCTTGTCTTTGCTTCAACTGTTCAGTCCACACATAACACCTTTTCTTCATATTTCCCTGTTAAAATCTAACCCAGCTATCTTTCTTAAATTAAATGCTGTTACTCTCAATACAGCCAGAAACAACTTTTCCTTCTTTTTGGTGCATCTCTTGGTAACTTTTTATTGAAGGCATCTTCTGCATTATAATGTACTTATTTATGTACATGTCTTGTCTGTCTTACTAGAATATTAATGCATTGAGGGCAAAGATGATACAGTTGTCATCTTTGTATTATATATATACATAATACCTAGCTCAGTGCTTTGCACAGCATGGACACTCAGTCCACATTTCCCTGTTTGTACTAAATTTAATGGAAATAATCTTCCTCCTGAAGTTAGAGAATACTGTATGAATTAACATTAATAGGGGAAAAAGCCATTTAAGAGGAATTTTTTGATATTCATTCTATGACCTTTTTCTATTCTTAATGTCCTATATTCCCTATCATCCTCAGTCCACTATTCCCCATACAACCCTTCTTTCATTCTTCCACTTCATATTACTCTTAATTGTGACTTATTGGCCAATAAGTCTGGGCTGGCCAGAATAGTAACTCAAAGTAACACTATCATAACCCTTCTTCAAGATTTTTCCAAAAGCTCATACACAGTATCTGAGACTGCCTTTACTATGCCTTCATAGAAAGTAGAAATTCTATTTAAAATAATTTCATTTAAGCCAATATTTCTACACTCTGAGATTCACCAAATGTATAGTCTATCAAATTCAGCAACAGCAACTAAACATTCAATATTAAAAAAAAACTTACATGAAAAGTTATCACTTCATGTTCTTCAGGGTGACAAATTATTAGCTTTCCAACATTTTCAAATCCTATACTTCACCATGTGTCCACAGAAAAACTACAGTAGTATGCCATACTCGACCATAATCTTAACATGAATATAAGAGTATCATGCTTTATTTGTTTCTATTCCTACAGTTCATAGGCTGTTTAAGTTCCAATTAAAGTTGAAGACAATTATTAATAATTTTTCTTATATCTCATCACATAGTCATAATACTGACCATATATAATCATAATGTGAAGTAATAAATGACAATAACTCTACCCATAAGTTTATAAAGCAACAAATAAATGTATAATCTTCTCCTGAGGTATCAAAAAAATACTTTTAAAATTTAGTCACTTCAGTCAAGTCAATGACTGAAAAGAAATATTGACATAGTTTATTCTCATTGAATAGCTACCTAACTTATTGACAGAATTTGCTGTTTCACTAATCTATGTGGTTCAGGATTTCTGTTTCTTGACTGGTTTGTGAATAGGTCTGTGAATCATAACATATTAATCAAACAGACTCACTCACTAGTGAAAACTGTAAGATTAATTGGATACATCAACCAACTCAATTATTTATGTGCATGCAAAAATGAATGATTAAGCAAAAATGAAATGCAAAAAAAAATTTTAAGTGAGTTGTTTCATGTACAGAGGTCATGATTCTGAATGAGGTAAGTAATCCCACTCATAAGTGTTTTTCCCAAGATAAAAAAAAATGTTTTTACACAAAAAATCATTTTTTTAAAAAGGGTCATGTTCAGTTTCTATATGAAAATTTAATTGTTGTTGGGGCAGGGGGCACGAGGGAAAATGGCTTTGTACATCAGATCTGGTCCTTAGTGTACACTTTTCACTTAAAAATTTGTATTTTCACAGTATCCAAAATTGTCAATCTTTGACAACATCTACAGTTTAGACATTAGTTTCAAAGAGTACAATATTGTAAGCAAAGATATAAATCAATGAGTTTTATGATACTGGATGGATATTTTGCATTTTAGGCACATAAACTGACAAAGATTAAAGAATATTTTTAAATGTTTTACCTTTTGTCAGCTGGGCTTCCATTTGTGAAAATTGAGATCTGTAATAAAGAATACTAAATTTAAATACACTAAATATGCACATCAAATGTTTACATTAAATTAATCAGAAAAATATCATTCAAAGCAGGTTTTAAAATATGACAATTTGTAAGATTAACGTGTCAAAAAAGCTAAGAAATTACCATAGTTGGCATTGGAAGAAATATTTTAGAAGATGAACTACTACCAAAATTATATTTCTAAATGAAAGCAAAGAGGGCTTTATATTTATAGTAAATAAAAACTAAACATATCCATTACATAATTAAATATATCCATCACATAATTGTTCAATCTTTTTAATATTCTTTTGAAATATTTATACTTCAAATGCCAATAGTATACTAACATGGTGATACTAACACATAGTATACTAATATGATAGTGCTTTTTTATAATTTAAAAAATTTGTAGGGGTACCAGGATGGCTCAGTTGGTTAAGCAACCAACTCTTAGTTTTGGCTCAAGTCATGATCTCACAATTCATTCCTGAGATGGAGCCCTGCACTGGGCTCTGTGATGACAGTACAGAGCCTGCTCTCTCTTCCTCTCTTTCTCTGTCCTACTCCCCCCACCCCCCAACCAAAATAAACGAATAAACTTTCAAAAAGTAAATAACTTGTAAAAGTATATTGAGAATCCATGCTCAAATCTGGATGGAACTGGAGACTGTGATGCTAAGTGAAATAAGTCATACAGAGAAAGACAGATACCATATGTTTTCACGCTTATGTGGATCCTGAGAAACTTAGCAGAAATCCATGGGGGAGGGGAAGGAGAAAAAAAAAGAGGTTAGAGTGTGAGAGAGCCAAAGCATAAGAGACTCTTAAAAACTGAGAACAATCTGAGGGTTGATGAGGGGTGGGAGGGAGGGGAGAGTGGGTGATGGGTATTGAGGAGGGCACCTTTTGGGATGAGCACTGGGTGTTGTATGGAAACCAATTTGACAATAAATTTCATATATTGAAAAAAAATGAAGTCTAAGACAAAAAAAAAAAAAGAAAAAAAGAGAATCCATGCTCAAAATATGCTTATCGAGGTGTTTGATCAAAAATGTAGGAATCTAGGACCTCAAGAGTGTGATTTTATTAATAGATTACCTCTTGGGAAGAGAACATGTTTTCCTGTAGCATAATGGGGATACTAGATTTTATCCTAGGCCTGAATTTTACCTAACTCAGTTTCTTTCATACAGAGATTAGCTAGCTTTATCCTTACCCACCTGTGGCAAAGACTTCTGGTGTTCAACAAACTAATTTTCTTTTCTTAAGGCACATTACTAGTCTACATTTCTAAGTCCCTCCTGCAATTAAAGGTGGTAAATTAATTATGAGAGAAAATGATGTGCACCCCCTTCCAGCCTGGTCGGTGAAAATGACTCATGTCTGGTCTTTCATCTTCTTTTCTAGTAGCTGGATGTCTATGCCCAATATGGCCCAGCAAGCCAATGTAAGATGTCAAAACCTCCATATACCAGGATACCTGAATCAACCTATAGAGCAGGACTCCCTAACACAAACACACCTGAACTTCCCAGAAGTATTTACATGAGGAAATAAGTGTCTATTGTATGTGAGTCATTGCCTATATGTGACAAGAGTTGGCCTATATACTAAGTAATATACCACCGTGGGTTTTCATATGGCCTATGTAGATAACTAGACAGAAATAAATGATAATAAAGGCTAACATTCACATAGTCCTTCATGATATACAAAAGCATTTCATAAACATTATCCCATTTTATGCTAACATTCTTATACAGTATTATCATCCTCCATTAACTAAGAGTTTTATAGAAAAATATGTTTTGGGGCGCCTGGGTGGCTCAGTCGGTTAAGCATCCGACTTCAGCTCAGGTCACGATCTCGCGGTCCGTGAGTTGGAGCCCCGCATGGGGCTCTGGGCTGATGGCTCAGAGCCTGGAGCCTGCTTCGGATTCTGTATCTCCCTCTCTCTCTGCCTCTCCCCCGTTCATGCTGTCTCTCTCTGTCTCAAAAATAAATAAACAAAAAAAAAATTTTTTTTAAAGAAAAATATGTTTATATCCTGATACATAGAAATGATAATAGGTCTTACCCTAACCTCTGCTTTAAAAAAGACTACTACTACAATAAGCAGCTTTAAAAATAGGTATGAAAACAAAGAGGAACTACTTCTGACATATGTCATTAAGATGTAAATATGACAGGCCTTTTATGTATGTAATCTAATGTTCAGTAGTAGGAGTTCTAAGTATTTTTCTTTCACTCCTTTTAGATTTTAAGTTTCTGTCACTAGTGACACAGAGTGATAGGCTGGGAGATTCTGGCACACATACACATAAACTCTCATTTTGAAAACAACAAAGAAGAACACTAAAGAATATGAAATACTATTAAAGAAATGAGAGACCTGACAATAGCTATACTGCCACAACAAGGACAAGCAAAATTGTCTTCTCTACAACTTTGCTTTCTTTTCTTGAACTCTTCCCATTATTTACCAATAAAGTTGCTTCTGTGTAGACTGTTTTACTCTTCTAAGGCATGAATCTATTCTGAATCTATTATATTGATAAATCTATTGATCTACTATGAATCCACTACACAGCAGAAGCAAAAATAAATTCTTCTTCAAGAGTTTTTTCTCCACAGATAATAGCTGTACTTGCAGTGAGCAAAGCATAACACATCTACTTAACAAATCATTATGTTGTATACATGAAACTAATACATTGTGTGTCAACTGTACTTCAGTAAAAAGATAAATGTGAAGAGAGCTTTTCCCCATAGTTTTGCATTTATATTTAATTTTATTAACTTATAGCAAATTCTCTTTAGTCTATGAACTCCTATTTTTTTCTGGCTCTCAAATGGTGTTTATTAAATGATCATTCAAAACTAATACATATCTAATTTATAAATTTGTATTCGAGATAATGAATTGTGATAACCAAATGTAAAAGGCAAAAAGTCCAAGCCAAAACAAACAAAAAAAAAGAGGGCACAGGATTTTTTTAAAAAACATATACAAATGGAGTAAACAAAAATATAAAAGACAAACTTCTTACAGCACATATTACCATTTTTCTTTCTTGTACTGTTTCCTCTATTTTGGTAAATTCCTTACCTGTGAATGTTCTTGGATTTTTGCATTTGTCTTTTGTCTACCTGAAGCTGTAACTAATGCTTCCCTTGTCTCTTTTTCCAATGGTATATGTTTTGAATCTTCAACTTTTATTTTGCTAATACCCATTTCCATTGTTGTCTTGGTCTTCTCTTCACGATTAAGTAATTCTTTCTCTTGATTTAGGAAATAGTCAAGTTGATGCTTAGCGCTTTCAGCTTCCTGTTTGTAAAAAAGTAACCATTTATCAAGCATTTATTTGTGACATTTTTCTGACAATATTACAACTTTCAATAATCTCACTATATTCACGTCCACATTATTTTTCAACTTTATTTGTACTAAGCTGGAGGAAGCTAAATTAAACCATGGCTATAATCCACAGTTTAATCCATAATTAAAATTAAAAACTGTGAAAACATCTTCCACTTTGAGGACTATTATTTTTTTAAATACCTATTATTTTTTTACAGCTCTAATTATTACAGAGGCATAATAAAGAATAAAAGGTATATATTATAAAATGTGATAGACTGTAACCAGGATAATTAATACCTATAATATCAAATAAAAGAAAATGTGGAAAATAATTTTTTCTAGACTATAATTTTTCTTTAAAAATGCCACTTTTAATAATTTTTTAGTTACTTAGATCAACAAAAATAAAGTTCACAAATAATCTCACCATAAACAGAAAACTCACTGTTAACATCTGATATATTTTTTCATTGTTTCTAAATGTAACTAATACATATATGTATTTTTAAAATTTTTATCTATACTGGATTCTACTATACATATACAATATGTTTTCTATTAAATAATGTTATAGATATGTTTCAATGACAATAAATAAACATCTAAATTAGAATAGCTAATGAAAGTACATTTAAAAGTATACTTTTATTTAGCAATATTTTTTATGAGTGGACACAGTGGTAAATTTTTGCTCACAAAATTTTTTATATTATACTTACTTAAACAAAATCACTTTACACTCTTTTCTTCTTTTTGATAAATTTTTATAAGTGCAATGATTCAATGAAAGTCCTATGTCATCCTCAAACTTTTGCTGTGTATTTTCTTACAGAAAAGTATTAATTCATAATAATAGAGTAACATAAAAGATTACTCATTTCAACATACATCCACAAATACTAGACATTTCTGTTCCTAAGATTTTTACCGAAATGGTAGATAAAAAAATTCTACCCACTATTATTTTATTTTCATTTATTTGATAACTAGTGAGGTTGAATATATTCATATGCATTTACTACCCTTTTGTGTTTCTAAATTACCACCTGCCTAATTGTGTCCTTTGTCTATGTAGGGGAAGGGCTACTCATAATTTTCATATATTTGTAAAAGATATTCATATAAAACATTTTCTAAAGAACTGCATTTCTCTTTATATCTCATGATTTTTTACCATATAAAAGTTTTAAATTTATAGTAGCCAAATACACTAACATATTCCTTTGTTAGTAACATAATGCTTAGAAAACCTTGCTCTAGCCAAGACCATCTAACTGCTACCCAGTATTCCTTCTAAGATCTTCATACATCATTTATTAATTTTGATTCTTAAATCAATCTACAATTTATTTTGGTGTATCTCATGATACATGAGAATTATTTTTTCATAGTGGTTTACTTTTTGTGACTATTTTACCTTTCTATGAAAATTTTCTTTTTATTTATTTTTTTAATATGAAATTTATTGTCAAATTGGTTTCCATAAATACCCAGTGCTCATCCCAACAGGTGCCCTCCTCAATGCCCATCACCGACTCTCCACCACTTCCACCTCTCATCAACCCTCAGTTTGTTCTCAGTTTTTAAGAGTCTCTTATGCTTTGGCTCTCTCCCTAACATTTTTTTCCTTCCCCTCCCCCATGGTCTTCTGTTAAGTTTCTCAGGATCCACATAAGAGTGAAAACATATGGTATCTGTCTTTCTCTGTATGTCTTATTTCACTTAGCATAACACTCTCCAGTTCCATCCACGTTGCTACAAAAGGCTAGATTTCATTCTTTCTCATTGCCACGTAGTACTCCATTGTGTATATAAACCACAATTTCTTTATCCATTCATCAGTTGATGGACATTTAGGCTCTTTCCATAATTTGGCTATTGTTGAAAGTGCTGCTAAAAACATTGGGGTATATGTGCCCCTATACATCAGCAGTCCTGTATCCCTTGGGTAAATTCCTAGCAGTGCTATTGCTGGGTCATAGGGTAGGTCTATTTTTAACTTTTTGAGGAATCTCCACACTGTTTTCCAGAGCGGCTGCACCAGTTTGCATTCCCACCAACAGTGCAAGAGGGTTCCCATTTCTCCACATCCTCTCCAGCATCTATAGTCTCCTGATTTGTTCATTTTGGCCACTCTGACTGGCTTGAGGTGATACCTGAGTGTGGTTTTGATTTGTATTTCCCTGATGAGGAGTGACGTTGAACATCTTTTCATGTGCCTGTTGGCCATCTGGATGTCTTCTTTAGAGAAGTGTCTATTCATGTCTTCTGCCCATTTCTTCACTGGATTATTTGTTTTTCAGGTGTGGAGTTTGGTGAGTTCTTTATAGATTTTGGATACTAGTCTTTTGTCTGATATGTCATTTGCAAATATCTTTTCCCATTCCGTTGGTTGCCTATTAGTTTTGTTGATTAGTTTTGGGGTGTCTTTGCTGTTATGCTTCTATTTCCTTTAGGTGTCTGTTAGATTTTCTATTTGGGATTTTTCTTGTTTCTTGAGATAGGCCTGGATTGCGATGTATTTTCCTCTCAGGACTGCCTTCGCTGCATCCCAAAGCGTTTGGATTGTTGTATTTTCATTTTCATTTGTTTCCATGTATTTTTTAATTTCTTCTCTAATTGCCTGGTTGACCCATTCATTCTTTAATAGGGTGTTCTTTAACCTCCATGCTTTTGGAGGTTTTCCAGACTTTTTCCTGTGGTTGATTTCAAGCTTCATAGCATTGTGGTCTGAAGTGTGCATGGTATGATCTCAATTCTTGTATACTTATGAAGGGCTGTTTTGTGACCCAGTATGTGATCTATCTTGGAGAATGTTCCATGTGCACTCAAGAAGAAAGTATATTCTGTTGCTTTGGGATGCAGAGTTCTAAATATATTCTGTCAAGTCCATCTGATCCAGTGTATCATTCAGGACCCATGTTTCTTTATTGATCCTGTGTCCAGATGATCTACCCATTGTAGTAAGTTTGGTATTAAAGTCCCCTGCAATTACCACATTCTTATCAATAAGGTTGCTTATGTTTGTGATTGTTTTATATATTTGGGGGCTTCTGTATTCAGTGCATAGACATTGATAATTGTTAGCTCTTCCTAATGGATAGTCCCTTTAATTATTACATAATACTTTTCTTCATCTCTTGTTACAACCTTTAATTTAAAGTCTAGTTTCTCTGATATAAGTATGGCTAGTCCAGCTTTCTTTTGACTTCCAGCAGCATGATAGATAGTTCTCCATCCCCTCACTTTCAATCTGAAGGTGTCCTCAGGTATGAAATGAGTCTCTTGTAGATAGCAAATAGATGAGTCTTGTTTTTTATACATTCTGATACCCTATGTCTTTTGATTGGAGCATTTAGTCCATTTACATTCAGTGGTATTATTGAACGATACGGGTTTAGAGTCATTGTGATGTCTGTATGTTTTATGCTTGTAGTGATGTCTCTGGTACTTTGTGGTCCTTGCAACATTCCACTCAGAGTCCCCCTTAGGATCTCTCGTAGGGCTGGTTTAGTGGTGATGAATTCCTTCAGTTTTTGTTTGTTTTAAGGCCTTTATCTCTCCTTCTATTCTGAATGACAGACTTCCTGGATAAAGGATTCTCAGCTGCATATTTTTTCTGTTCATCACATTGAAGATAATCTGCCATTCCTTTCTGACCTGTCAAGTTTCAGTAGATCGGTCTGCCACTACTCTTATGTGTCTACCTTTGTAAGTTAGAGCCTGTTTATCCCTAGCTTCTTTCAGAATTTTCTCTTTATTCTTGTATTTTGCCAGTTTCATTATGATATGTCATGCAGAAGATCGATTCAAGTTATGTCTGAAGGGAGTTCTCTGTGCCTCTAGGATTTCAATGCCTTTTTCCTTCCCCAGATCAAGGAAGTTCTCAGCTATGATTTATTCAAGTATACCTTCAGCCCCTTTCTCTCTCTCTTCTTCTTCTTCTGGAATTCCTATGACATGGATATTTTCCTGTTTGATTGCATCACTTAGTTCTCTAATTCTCCCCTCATACTCTTGGATTTATTTCTTTCTCAGCTTCCTCTTTTTCCATAATTTTATCTTCTAATTCACCTATTCTCTCCTCTGCCTCTTCAATCCGTGCTATGGCCACCTCCATTTTATTTTGCACCTCATTTATAGCATTTTTTAGCTCCTCATGACTATTTCTTAGTCCCTTGATCTCTGTAACAATAGATTCTCTGCTGACCTCTATGCTTTTTTCAAACCCATCGATGAATTTTATGAATATTGTTCTAAATTCTTGTTCCATTATATTGCTTAAATTGTTTTTGATCAATTCGTTAGCTGTCACTACTTCCTGGAGTTTCTTTTGAGAAGAGTTCTTCCGTTTCATCATTTTGTGTAGTCCCTGGGGTGGCTCCAAACTGCAGGACACTTCCCCTGTGCTGCCCAGAGTAACTCGTGTTGGTGGGCAGGGCTGCAGTCAGACCCGTTGTCTGCGCCTAGCTCACTGCTGGGGCCACAGTCAGACTGGTGTGTACCTTATCTTCCTTTCTCCCAGGAACAGGACTCACTGTGGAGTGGTGTGGCCCCTGTCTGGGCTACTTGTACACTGCCAGGCTTGTGGTGCTGCTTTGATGGGATCTGGTGGATTAACCAAGGTGGATCTATAAGGTGCACAGGGGCAGGAAGGGCAGGCTTAGCTCTCTTTGTGGTCTGTGGTCCCCTGTGGGAGGGGCCCTGCAGCACCGGGAGGGAGGCAGACTGTTGGAGGGATGGATCCCCCAGAAGCACAGTGTTGGGCATTTGCATGGTGCCAGCAAGTTTCGGTGATGGGAACTGGTTCCCTTTGGAAATTCAGCTGGGGAATGGGAGAGGGAAATGGCACTTTCCAGCACCTTGGCTTCCCCGCCAAGCTGAGCTCTGTCTTCTGGGATACCTACCTGGTGTCCTCTTGCCATCCCGCTCTCTGAGAGCAGAGCTGCTGACTTTTAATATTCCAGATGTTAAGTCCCGCTGGCTGTCAGAACTCAGAGTCAGGCCCCTCTGACTTTGCAAGCCAGACTTTGGGGGCTCTTCCTTTCCAGGTGGGCTGCCCCTCCACCACCCCGGCTCCCTCCCACCAGTCTGTGTAGCACACACCGCCTCTCCACCCTTCCTTCCCTCTTCCATGTTCCTCTTGTCTATGCTTGGCTCTGCAGAGTCCGTTCTGCTAGTCTTCTGGCAGTTTTCTGGGCTATTTAGGCAGATGTGGGTGGAATCTAAGCAATGAGCAGGACGAGGTGAGACCAGCGTCTTCCTACACCACCATCTTCCCCTCTGAGTCTCAAGTCAGAGCTATAAAAAAAATTTTTCAAGGGCACCTGGTGGCTCAGTCAGTTGAGTCTGTGACTTGACTTAAACTCGGGTCATGATCCTGGGGTCACGGGATCCAGCCCTGCATTGGACTCCCCACTAAGCATGTAGCCTGCTTGGGATTCTGTCTGTCTGTCTCTCTCTCCCTCTGTCCCTCTGCCTCTCTCTCTTAGAAAAACTTTAAATAACTAAAATTATAAAATAATAAATTATTACATTCATTTGAATCTGTTTCTGGATTTTTCATTCAGTACCAAATTCAGTACCACATTGACTTAGTTATAGTGTTACATTACATATTGATTTTTGAATAACTAAATTCTTATTATTCTTTTGTATAATCACTAGTTTCATTTCTCAATATATCCTATAATAATTCTGTTAAGCTCAAAAATAATTCCACTTATACCTAGAAATAAATTGCTTTAAATATATATATCACTTTGGAAAAAATGGAACATTGAAATATTTATAATATTGAACCTTTGAAACCAAATATAAATTTCTATTTCTTCACTGTTCATCTATATCTCTCAGTAAAGTATATTTTTCTTCATATAAAACTGTATTTTTGTTAAATATGCTACTGTAATATTATAAATAGAATTATCTCTATTATAGGTTCTAAATGGTTGTTTTGGATAAAAATAAAAATCTATTTTTTTCTTTTGCTTTCTTTAGATTTTAATTCCAGTGTAGTTAATGTACAGTATTATAATAGTTTCAGGCATATAAAATGGTGATTCAGCAGTTCCACATATAACTCAGTGCTCATCCAGATTAGTGTACTCTTGATCCCCTCCAACTATTTCACCCATCCTTCCACCTACCTCCTTCTGGTAACCATCTGTTTGTTCTCTGTACTTAAGAGCCCATTTTTTGGTTTGTCTCCCTCTTTTTTTTTTCTTTGTTTTGTCTCTTAAATTCCACGTATAAGTGAAATCATATGGTAACTGTCTTTCTCTTATTTTACTTAGCATCATACTCTAGCTCTATCCATGCTGTTGCAAATGACAAGATTTCATTCTTTTTTATGGTTGAGTAATATTGCATTATATATACACACGTATGTGTGTTATATTTAACATCTTTATCCATTAATCTATCAATAGACATTTGAGGTGCTTTCATAGTTTGGCTATTGTAAATAATGCTGCAGTAAACATAGAGGTGCATATATCCCTTTGAATTGTTTTTCTTTTAATTTAGTGTTTTGTATTCTTTGGGTAAAATACCCAGTGTATTAGATCATAAAGTAGTTCTATTTTTAATATTTTGAGGAACCACCATACTGTCTTCCACAGTGGCTGCACCAGTTTGTATTCCCAGCTACAGTGTCCTAGGGTTCCTTTTTCTACACATCTTCACTGACACTTGATGTGTCTTGAGGATTTGATTTTAACCAATCTGACAGGGATGAGGTAATATCTCACTGTGGTTTTGATTTGCACTTCCCTGAAGATGAGTGATGTTGAGTATATTTTCATGCATCTGTTAGCAATCTAGAAGTCTTCTTTTGAGAAATGTCTGTTCATATATTCTGCCCATTTTTTAATTGGATAATGTGTTTTTTGAGTGCTGAGTTGTGTCAGTTCTTTATATATCTTTCATACTAACCCTTTATCAGATATGTCATTTGCAAATATCTCCTCCATTCATAGGCAGCCTCTTAGTTTTGTTGGTTGTTTCTTCAATGTGTAAATGCTTCTTATTCTGATGTAGTCCCAATAGACTATTTTTGCTTTTGTTTCCCTTGCCACAGGAGACCTATCTAGAAACATGTTGCCATGGCAGATGTCAGAGAAATTATTGCCTTTGCACTCTCTTCTAGGATTTTTATGATGTCAGGTCTCACATTTAAATCTTTAATCCATTTTGAATTTACTTTTGTGTATGCTATGAGAAAATAGTTCAGTTTCATTTTTTTGCACGCAGCTGTCCAGTTTTCTCAGCACTATTTGTTGAAGAAACTTTTCCCCATTGCATATTCTCTCCTCCTTTTTCAAAGTTTAATTGACAATATAATTGTGGGTTTACTACTGGGTTTTGTATTCTGTGCCATTGATCTAGGTGTCTATTTTTGTGCCAATACCATACTGTTTTGATTACTACAACTCTAAAATATAACTTGAAGTTGGGAACTGTGATACCTCCAGTTTTGTTTTTCTCTTCAAGATTTCTTTGGCTATTCAGGGTCTATTATGGTTCCCTACAAATATGTTTGCTGTACCTGTGAAAATGCTATCAGTATTTTGATAGAGATTGCATTAAATCTGTAGATTGCTTTGGGTAGTACAGAAATTTTAAAAATATTTGTTCTTCCAATACATGAGCATGGAATGTCTTTCCATGTCTTTGTGTCATCATCAATTTCTTTCATCAATGTTTTATACTTTTCACTGTACAAGTGTTTCCCTTCTTCGGTTAGGTTTATTCCTAGGTATTTTATTATTTTTGGCACAATTCTAAATGGGATTATTTTCTTAATAGTTTTTTCTGCTGCTTCATTATTGGTGTATAGAAATGCAACAGATTTTTGTACATCAATTTTGTATACTGTGACTTTATTGAATTCATTTATCAGTTCTAGCAGGGTTTTTTTTTTTTTGGTGGAATCTTCCAGGTTTTCAATATCATGTCATCTGCAAACAGTGAAAGTTTTACTTTTTCCTTGAAATTTTGGATGCCTTTTATTTCTTTTTGTCCTCTGATTGCTGTGGCTAGGACTTCCACTACTATGTTGAATAAAAGTGGTGAGAGTGGACATCCTTGTCTTGTCCTGACCATAGAGGAAAAGCTCTCAGTTTTTCCCTATTTAGGATATAAAGTGTGGGTTTTTCATATAAAACTTGTTTCCTTGTTGATTTTCTGTTTATATGATCTATTCATTGATGTAAGTAGGGTGTTAAAGTTCCCTACTATTATTGTATTACTATCAACTAGTTCCTTTATGTTTGTTATTAATTATTTTATGTATTTAGGTACTTCCATGTCAGGTGCATAAATACTTAAAATTGTTGTATCTTCTTGTTGGATTTCCCTCTTTATTATTATATAGTGTCTTTCTTTGTCTCTTAATACAGTCTTTGTTTTAAGGTCTATTTTGTCTGATATAAGTATTGCTCCTCTGGCTTTTTTTTTTTTTTGACATACATTTGCATGATAAATATTTCTCCACCCACTTATTTTCAAACTGCAGGTGTCTTTAGGTCTAAATGGGTCTCTGGTAGGCAGCATATAGATGCATCTTGTTTTTATACCCATTCTAACATCCTATATCTTTGATTGGAGTGCTTAATCCATTTACATTCAAATTAGTCCATTTATATTCAAAGTAATTATTGATGGCTATGTATTTATGCAATTTTATTACTTATTTTGTAGTTGTTTCTGAAGACTTTTCTCTGATTCTTTCTTGTCTTTCTTTCATGGTTTCCTGATTTTCTTTAGTGATATATTTGGATTTCTTTTCTTTATTCTTTGCATGTTTATTAGTGTTTTTTGATATGTGGTAACCTTTAGGTTTGTATATAACCTCTTCTGCAAATAGCAGTCTATATTAAGTTGATGTTTAATTTTGAACCCATTCTTTTCTCCTTTCCTCCCCACATTTCAGGTATATGTGTTATATTTTAGATTCTTTTTCTGTGAATTACTTGACTGATTTCTTATAGAAATATTCATTTTTACTCTTTTTATGTTTTCTGTCTTTATACTATCACTTGTGGTCCCTCCTTTCCACCCAACAACTCCCTTTTAATATTTCTTGCAGAGCTGGTTTAGTGGTCACACACTCCTTTAGTTTTTACTTGCCTGGAAAACTCTATTTCTCCTTCTATTCTGAATTATAGCCTTGCTAGATAGAGTATTCTTGGCTGCATATTTTACCCTTCAGCACTTTGAATATATATATCATGCCACTCCCTTCTGGTCTGCCAAGTTTCTGTTGAAAAATCTATTAGCCTAGTTGGTTTTCCTTTGTTGGTTAATGACTTCTTTTTTCTCACTGCTTTTAAGATATTTTTCTTTATCACTATATTTTGCAAATTTAATTACAATATGTCTTGGGGTAAGCCTGCTTTTGTTGATTCTGATGGGAGTTCCCTATGCCTCCTGGATCTGGATGTCTGTTTCCTTCCCTAGATTAGGGAAGATTTAGCAATGCCCCCCTTCCTCTCTCTTCTTCTGGGACTCCTATAATATGAATATTATTACCTTTGATGGAGTCAGTAAGTTCCCTAAGTCTATTATCACTTTGTATAATTCTTTCACTCTTTTGTTCAGCTTCATAGCTTTCTATTATTTTGTCTTCTAGGTCATTAATTCACTCTTCTGCTTCTTTCAGCCTGCTGTTCATTGCATCAAGTATCTTTCTAATCTCACTTATTGTACTTTTCACCTCTGATTGATACTTCAACTGTCTTATTTCTGTGGTAAGGATCTCACTGATTGATGTCTTCCATTCTTTTCTCAAGCCCAGTGAGTATCCTTATCATTGTTGCTTTAAATTCTCCATCAGGCATGTTACTTATATCTGTTTCACTTAGATCTCTAACCATGGACTTATCTTCTTTTGTTTGGGATAAATTCCTCCATCTTTGCATTTGGTCTAAGTCTCTACCTTCTTCTGTGTGCTAGAAAAGCCACTTATGTCTCCAGCTCTTGAAAGTATTGGCTTTATGAAGAGGTCATGTAGCGTCCAGGGCCTCGTGCTTCAGGGAGGGTCTCTGGTGTGTGCTGCACGCACTCTGCTGTTCTGTTCTGGCTGCTCTATCCTTCAGGCAAGTCATCTACAGAGGCTCTCCTTGCTTGCTACAGGCAGTGTTTGATCCTTGACCTGAATGTGGTGAGTTTTAATTAAGTGTGCTCTGGTTTCCTTGTGAAATGAGAACTGTCTCCACCTCACTGGAACTGAGAAACCTCTTTGGTTGAGAGACATGATGTGGGCAGGAATTTGTGCTGGTCTTCTGGGAGAGGGGCCAACTGTAATGGGACTGAGGTAAGTGTGACTGGGAAGGGCAGTTGCACTGGAATACAGGGGAATGGGGCTTAAGGTAAGCAAATTTAGATTTCTAGTGTCCACACTGCACTACTTCCCACAGGTAGCTCTGTGTTTATGCTAAGGGGTAGGTCAGAGAAATGATGGCTAGCTCCTTTGTCCCACAGAGAGGTGTCTCTATGAATGCTTCCTCTCATTATTGCTCTAAGAGCAATAATCTTCCCACTGTGTACCCCAGGTGCTCTTTAGATCACTGGTTCCACACTGTATGTCTCCAATTTGTTTGTCTGCCTTCTCTCCAGGAACAGTACACTGCCCTCTGGGCTCTATCCCAGCTAAGCCTGCTAACTTTTAAAACTCCAGGCTTTAAGCTCTGCTCATTGTAAGAATTCATTAAATTCAGCCCCTCTTGTTTTCCAAGCCACTGGGCTTTGGGGAGACATTCTTCTGTGCATTTCCTTGCATATCCTTCTCTCCCTCACCCTTCTTCATGACCACAGCTACTTCCCTTCTACTATAGTCAGGATCTGTTTCTCCCCTAAACCACATCTTTGCACTTTCTATTATCTTTGATGTAGCTTCTATCTTTAGTTGTGGAGTTTGTTCTGTCAGTCTTCAGGTCAATTTCTGGGGCATTTAAGAGTGATTCCATAGTTATCTAGCTACATTTTTGAGACAAAGTGAGTCTAGGGTCCTCCTATTCTGCCACGATCTCCCTGTCTCCTCTCTTGCTGCTTTAAAAAAATTTTTCTGTATCACCACTTTTTGCCATTTTGATTACCATGTGTTCAATCCAGATCCAGGAGAATCTAGATATCTATTTCCTTCCTCAGATTAGGGAAGTTTTCAGCTATTATTTTTTCAAATAAATTTTCTGCCCCCTTTTGTCTCTCCTTCTTCTTGGATCCCATACTGAAAATATTATGCTTGATCAAGTCACTAAATTCCTTAACTCTATTCTCATTTTGCGTAATTTCTTTTTCTCTTAACTTGCTCAGCTTGATTGCTTTCCATTACTCCATGACTCTTCCAGGTCATTAATTTGTTCCTCTGCTTCCTCTAGTCTGCTATTTTGTCCATCATGAGTTTTTTTTTTCTTTTTTTGTCATGTTTATTTATTTTTGAGAAAGAGAGAGAGAGAAGGAGGGAGGGAGCAAGGGAAGGACAGAGAGAAGGGGAGACACAGAATCCAAAGCAGGCTCCAGGCTCTGAGCTATCAGCACAGAGCCTAACATGAGGCTCAAATCCACAAACCGTGAGATCATGACCTGGGCCAAAGTCAGCCACTTAACTGACTGAGCCACTCAGGCACCCCGCCATGTGTATTTTTAATTTCAATTAGCAAGCTCTTGGGTCTCTGCTTGGTTCTTTTTTATCTCTTTCTTAAGAGTCTCACTCATGTCTTCTACTCTTTTCTCAAGTCGAATGAGTATCATTATAATCATTACTTTAAGTTCTCTATCAGGCATAACACTTATATCTGTCTCACTTAGGTCTCCTGCTATGATTTTTGTCCTATTCTTTCATTTGGGATATATTCCTCTGTCTCCTCATTTCACCTAACTCTGTGTGTCTGCTTCTGTATTTTAGGAAAGTCAGCTACATCTCCTGCTCTGAAAAGTGGCCTTATGAAGAAGAGGTCCTGTAGTGCCCCAATGTAGTGTCCCCTGTCCCAAGAAACTGGTTCTCAGGGGGTATCTCCTATGTGTGTTGTATATACCCTCCTGTTGTGTCCTAGCCACTTTTTCCTTCACTCCCGTTATCTGCAGAGGTTCCCTTTGCCTGCTGTTGGCAGTGTTTGGTCCCTGGCCATGGAGAAGCACATTTTACAAGATGCACAGCAGTCTGCTTGTGAAATAAGACCTGCCAGCATTGCCAGGACCAGTGCTGTATGGGTGGGGTGCACAATTTTAACAAGGTTACACCTTGGGCTTCCACAGACCTGCCACCACTGCCAGGACCAATGCCCCACAAAACGAGCAGGCCAAGAGACAAGGTGTTGGTGATGGTTGCATGGGTATTCTGGGGAAAGGGACCCACAGCACCAGGACTGAGGTAAATGTGATGACGAAGGTTGAGTCTGGTGAAGGGTGAGGGGTTGAGGCTTGGTGTAAGCAAGTTAGATAGTGAGTGTTGGCACCATACTGGTTCCAGCAGGTGGCTCTGTGTTTATGCTGGAGGGTAAATAACTCTCCTTCCCATATACTCCAGGCATCTTTCAAACTGTGCTCTTTCTACAGGTTATTTGTTGTGCTGTCTCTTTAAGGGCAGGACTCAGCTTCCTAATGCCCTCTGGGTTCTCCCAGAGCCAGCCCGCTAATTTTTAAATTTCTAGGCCATAAGTCCTGCTACTTGTAAGAACTCATGAAATTTGGAGCCTCTTGTTTTCCAAACCAAATGTTATAAAAATTCATCTTTCCCATGTGGGCTCCCCAGTGTGACAATCTGTTTCTCTTCCTTCTCTTCATCCATTGCATCCCTCCATTCTGGGGACATGTCCTCATTCTTACCCTCTTCTATGTGGCCTCTGTTCTACCTTTACTCATGGAGTTTGTTCTGCCAGGCTTCACATTGTTTTCTGGATTATTTATGCTGATATAAGTGTTATCTAGCTGTATCTGGAGTGAAGTATGCTTACAGTCCTCCTATTCCACCATTTTCCCAGCCTTCTTCTATTGCTTTTTTATATCTATTTTGTCCTCAGCCAGCTTTTTGAATTATATCATTAATAAATTTGTGTATTATCTTGCATTTTTCCAAAGGAAAATTAATATACAAATAATTATACTTTTGTCTATCCACTTATGAAAATGTTTGTAGCTTTTTCCTTTCTTTGATCATTTAACACAAATTTCAAAGAGTGGTAAAAAACCAGCATCCTAGTTTAACTGAGTTTAGTTGGAATGCCTGCAGGATTTCACATATAACAGTGTCTCAGCTTGAAATAGATTTATTTGATTAAGCAAGTTTATTTTTCTTTCTATCTAGTTTACCATTTTTAATAAGAATGAGTATTAAATTTTATTAATATATCCTAGTACATAAAATGAATATACTTTAATCTGGCAAAAAAGCACAACACATAAACCTATTCATTTTCAAGGTCAAAATCATTCATTTAGAAGTTGTTTACAGATATTTCCTTCATTTGTTAACAATTTTAAAAGAACCTATATCATTTACCTGTAAAGCCTGTTTCAATTGTTCCTGAAGGACTTTGTTCTCAACTTCCAGAGCAAATGCTACTTTCTGTGATATAATATAAAGGAAAAATATATTCATTTTGGTAGCTCTGTTTCTATAAATTAATTGTTACAATTATCATCTGTCTATAATCCACAGATAGCCAAGATGATGATTTGAGCATACACATTTATTCACATATTTCTGTGGCATAATGGTGTATAATTTCTGCAGCTGTAGCTTCCTATTGATTTTGTATAGGAAAAAAGACCTTGAATCTGGTAAATTATAACTACAATAAGCTAAATATTTCATATCTCTGCTTCCCTAGACCTGATATATTTAAATATAAACATTCAAATTTTATGAAAAAAAGCAACTCTACTCTTAATAGAAAATAAACACAGTTCTGAGTTTGTGTGAATGAATGGACTCTGTTACACATGAAATGTATCAAGAATTCTCCATGAGATGGGAGACAGTTTGAGGAACCATATCTAAGATCCCCTGTTCTGCTTCTGGTACAGCAGAGAAAGTTGCTAGTAAACAGACCCTGCCACACATAAAAACTACAAACTCAAAACAAAAACAAATATCAACACTGAAGAGAAACCAAAAATAAGTAGATTCTTGAGAGAAGGTAACACTTGGAAGAAGAAAAGAGTCCTAGGTAAAATTCTTATTTCCTGACTTGTAATCTGAAGTCAAGCGCTACATGAGCCAGACAGGGCACCTAATAGCTGATAGAAAACAATTTTTTAGACCTTATAAACCAGAGGAAGGAAATCACTGCAAAACTTAGGGCAAGTCATACAAAGAAGAGAGCTTGATTGAGATAAGGAGCCCCAAACTCTGTATAAACCCTGCCCAAATCTCACTCAAGCCCAAATCATATATGCATAGGGAAGACTCTAAGAAGCCTATCAAAAGCTAAAAGAACTGAATGCAATTTGAGCTCCTCCTAAACACAGAATTTTCATTTTGCATCCAAAAACATTATTTATATATTAAAACAAGACAAAAGTAGGACTAACCATACTAGAAGAATATAGTAGAATCCGGAGCTTAAAGATGATATTCCCAATATTCAATAATTTATAATTACTTGACATTTGAAGAAACAGCAAAATGAGACTTACTCAAAAGATAAAAATAATCTACAGAGAGTGATCCCAAGACAGATTCTACTTTAAAGTTAGTGTAGAAGAATTTTAAATCAACTATTATTACAAAACCCAAAATAAGACAAAATATGTTCATAATGAATGAAATAATAAAAATCTTGGTAGATTAATACAAACTATAAAAATATCCAATGTAAATTAAAGCAGAGAAAAATACAGCAACTGAATTTTTAAAAAATGTAATTGATGAGCCTAGGTAGGAGCAAATAGGATAAGACAGTGGGGAAAGTCAGGCCATTTGAAGATACATCAGTAGAAAATACCTATCTAAAGACAAAGAGAACAAAGATTTTTAAAATGAAGAGGGACTGAGGAACATAAGGGATACTATCAAAAATCTAACATGTAATTTTATTCCCATAAGGAAAAGAGAGAAAGTGATAGAAAAAGTAATGAAATAATACCTGAAATTTTCCCAAATTTTCATCAGAGTGAAATGCTGAAAACCAAGTAAAATGAGAAAAATCTTAAAAGTAGACAAAGACAATGCCAAATTACACACAGAGAAATGATTATTTGAATGACTGTCTCTCATCAGAAAAATATGATCTCCAAATGAAAACAGAAAACCATCTTTAAAATAGAGAACAAATGTTTCTCTTCTGAAAAAATTATTTTTAGAAACTAAAAAATGTTTAAAAATTTTTTTTTCAACGTTTATTTATTTTTGGGACACAGAGAGACAGAGCATGAACAGGGGAGGGGCAGAGAGAGAGGGAGACATAGAATTGGAAACAGGCTCCAGGCTCTGAGTCATCAGCCCAAAGCCTGACGCGGGGCTTGAACTCATGGACCGCGAGATCGTGACCTGGCTGAAGTCGGATGCTTAACCGACTGCGCCACCCAGGCGCCCCCTAAAAAATGTTTTAAATCTACATTTTTATTCTCATTGAAATCTGAGAGGACACAGTATCTATAAAAATAGAAATAGTAATAATGAAGACAAAACAACTCTTCTAGCTACTGCTCAAGAGCTCTCTACATATGATTTATGTGTTGAAAAAACTCACATTCATAAACAGGCATAGAAATATAATAAGCCATCTAATGGGATTAAGCAACTTCAGAGAGGGAGACCAAGCTGAACAATCCAAGGAGGCATCTTCATTAAGGCAGGTCTAAAGGGACAGACAGAAAATAACTACAAAAAAAAATTAGAACTCAGAGAGCTCTGATGGATGCAATTATTTTTTTAAACATGTTTTTAACTTAAAATGTCAAGAGGAAAGACTCTGTTGGGCTTCCTGGGAAGATGACAGAGTAGGAAGACCCTAAACTCACCTCATCCCACAGACACAACTAGATAACACACCAGTGCAAATAACCCAGACAAAGACCCAAAGACTAGAAGCAAAAATCCACAACTAAATGTAGACAAAAGGCTAGTACATCAAAGAGGGTAGAAAGGGCAGAGATGTTGTAAGGGCCTAAATGGACAGCAGACCACCCATGGGAGGGAAGGATCTGTGGGTGCATAGAGTGGTGAGAAACAGACTGTCAACACAGAGAGCCTGAATGGGGAAGTTGAATTCCCGTAGCATTTGGCCTTGAAAATCAGAGGAGCCTGGGGCACCCAGATGGCTCAGTGGTTTGAGTGTCGGACTTCAGCTCAGGTCATGATCTCACAGTGCATGAGTTCAAGCCCTGCATACGGTTCTCTGCTGTCAGCACAGAGCCACTTCAGATCCTCTGTTCTCCTCTCTCTCTGCCCCTCTCCAGCTGGTGCTATCTCTCTCAAAATCAATAAATAATTTTTTTTTTAAATATGAAAATCAGGGGGGCTGGATTTCATGAGTTCTTACAACCATCAGGACTTAAACCCTAGAACTTTCAAAAATCAGTAGTTCCACTCTGGCAGAGTCTGGAGGGCATGCATTAGGAAGCTGAGTCCATAGTCTTAAAGAGACAGTGAAACATCTGGGAAGATATACAGCTTAGAAGCAGCAGTTGCAAAAATACCTGGGGCATGTAGGAGGGAGAGTTAGTAATCTCAGAGTTCACTGATGGAAAAAGGAGCTGGCAGGTGATATTTCCCTCCCTCTCCCACAGTATAGTCACACAGCCACCTGCAGGAACCAGCCAGGCACTAGGATTCACTACCTAACCTCCCTATACCATGCTTTGCCCCCTCCAGCTGAGTCTACCTCAGTCCTAAAACTACAGGTCCCCTCCCCAGAAAACTGGTGCAAACCTTGTCAATTGCATCTCCCAAACTTGCACAGAGGATGAATGCACCTCATTAAAACGGTAGCTCCTGAGCAGCCTTGGCTGGCACAGTCTCAGAAGGGGCTGCAAACCCCTTGTGGAAGGTGACAGAGACAGCCTTGTTAAAACAGTGTCCCACCACTACTTTCAAGAGGAAGAGTTGTAGCTGAGTTTCCTAAAACAGAGAAACAGACACACAGAGGTAGGCAAAATGAGGAGACAGAAGAATATGTCCCAAATGAAAGAACAGGTCAAAATTACAGCAAGAGACCTAAGTAAAAAAGATGAAACTATTATGCCTGATAGAGAATTAAAAATAATGATTATAAGGATACCCACTGGACTTGAGAAGAAGAGTGGAAGACATCAGTAAGACCCTTAACAAAGAGATAAAAAAAGAACCAAGCAGAGACCCAAGAACACACTAATTAAAATTAAAAATAGGGATCCTGAGGGGAAGATGGCGGTGTAGGAGGACACTGGGCTCACCGCGCGTCCTGCTGATCACTTAGATTCCACCTACACCTGCCTAAATAACCCAGAAAACCGCCAGAGGATTAGCAGAATGGAGTCTCCGGAGACAAGCGCAGACGAGAGGCCCACGGAAGAGGGTAGGAAGGGCGGCCAGGCAGTGCGCGCTCCATGGACTGGTGGGAGGGAGCCGGGCAGAGGGGCGGCTCGCCCGCCAAGCAGAGCCCCAAGTCTGGCTGGCAAAAGCGAAGGGGCCTGACGGACTGTGTTCCGACAGCAAGCACGACTTAGCGTCTGGGAGGTCATAAGTTAACAGCTCTGCTCGGAAAGCGGGAAGGCTGGAGGACAAAGGGAGGGAGAGCTGCTGAGCCCCCGACGACAGAGCTCAGTTTGGTGGGGAACAAAGGCGCTCACCAGCGCCATCTCCCCCGCCCATCCCCCAGCCAAAATCCCAAAGGGAACCAGTTCCTGCCAGGGAACTTGCTCGCTCTGCACAAACACCCAACTCTGTGCTTCTACAGAGCCAAACCTCCCGCAGCGGATCTGACTCCCTCCCGCTGCCACAGGGCCCCTCCTGAAGTGGATCACCTAAGGAGAAGCGAGCTAAGCCTGCCCCTCCTGCCCCTGTGCACCTTGCCTACCCACCCCAGCTAATACGCCAGATCCCCAGCACCACAAGCCTGGCAGTGTGCAAGTAGCCCAGACGGGCCACGCCACCCCACAGTGAATCCTGCCCCTAGGAGAGGGGAAGAGAAGGCACACACCAGTCTGACTGTGGCCCCAGCGGTGGGCTGGGGCAGACATCAGGTCGGACTGCGGCCCCGCCCACCAATTCCAGTTATACACCACAGCACAGGGGAAGTGCCCTGCAGGTCCTCACCACTCCAGGGACTATCCAAAATGACCAAGCGGAAGAATTCCCCTCAGAAGAATCTCCAGGAAATAACAACAGCTAATGAACTGATCAAAAAGGATTTAAATAATATAACAGAAAGTGAATTTAGAATAATAGTCATAAAATTAATCGCTGGGCTTGAAAACAGTATAGAGGACAGCAGAGAATCTCTTGCTACAGAGATCAAGGGACTAAGGAACAGTCACGAGGAGCGGAAAAGCGCTTTAAACGAAATGCAAAACAAAATGGAAACGACGACAGCTCGGATTGAAGAGGCAGAGGAGAGAATAGGTGAACTAGAAGATAAAGTTATGGAAAAAGAGGAAGCTGAGAGAAAGAGAGATAAAAAAATCCAGGAGTATGAGGGGAAAATTAGAGAACTAAGTGATACACTAAAAAGAAATAATATACGCATAATTGGTATCCCAGAGGAGGAAGAGAGAGGGAAAGATGCTGAAGGGGTACTTGAAGAAATTATAGCTGAGAACTTCCCTGAACTGGGGAAGGAAAAAGGCATTGAAATCCAAGAGGCACAGAGAACTCCCTTCAGATGTAACTTGAATTGATCTTCTGCACGACATATCATAGTGAAACTGGCAAAATACAAGGATAAAGAGAAAATTCTGAAAGCAGCAAGGGATAAACGTGCCCTCACATATAAAGGGAGACCTATAAGACTCGTGACTGATCTCTCTTTTGAAACTTGGCAGGTCAGAAAGAATTGGCACGATATCTTCAGTGTGCTAAACAGAAAAAATATGCAGCCGAGAATCCTTTATACAGCAAGTCTGTCATTTAGAATAGAAGGAGAGATAAAGGTCTTCCCAAACAAACAAAACCTGAAGGAATTCGTCACCACTAAACCAGCCCTACAAGAAATCCTAAGGGGGACCCTGTGAGACAAAGTACCAGAGACATCACTACAAGCATAAAACATACAGACATCACAATGACTCTAAACCCGTATCTTTCTACAATAACACTGAATGTAAATGGATTAAATGCGCCAACCAAAAGACATAGGGTATCAGAATGGATAAAAAAACAAGACCCATCTATTTGCTGTCTACAAGAGACTCATTTTAGACCTGAGGACACCTTTAGATTGAGAGTGAGGGGATGGAGAACTATTTATCATGCTACTGGAAGCCAAAAGAAAGCTGGAGTAGCCATACTTATAGCAGACAAACTAGACTTTAAATTAAAGGCCGTGCCAAGAGATGAAGAAGGACATTATATCATAATCACAGGGTCTATCCATCAGGAAGAGCTAACAATTATAAATGTCTATGCGCCGAATACCGGAGCCCCCAAATATATAAAACAATTACTCATAAACATAAGCAACCTTATTGATAAGAATGTGGTAATTGCAGGGGACTTTAACACCCCACTTACAGAATTGGATAGATCATCTAGACACATGGGCAATAAAGAAACAAGGGCCCTGAAAGATACATTGGATCAGATGGACTTGACAGAAATATTTAGAACTCTGCACCCCAAAGCAACAGAATATACTTTCTTCTCGAGTGCACATGGAACATTCTCCAAGATAGATCATATACTGGGTCACAAAACAGCCCTTCATAAGTATACAAGAATTGAAATTATACCATGCATACTTTCAGACCACAATGCTATGAAGCTTGAAATCAACCACAGGAAAAAGTCTGGAAAACCTCCAAAAGCATGAAGGTTAAAGAACACCCTACTAAAGAATGAGTGGGTCAACCAGGCAATTAGAGAAGAAATTAAAAAATATATGGAAACAAACGAAAATGAAAATACAACAATCCAAACGCTTTGGGACGCAGCAAAGGCAGTCCTGAGAGGAAAATACATTGCAATCCAGGCCTATCTCAAGAAACAAGAAAAATCCCAAATACAAAATCTAACAGCACACCTAAAGGAAATAGAAATAGAACAGCAAAGGCAGCCTAAACCCAGCAGAAGAAGAGAAATAATAAAGATCAGAGCAGAAATAAACAATATAGAATCTAAAAAAACTGTAGAGCAGATCAACGAAACCAAGAGTTGGTTTTTTGAAAAAATAAACAAAATTGACAAACCTCTAGCCAGGCTTCTCAAAAAGAAAAATCAAAGGGAGCAAAATTGGCAAAGATGAAGTCAAGCTTTCGCATTTTGCAGATGACATGATATTATACATGGAAAATGCGATAGACTCCACCAAAAGTCTGCTAGAACTGATACATGAATTCAGCAAAGTTGCAGCATACAAAATCAATGTACAGAAATCAGTTGCATTCTTATACATTAACAATGAAGCAACAGAAAGACAAATAAAGAAACTGATCCCATTCACAATTGCGCCAAGAAGCATAAAATACCTAGGAATAAATCTAACCAAAGATGTAAAAGATCTGTATGCTGAAAACTATAGAAAGCTTATGAAGGTAATTGAAGAACATTTAAAGAAATGGAAAGACCTTCCCTGCTCATGGATTGGAAGAATAAATATTGTCAAAATGTCAATACTACCCAAAGCTATCTACACATTCAATGCAATCCCAATCAAAATTGCACCAGCATTCTTCTCAAAACTAGAACAAGCAATCCTAAAATTCATATGGAACCACAAAAGGCCCCGAATAGCCAAAGGAATTTTGAAGAAGAAGACCAAAGCAGGAGGCATCACAATCCCAGACTTTAGCCTCTACTACAAAGCTGTAATCATCAAGACAGCATGGTATTGGCACAAAAACAGACACACAGACCAATGGAATAGAATAGAAACCCCAGAACTAGACCCACAAACGTATGGCCAACTCATCTTTGACAAAGCAGGAAAGAACATCCAATGGAAAAAGGACAGCCTCTTTAACAAATGGTGCTGGGAGAACTGGACAGCAACATGCAGAAGGTTGAAACTAGACCACTTTTTCACACCATTCACAAAAATAAACTCAAAATGGATAAAGGGCCTGAATGTGAGACAGGAAACCATCAAAACCCTAGAGAAGAAAGCAGGAAAAGGCCTCTCTGACCTCAGCCGTAGCAATTTCTTACTTGACACATCCCCAAAGGCAAGGGAATTAAAAGCAAAAGTGAACTACTGGGACCTTATGAAGATAAAAAGCTTCTGCACAGCAAAGGAAACAACCAACAAAACTAAAAGGCAACCAACGGAATGGACAAGATATTTGCAAATGACATATCGGACAAAGGGCTAGTATCCAAAATCTATAAAGAGCTCACCAAACTCCACACCCGAAAAACAAATAATCTAGTGAAGAAATGGGCAGAAAACATGAATAGACACTTCTCTAAAGAAGACATCCGAATGGCCAACAGGCACATGAAAAGATGTTCAACGTCGCTCCTTATCAGGGAAATACAAATCAAAACCACACTCAGATATCACCTCACGCCAGTCAGAGTGGCCAAAATGAACAAATCAGGAGACTATAGATGCTGGAGAGGATGTGGAGAAACGGGAACCCTCTTGCACTGTTGGTGGGAATGCAAATTGGTGCAGCCACTCTGGAAAACAGTGTGGAGGTTCCTCAGAAAATTAAAAATAGACCTACCCTATGAGCCAGCAATAGCACTGCTAGGAATTTATCCAAGGGATACAGGAGTACTGATGCATAGGGCCACTTGTACCCCAATGTTCATAGCAGCACTCGCAACAATAGCCAAATTATGGAAAGAGCCTAAATGTCCATCAACTGATGAATAAAGAAATTGTGCTTTATATACACAATGGAATACTACGTGGCAATGAGGAAGAATGAAATATGGCCTTTTGTAGCAACATGGATGGAACTGGAGAGTGTGATGCTAAGTGAAATAAGCCATACAGAGAAAGACAGATATCATATGGTTTCACTCTTATGTGGATCTTGAGAAACTTAACAGAAACCCATGGGGGAGGGGAAGGAAAAAAAAAAAGAGGTTAGAGTGGGAGAGAGCCAAAGCATAAGAGACTGTTAAAAACTGAGAACAAACTGAGGGTTGATGGGGGGTGGGAGGGAGGGGAGGGTGGGTGATGGGTATTGAGGAGGGCACCTTTTGGGATGAGCACTGGGTGTTGTATGGAAACCAATTTGACAATAAATTTCATATATAAAAAAATTAAAAATAAAATTAAAAATAGACATGATGGAATAAATGGCAGGCTAGAGGAAGCAGAGGAACAAATTAATGGCCTAGAAGACAGAGTAATGGAAAGTAATCAACTTAAGCCAGTGAGAGAAAAAAATAAACAAAATGAGAATAGATTTAGGAAACTCAATGACTTCATCAAGCACAATATTTGCAGTATAGGGATCCCAGAAGAAAGAGAGACAAAAGGGGGCAGAACATTTGTTTGAAGAAATTATAGCTGAAAACTTCCCTAATCTGGGGAAGGAAACAGATATCTAGATCCATAAGGGACAGAGATGCCTCAACAAAATCAACCCAAGGAGGTCCACACCAAGACACATGCTAATCAAACTGTTGTGACAAAGAAAAAAAATTTTAAAGCAGCAAGAAAAAAGAAGACAGTTACATGCAAGGGAAACCCTGGAAGGCTATCAGCAGGTTTTTCAGCAGAAACTTCACAGGACAGAAAGGAGTAGCGTGATATATTAAAAGTGCTAAAAGGGAGAAATCCACAGCCAATAATTCCCTATTCAGTAAGGCTATGATTCAGAATAGAAGGAGAGTTAGTGAGTTTCTCAGACAAATAAAAACTAAAGGAGTTCATGCCCACTAGAACAGCTCTAAGAAATATTAAAGGGGACTCTTAGAGTGGAAAGGAAAGACCGTAAGTAAGAATATGAATAGTGAAAAACACAAAAGAAGTAAAAATAAGTATATATCTTTTCAAGGGATGTATTTGTTCAAGGGATTCACAAAATAATTTAAAATATGACATTACACACCTTAAATGGGGGTGGAAGAGTAAAGAATGGGTTCCAATTTAAGTGACCATCAACATAATACAGACTGTTACATGCAGAAGATGTTATACACAAACGTAATAGTAATCACAGACCAAAAATGAGTAATAAATATGCAAGGAATAAAAAGAATGGAATCCAAGTACATCACTAAAGAAAGACAGCAAATGATTAAAAACAGCAAGGGATAAAAGAATCAGAGAAAACCTGCAGAAACAACCACAAAACATGTAACAAAAGGGTTGAGCGTAAATGGACTAAATGCTTGAATCAAATGACACAGAGACAGAGAGAACTAAAAAATCAAGATTCATTCATATGCTTCCTACAAGACACTAATTTCAGACCTAAAGACACCAGTAGATTGAAAGTGAAGGAATGGAGAAACATCATGCAAATGGATGTAAAAAGAAAGCTTAAGTAGCAATATTTATGTCAGACAAAATAGACTTCAAAAAAGAGTTTAACAAGAGATAAAGAATAATACTATATAAATAATAAAAGTGGACAATCCAACAGAAGATACAACAATTTTGTACATATTGTACAATGTTGTAAATATTTATGCACTTAACGTGGAAGCACTGAAATATGCAAAAGTTAATAACAAAAATAAAGGAACTAATCAGTAGTAATATAATAATAGAAGAGGGCTTTAACATCCCACTTACATTTATGAACAGATCATCCAAACATAAAATCCACAAGGGAAACAATGGCTTTGAATGACATGTTGGACCAGATGGACCTGACAGATATATCCAGAACACTCCATCATATAACAGTAGAATACACATTCTTTTCAAGTAAACATGGAACATTCTCCATAGTTGATCACATATTAGGCCACAAACAAATTCAAGAAATTCCAAGATATCATGGTCATACCATGCAACTTTTCTGACCACAATGCTATGAAACTAGAAATCAACCACAAGAAAAATATGGAAAGACCACTAATATATGGAGGTTAAATAACATGCTACTAAGCAATTAATGGGTCAGCCATGAAATCAAAGAAAACATTAAAAATTACATGGAGACAAATGAAATGAAAATATAATAGTACAAAATTTCGGGATCCAGCAAAGGTAGTTCTAACAGAAAAGTTTATAGCAAAATATACCTACCTCAAAAAGGAAGAAAAATCTCAAACAACCTAACCTTACACCTAAAGGAGTTAAAAAAGAAGAACAAACAAAACCCCAAAACAGCAGAAGGAAGAAAATAATAAAGATTAGAGCAGAAATAAATGATATAGAACCTAAAAAATAAGAGAACAAATCAATGAAACCAGGAGCTGGCTCTTTGAAGAGAGGGACAAAATTGGTAAACCTGTAGACAGACTCATAAAAAAAGAGGGGGTACTCTAATAAAACTCTAAATCACAATTGAAAGAGAAGAAACAACAATCAGCACCACAGTAATACAAAAAATATAAGGTAATATTATGAAAAATTATATTCCAACAAATTGGACAACATGGAAGAAATGGATAAATTCCTAGAAACATATAACCTACCAAAACTGAATCCAGAAGAAAGAGAAAATTTGAACAGACTGATTACCAGCAAAGAAATTGAATCACTAATCAAAAAATTCCCAACAAAGAAAAGTCCAGGACCAGAGGGCTTCACAGGTGAATTCTACAAAACATCTAAAGAAGAGTTAATACATATTTTTCTCAACAAATAAAAGACAAAGAAAAACTTCCAAATTCATAAGGCCAGCATTACCACAAAAAAGAGAACTATCATCCTAGTATCTCTGATGAACACAAATGCAAAAATCCTCAACAAAACACTAGCAAACCAAATCCAACAATACATTAAAAACATCATTCACCACAATCAAGTGGGATTTATTACTGTGATGCAAGGTTGGTTCAATATTCACATGCTATATAACATCAATAAGAGAAAGGATAAAAACCATATGATCATTTCAATAAATGCAAAAAAGCATTTGATAAAGTATAACATCCATTCATGATAAAAGCCCTAAACCAAGTAGTTTAGCAGGAACATACCTCAAGTTAATAAAGACCTTATATGAAAAATCCACAGCAAACATCATACTCAATGGTGAATAACTGAGAGCTTTTCCCCTAAAGTCAGAAACAACACCAGGATGTCCACTCACATCACTTTTATTCAATATAATACTGGAAGTCCTAGCCACAGCAATCAGACAACAAAAAGAAATAAAAGGCATCCAAATTTGTAAGGAAGAAGTAAAACTTTCACTATTTGCAGATAACATGATGCTATACATAGAAAATCTGAAAGACTCCATAAAAAACTACCAGAACTGATTGATTTAGTAAAGTCATGGAATACTAAATATACAAAAATCTGTTTAATTTCTATACACTAATAATGCAGTAGCAGAAAGAGAATTTCAGAAAATAATCCCATTTATAATTGTATCAAAATCAAAAGATACCTAGGAATAAACTTAACCAAAGAGGTGAAAGACCTGTACTCTGAAAAGTATAAAACATTTATGAAAGAAATTGACAATGACACAAAGAAATGGGAAGACATAGCACACTCAAGGTTTGGAGGAACAAATATTGTTTAATGTCTATAGTACATAAAGCAACCTACACATTTAATGCAATCCCTATCAAAATACTACCAGTATTTTTCACAAAATTATAACAATCCTAAAATTTCTATGGAACCACAAAAGACCTAAAATAGCCAAAGAAATATTGAAATTGAAAAGGCAAAGCTGGAGGTATCACAATTCCAGACTTCATGTTCCATTACAAAGCCACAGTAATCAACACAGACATAGATCAATGGAACAGAATAGAAGACACAGAAACACAATTATAATGGTCAATTAAACCTTGACAAAGGAGGAAACAATATGCAAAGAAAGACACATTTTCTCCAAAAAATAGGGTGAGAAAACTAGACAGCAACATAAAAAAGAATGAAATTGGACCACTTTCTCATAGCATACACAAAAATAAACTCACAATGGATTAAACACCTAAGTATGAGACAAGACCATAAAAATCCCAGAAGAGAGCACAGGGTTTAATTTCTCTGACATTGGCGATAGCAATGTGTTTCTAGATATGTCTCCCAAGACAAGGGAAACAAAAGCAAAAATAAACTATTGGGACTTCATCAAAATAAAAATCCTCTTCACAGTGAAGGAAACAATCATCAAAAGTAAAATGCAACCTATGGAATGGGAGAAGACATTTGCAAATAACATATCTGATAAAGCTTTGGTATCCAACATAAATAAAGACCTGATACAACTCAACACCCAAAAACCAAATAATCCAATTTAAAAATGGAGAAAAGATATGAACAGATATTTCTCCAAAGAAGATATCCAGATGGCCACCAGATACATGAAAAGATGCTCAACACCACTCATCATGAGGGAAATGCAAATTAAAGCTACATTGAGATATCACCTCACACTTGTCAGAATGACTAAAATCAATAACACAAGAAACAACAGGTGCTGTCAAGGATGGGGAGAAAAAGAAACCCTGGTGTACTTTTGGTGGGAATGCAAACTGGTGCAGCCCTTGTGGAAAAAAGCATGGAGGTTCTTCACAAAGTTAAAATTAGAACTATCTTATGATCCAATAATCCCACTACTGGGTATTTACCAAAAACTACAAAAACACTAATTCAAAGAGATACATGCACCTCTATGTGTATTTCAGCATCATTTACAATAGCCACATTATTGAAGCAGCTCAAATGTCCATCAATAGGTGAATGGATTTAGAAGATGTGTATATATATATGATGGTATATTATTCAGCCATAAAAAAGAACAGAATCTTGCCATTTGTAACAACATGGACGGTTCTAGAGAGTATAATGCTAAGTGTAGTAAGTCAGTCAGAGAATGACAAATACCATATGATTTCACTTACGCGTAGAGTGTAAGAAAAAAAAAACAAATGAATAAATGTGAAAAGAAAGAGCAAGAGAGGCAAATCAAGAAACAGACTCAACTACAGAGAACTATAGGTGGAGTCGGGTGAGGTGATGTGTAAAATAGGTGATGAGGTTTAAAGAGTACACTTACCATGATAAGCATTAAGTTATGTATAGAATTGTTCAGTCACTATATTGTACACCTAAAACTAATATAACACTGTGTGATAACTATATTAGAATTAAAATTAATAACAATTTTAAAAAGTCAAGAAGAAATAAAAAGGAGAAAGGCTACTTTTGAAAATTGATTTAAAACTATGGAAAGTAAACAAAATAAATATTTCATAGCACACACCTACACACACAAACATACAAATAGAAGCCAAGACCAAAAATATAGAAAACCTAAAGATTAGATCTAGGAATCATAATATTTAAATATTAGTCTCATAAGGGTAAAATAAAAAATATCAATGATAATGAAATAAGTATGACAATAAAACTTCCTTGATTAAATAAAAAAATTTAAGATCTGGTGAAATTTCTATACTTCAATGAGAAATAAAGGCAAGAAGAAGACTGGGTCCCAAACAACATGCAACTACTATACCTACCTGAAACTCTTTACCCAAACCTTCCATGAGAAAAAAATAATATTCTATCATGTTTAAGATATTGAATTGTATGGGGTCTCTTTATATAGCAGCCTAATATATTTACTAACAAAGATACAGAGAGTTATATAACATAAATCTAGATACCATTGAATTTTATAAAGAGAGAAAGGGTGGGAAGAGAAAGGGAAAGAAAACATGTACTCCATATGGTAGAATACAATGGCCATAAATTGTAGTAGCTCCCCTCAAAAGATGGAGTCTATTTTTTCAACTCCTTAAAAGTGGGCTGGCCTGTGACTTGCATTGGCCAATAGGATACAATGTAAAAGACAGTATCTGAGGTTTTTTAGATACTGGCCAAAAGAAGTCTTTCCAGCTTTGTTGTGCTCTTACTATTGGAAATCCTTCTGTAAACCACCCAGAGCTAGCCTTTTAGAGGATATGAGACTAGGAAGAGGTCCCATCTGTCACAGATGTCCCACCTGGGACTGCATACATGTGGATAAAGCTAAAACCATCCAACCCAAGCCAAGCCTTCCCAGAGAACACTTAAGCAGTCACTCTGAGAAATAATGACTATCTACTGTATTTCTTTTATTCTTGAGTTAGTTAACATACAGTGTAGTCTTGGCTTCAGCAGTAGAATCCAGTGTTCATCTCAACAAGTGTCCTCCTCAATGCCCATCACCCGTTTTCTCCACCCCCATCAACCCTCAGTTTGTTCTCTGTTTAGAGTCTCTTATGGTTTGCTCCCCTTGCTGTTTTTATCTTATTTTTCCTTCCCTTCCCCTACGTTCATCTGTTGAGTTTCTCAAATTCCACATTTGAGTGAAATCATGTTATATATGTGTTTCTCTGATGGACTTATTTCACTTACCATAGTACCCTACAGTTCCATCCATGTTGGTGCAAATGGTAAGATTGCATTCTTTTTCATCACTGAGTAGTATTCCAGTGTGTGTGTGTGTGTGTATTACATATATTCTTTATCCATTCATCAGTTGATGTACATTTGGGCTCTTTCCATAATTTGGCTATTGTTGATAGTGCTTTTACACATCGGGGTACATGTGCCACTATGAATTGGCACTCCTGTATCCTTTGGATAAATTCCTAGTAGTGCTATTCCTGGGTCATAAGGTAAATGGGCATCTGGGTGGCTCAGTCATTAAGCATCTGACTTTGGCTCAGCTCATGATCTCACCGTTCATGAGTTTGAGTCCCACATCGGGTGAGCTTGAGCACTGCATAGGGTGAGATCAAGCCCCGCTTCCAGTGATTCCTGCTTCTCTCTCTCTCTCTCTCTCATTCTGTCCCTTGCTCACTTATATCCATTCTCTGAATTAATTAAAATAAAATAATTAAAAAATATATATAACACATCTTCTTAACCCATTCATCAGTGGATGGACATTTAGGCTCTTTCCATAATTTGGCTATTGTTGATTTAGCACTGTGATAAACATTGGGATATATGTGCCCCTATGAATCAGCATTCCTGTATCCCTTGGATAAATTCCTAGTAGTGTAATTGATGGGTCACAGGGTAATTCTAATTTTTTTAAGGAACCTCCACATTGTTTTCCAGAGTGGCTGCACTAGTTTGCATTCCCACCAGCAGTGCAAAAGAGATCCTCTTTCTCCACATCCTCACCAACATCTGTTGTTTCCTGAGTTGTTAAGTTTAGCCACTCTATTATGAGGTGGTATCTCATTGTGGTTTTGATTTGTATTTCCCTGAAGATGAGTGATGCTGAGCCCCTCTTCACATGTCTGTTAGCCATCTGGATGTCTTCTTTGGAAAAGTGTCTATTCATGTCTTCTTCCCATTTCAGTAGATTATTTGTTTTTTAAGTGCTGAGTTGGGTAAATTCTTTATAGATTTTTGATACTAAAACTTTATTCAAGATGTCATTTGCAAATATCGTCTCCCATTCCATCAGTTGCCTTTTAGTTTTGTTGATTGTTTCCTTTGCTCTGAAGAACCTTTTTATCTTGGTGAGGTCCCAATAGTTCATTTTTGCTTTTATTTCCCTTGTTTTCAGAGACATGTCAAGTAAGATGCTGCTTGGCCAAGGTCAAAGAGATTGCTGCCTATTTTCTCCTCGAGGATTTTGATGGTTTCCTGTCTCACATTTAGGTCTTTCATCCATTTTGAAATCATTTTTGTGTATGGTGTAAGAAAGTGGTCCATTTCTCCCAGCACTGTTTGCTGAAGAGACTGTCTTTTTTCCATTGGATACTGTTTCCTGATTTGTCAAAGATTAGTTGGCCATATATCTGTGGGTCCATTCCTGGGTTCTGTGTTCTCTTCCCTTGATCTATGTGTCTGTTTTTGTGCCAGTAGCATACTGTCTTGATGGTTACAGCTTTGTAATACAAGTAAAAGTCTGGGATTGTGATTTCTCCAGGATTGATTTTCTTTTTCAACATTACTTTGGATATTCAGGGTCTTTTGTGGTTCCATATACAATTTAAGATTACTTGTTCCAGGTCCGTGAAGAATGTTGGTGTGATTTTGATTGGGATTGCATTGATTCTCTGCCTATATGATCTGTCCATTGTTGTAAGTGGAGAATTAAAACCCCTACAATCCCAGTATTATCTATACATTTATATATGTTTGTGATTTATATATTTGGGGATTTCCACATTTGGGAACAATTTCCACAATTGTTAGCTCTTCTTGATGGATAGACCCCTTAATTATGATATAATGCCCTTCTTCATCTCTTGTTACAGCCTTTGTTTTAAAATCTAATTTGTCTGATAGAAGTATGGCTATTCCAGCTTTGTTTTGAATTCCAGTAGCATGATGGTTCTCCATCCCCTCACTTTAAATCTGCAGGTGTCCTCAGGTCTAAAATGAGTCTCTTGTAGGCAGCATATAGATGGATCTTATTTTTTCAATCCATTCTGATACCCTATGTCTTTTGATTGGGACATTTAGTCTATTTACATTCAGAGTGATTACTGAAAGATATGGATTTAGTGCCATTGTGTTATCTGTAGGTTTTGTGATAGCTCTGGTCCTTTGTAGTCTGCTACTTTCCACTCACAGAATCCCCCTTCAGATCTCCTGCAGGACTAGTTTAGTGGTCATGAACTCCTTTAGTTTTTCTTTGGGAAAGCTTTCTGTCTCCCTTCTATTCTGAATGACAGGCTTGCTGGATAAAGGATTTTTGGCTGCTTATTTTTCCTATTAAGCACATTGAATATTTCCTGCCACTCCCTTTTGGCCTGCCAAGTTTCAGTGCATAGGTCTGCTACTACCCTTATGTGTCTACCCTTGTAGGTTAAGGCCCATTTGTCCCTAGCTGCTTTCAGCATTCTCTCTTTATCTTTGTATTTTGCCAGTTTCACTATATGTCATGGTGTTGACCTGTTTTTGTTGATTTTGAAGGGAGTTCTCTGTGCCTCTTGGCCCTGGGTGCCTGTTTCCTCCCCTAGATTAGGGAAGTTCTCAGCTATAATTTGTTCAAATAAACCTTCTGCCCCTTTCTCTCTCTTCTTCTTCTTCTGGAACTTCTATGAAATGGATATTGTTTCATTTCATGGAATCATTTAGCTAATTCTCCCTTTGTGGTCTAGTAATTAAATTTCACCCCCCCCCCTTTTTTTTAGCTTCATCATTTTCCATAATTTTATCATCTATTTCACCTATTCTTCCCTCTGCTTCTTCCATCCTCACTCTCACTGTATCTAGTTTGTTTTGCATCTCATTTACAACATTTCTTAATTCATTGTGACTATTTCTTAGGTTTTTGACCTCAGCAACAATAGATTCTCTGTTGTTTTCTATGCTTTTTCAAGCTATTACTCTTATGACTGTGATTCTAAGTTCTTGTTCAGATATATTGTTTATATCTGTTGTGAGAAATTATCTGGCTATCATTTCTTCCTGAATTTTCTTTTGAGGAGAGTTCTTCCATCATTTTGGCTGGTTTCTGTCTTTTGTATGTTTTAGTAGCTTGTTATGTGTCCTGCACCTGCAAGTACTACTATATTAAAAAGGGGTCATACACTGTCCAGGACTGGCACTTCAGGAAGTATTTTTGGAGTGTGGTGCATGCACTCTGTTGTGCTTTGGCTGCTCTATTCCACTAGTCAATCCTCTGTAAAGCTCATCCTTGCTTGTAGTGATGGAGTGTTTGGACTTTCAACCAGGTGTGCTTTGATTTGTTCACTCAAGTAACCATGGAAAAAAAGGAAAATGTGGGGAAGCCTTACCCCATATAAAGAGAAAAATGAAAGGGAAAAAGAAAAAAAAAAGCAGAGGGTCAAAAGAACTATAAGACTTAATCCAGAGAGAAAGTAAAATAAAAAGAAGTTATAAGAATTGATCAAAAAAAAATCAGAAACTATGAGCCTGATTCCAAAAGAAAAAAAGAAGAGGGTAGAAATAAAAAGAAAAGGGAAGAACAAACAAATAGAAGATAGAAACAAAAGCCAGTTGTTTGTTGGTGCCTGAGACCAGTGGGTGTATTAGTCTGGAGGAGAGACTGGCTCTGTTGGCTCAGTCTTCCCCCAGTTGATAAGCAGTTGCCAGTCACAGAGGAGGGGGGCTTAGTGTTAGTGGGTCCTTCCTTTACTGGAGACTGCTGTGCTGCTCCCTGAAGCTCCACTGTGGTGGTATTCGGTAGAAAAATGGCAACACCCAATTTCTCCTCCCCAGGCCAGGTATCTCATACCACACTGTTCAGGCAGCCCTCACAGAATAGCATGGCCAGTTGGCTTGCCCTGCTCCAGTCTCCCATGCCCTCTAGGTGCTTGGCTGGAATTCTGATGTCTTAAAGGGCCCTGCACCACATGGGACCATGTGCCCCTCAGCCCTGCTGATAAAGGGCCTTTCATCCTTGGGGAGGCAATAAATCCTCTTCCCACAATACTTAAGAAAGGGGACTGTTCTCTCCCAGTGTGCCCCTGAGATCGCTACAGCACCCTGGAGCTGGCTCCTTCCCTCTCAGGTGCGCCCACACAGCCAGCTCTGGTCCAGAGAAAGTCACACACTTTCGTACCTTCAAGTTTTAGCTCCTAAGGCTGTTTGCAAAATAGAAATTGGCACTCTCCATTTTTCTCATTCCTGAGTCCATGGTCCAGAGAGGTTTTCCTCTTGTGCTAACAAGATAGTAAAGCCCTCTCATTTTCTCTCCCTTTTGTCTCTCCACAGAAGAGTTTCCTTCCCCTCCATGCCTATGCCATTTTATCTCCCCCAATTCATATGCACATACCTCATACCTTGATCCTGCCAAACTGTCTCCCTCCACCTGTGGAGATCCTTCTGCCACGCTACAGATTGATTTCCTGGATGTTCCAAGTGATCTGTCCTCCATGCAGCTGTGTTTGAGGGATGAGGGAAATCCTGGTCCCCCTACTTCCCCACCATCTTTACTCCTCCCTGAATAACTATTGTTTTAAATCACCAAGTTTTGGAGTACTTTTGTCATTTAAGAAAAGTTCACAAGCATACTTTGCAATAGAAAATATGCATTATTTTATGTCATTAGAACATTTACAAAAATTTGATACTGTGTTTGATTATTTCCATAATTGGCTACCAACAATTTCTCCTACTCTATGCCTTGTGAATATTGGCTAGCCTTATGAATTCCTTACAGAATGTGATGGAAAACTACAAAAGCTTTCAATTCCAGTCTCTAACAAGCCTTATGGGTTTTGCTCTTGCCAATCTGGAAAATTGATATTGGAAGCTGAAAAATAGGGGAGAGGCTCTGTTATACAGTTATAGAACAATGAACAAAATTCAGGCTTAGAGTAACTTGCAGGGTTAAAACCATACCCAATAAACTTGTGGATCTGGCTAAGGAAATTTCCAGCCAGAATACTTAAAACACTATTTGGCTTATACTGCTGATATGCAATAAATTTATTGCAAGAGAAATAAACTAAAGAAAGAACTGTTCAATTTTAAAGCAGAAATCAGAAAATATATAGAGAATCTGGGACTGCCCACAAGAGAAATTCTCAAAGTAAGAAATCACTAGGGCAAAGATCAAAGCCATAGTACTGACAGTAAAATGTAGTTTCAGAATGAAAGTCAAATCAAGGGTGTGACTATAAGGCTTCCTGTTAAGACCTCAGAAAAACTTAAATATTCTTTGTGGATCCTAGTAAGACAAAATGCTTTAATAATTAAAGGTATTGTCCTGCAGAAGGCTGGCATACTTTAAGTAAGACGTTTATTATGGATGTAGCTTTGGGGTAAAAGAAGGAATCACAGTAACATACAAAGAAAACAAAGTTTTAAGAGAAACATCATCATATTACACTTAAAATGACAGACATTTCAAAATGAAAACAGATCTCTAGGTCCCCAATAAGCTATGAGAAGGAAGCATGCTGAGTGAGCTATTCAGTTACAAACATGAGCCATTTCTTATGGAAAAGGAATGATGATTCAGAGAGGAAAATCTACATGCCACACGGCAAAATAAGGACTACTTTATTTTTGGATTAGGGAATCATTCCCGGGGAGCAAAACTAGACTTCAATCAAAGTACCTACTACCCTACCCTGAAAGTCAGGAGAACTGGTGACGTGTGTCTGCTTGGATTTCATAGCAGATTTCTCAACTATGTGCTTTCTGTTTCCCCCCTATTTGAATAATAGTTTCTATTGCAATTATCCTATCCTTTTCTCAGTAGTATGTGTTAAGTATGTGTTGGGAGGAGTGGGGTACAGATAACTCAACTTTTTAGACAACAGATTTCCAGATCAAGAACAGCTGTGCCAAGAACCCACATCTAGACCTGGTACAGATGATAAGATTTCCCTCCCTTTAAGTCTTGGCTGGCCCCTAACCAATAAAATGTAATGGGAATTATGTTCTCAGGTTTCTGAGCCCAGGTCATAAGAGGACTTGCAGCTACTACTTTTGACCTATTAGATTCCAGCTGTCATGTAAGGATGCTTAGGTTTTACTACTAAATGATGAGTAATGACATGAGAGAGAAAAATTCAGCCCTTAGTCATTGCACCAACCACCAGACTTCTGAGGAAGCAATCTTGAACAGTCCACAGCTGAATGAAGCCACATGAGTAACACAGCTGATAAAACATGAAGCATAGGAATCATCCCACTGGGCCCAGCCAACCCCAAAATCAATTAGAAATAATTATTGATGTATTAAGCCTCTAAATGTTGGTGTAGCTTGCTATAGAATAACAGAAAAATGAAGCAAAAATATGCATTTGACCACAAAAAAAAACCTTTAAAACATCCAGAAAGTAGAGAATTTGTACGTCTTATTGTCTGCTGTTAATTTTGTAAAAAGGTAAACCAACAATAAAAAAGTAAACTACACTTTTTGAAACAAAGGAAACTTAGAACACCTATAGAATTCAATATTCAGTGAAAAATGTATAGCTTGAATAGTGTTTATTGTCATAAAATGAGTGCAAAAATAAATTACATATAACTAATGCAGATTTGAAAATGAATTAAAAATAAAGAAAAAAGATCAAATAAATTAACAAAGATGAAGATTAAAGTAATTAAATAGAAAACATTAACAGCAACAAGAAATAAGATAGTAAAACAGTTAAATGGAACATAAAATCAGTTAGTTGAAAGCACTTATAATATACAATCTCCTAGCAAATCTGATTGAAAGGAAAAGAAACAAAAAGAGATACTTTTATAAATGAAAACTAAATGGGAAAAGATGTAGAAATAGACATGCAAAAAAACAATAAAAAGAACACTAAGCATAATGTAAAATTATAAGCAATTTAAAAACCATTAAAAATGGATGAATCTATATTAAAATATAAACTACCCAAATACACACACCAATAATCTAAAAAGGAATTGGAAAAGTGGTCAAAGAAGTACCATTTTTGTTTAAAAAGGCTCCTAGATGATTTTGTAGTTTAGTTCTATATAATCTTCCAATTATGTCTCCCTTATTAAAAAAAAAGTCCTTTTTAAATTCTGATTAGAAATGCATTATTACCTTTGTTATATTAATTTGAAAGGATCAATATTTTTATAAATTTAAATCTTTCCATTTGGCAACACTGAAGTTTACATTACAATATCATTTACAACTCCATCTTAATAAATTCATATAGCATAATTAACTAGTTTATCACTGAGTTAAATTACTCCCAAAATTCTCTAATTATTCTTCCTGACTGCAAAATCCAATCTCTATCCCAAAATTCATCTTTCATAAAACTGGAAGAGTAATCTTAATTAAAAATACCAAATGGGGGGGGGGGGCGCCTGGGTGGCTCAGTTAGTTAGACGACCGACTTCGGCTCAGGTCATGATCTTGCAGTTTGTGAGTTCAAGCCCCACGTCTGGCTCTGTGCTGACAGCTCAGAACCTGGAGCCTGCTTCGGATTTTGTGTCTCTGCTTCTCTCTACCCCTCCCCTGCTCACGCTCTGTGTCTCTCTGTATCTCAATAGTAAATAAACATTAAAAAAATTTTTTTAAATTAAAAATACCAAATGGATCATTCTTAATATTCTTCAATAAGTCACCATTTCTTATTCAAAATACAAATTATTATGCCATCTATAAATGGCCTCTATCAGGCATCCTATTACTCTTCTCCTCAATCCAAAAATCCTATCATACTCAAGAACTGGAATTTCTCTGAATAGTCTTTGTTCCCTCAAGCCTTTGTCTCTACACATTCTATAGAGATCCTTCCTGTTTTCTAACCCCATATTCTCAATTACTATATCATAATTCCCATTTTATAGTACATTATGTTGGAATAGGTACATTATGTCTCAACTATGTGTTAAAAATTTCAGCTTTGAAATTAATGTTGTATGTCAATTATATCTCAATTTTTTAACAAAAAATTAGAAGCCTTAGATTTAAAAAAAATTCAATATTTTTTGTCAAGTCTGTCCCTCCTACATTACATTATATCATGATATGTGCAAGAAATTTATTCAATTTATTCAAGTACAGATGGAATGTAATTATAATTACTGTTTATATTTGTATTAAGGACTTAATATCCTTAATACTTAAAAGTATGTAATTTTAACAGACAGAATTCATGACACTATACATAGAAAAAACTAAGTGAAGTTTCTATAAATTTTAAGAGTTGATGATCCTTGAAAAGAAACAGTAAATGGGAGATCACACTTGAATTTACACTTTTTAGCCCCACTGACAGGATCACTGGGCTATCCAGTCCAACCAGAGTACATCTTAGAACTCTGCAAATCTGGTCAAGTTATTTAATATCTCAGAATTTCCTTTTCTAAAAATTGAATACAGTAGTCTCCCCTTATCCACAGTTTTGCTTTCTGCAGTCTCAGTTACCTATGGTCAACCATACTCTTGACTATAGTCACAAGATCAATAGTAGCCTACTACGTTACAATGCCTATGTAATTTCACCTCACTTTATTTCATCATGTGTGCATTTTATCATCTCATCACAAAAAGGATGAGTACAGTACAATAAGATTTTGAGAGAAATCACATTCATATAACTTTTACTGCAGTAATTGTTGTAGTTTTCCTTTATTATTAGTAATTGTTGTTAATCTCTTACTTCACCTAAGTTATAAATTACGCTTTATCATAGATATGTATGCATGTACAAGAAAAAATATAGGATATACAGGATTTGGTATCATCCATGGTTTCAGGCATCCCCTGACAGTCTTGGAATGTATCCCTCTGGATAAGGGAGGACTACTGTAATAATTACTGCTAAGCATAATTAATAAAATAAATTAAATAATAAATAAATTACTGCTAAGCATAACAAAATATGCTGTATGTGATTTGACTCACAAAACATTCAAATATGTAAAATATTTCTATTTTCTAAAAAATATGTTTGTCCTCATCCATATGATTAACCTGCCAATTGCCCACTTAGTAGATAGTTGCCTAGAGTAAATACAATCTATTTTTCTAACAAATAAAATGAAAATCACGTTAATAGAATAACAAAATATTTTTATCACTTCATCTAAACATGATTTTTTTTTAAGTACAACTCTGGCTACTGACTGCTAGTCTATATGATGTCTTTGATGAAAAAGGACCCTTTGTTCAGGCAAATGTTCAAGGGTATGCACTTGGCAAACCATGGGTTAGATTTCAACACCCACTTGTACCTTAACCCACTCCCTTGTTTAAGGCATAATTTGTACAAAGTAAGGGCAACCTTGGATCCAAATGGATTATTTTATCTACGTCCTTGAAATACGTTAGAATAATTATTGGAATAATGATCCTCTAAAAGGTACACATCAAACAACAAAAAGCTAGCTCACTTAAAAACTAAAAGTTTTATACGACTTGTAAAACACTTTAAAGGCATTATAATTACTTGAACAGATGGATAATAATACCAACTGATTCTATTATCCATGCTGCCTGAGGAAGCAAAACCAAATGTATTTTCACTAACTGCAAATGCCAAGTAGGGTTCAGAGAGCCATATTTGCAGTTCAGATTTCACTACTAATTTATTCTCTAACCCCAAGTTAGTCACTTTTTAGCTTCTATTGATCTCTGTAAAATGGCCTAGATCAGTGATAGTACAGAAAGGCATTTTGGAGAAAGAAGATAAATTCCTTTAAAATTCTCATTAAATCCATAGACCTTATCCAGAAAAAAAGATACACTTACATAGAAAATTTTGACCTTAAATTAAGAAAAGAATAATTTTAAATGACATTAGCTGCTACAGACTAAATGTTTGTGTCCCCCCGCAAAATTCATGTGTTATAACCTAATCTCCAATGTGATGGCATTTGGAAGTAGGGCCTTTGGGAAGTGATTAGGGCATGAAGGTAATACCCTCATGAATGGTTTAGTGGCCTTATAAAACAGGCTCCAGACACCTCCCTTGCCCTTTCTGTCATGTGAAGACACAGCAAGAAAATGGCCTTCTATGAACCAGGAATTGGGCTCTCACCAGACAACAAGTCTGCTGGTGCTTTGATCTTAGACTTCCCAGCCTCCAGAACTGTGTGAAATAAATGTTTGTTATTTAAGTCACCCATTCTTTGTTATAGAAACCTAGTATGGTCTGAATTTTTGTGTCTCGCTTCCCTCCTCCCCCAACCTGCAAATTCACATGTTTAAATCCTAATGCCCAATATGCTGGTATTAGGATGGGGGCCCTCATGAATGAGATTAATGTCCATACAAAGGAGGACTGAGAGAATGGCTTTGCCTTTCCTGTCATATGAGAAAGAACATGAAGTCTGCAACCCAGAAGAGAGCCCTCACCCCACCATGTTGACACCCTGATCTTGAACTTCCAGACCCAAGAACTGAGAAACAAATTTCTGTTTTTTATAAACTACCCATTCCCTGATATTTTGTTAAAGCAGTCCAAATGGAATAAAACACAACCCAAATGAACTAAAACACTAACTTAAAAACTTCAAATATTAACTATATAATGGGATTATAATAATTTTAAATACACAAATAAATATACTGTTAAATATACTGTTCCGTATAAAATAAAATGTTAAGTATGGTAGGCAGAATTCTAATATGGCCAGCATGATCTCCATACTTGTGGTTATGCTCTGAATAATCCACTCCTTTTGACTATGGGTGGGACCTGTGACTTGTTTCTAGCCAATAGAATATAGCAAAGTGATGAGATACCACTCCTTTTATTAGACTGCGTTATATAGCTAACATGACAAGATATCATTCTCATGATCATGTTACATTATATAAGACTGTCAGCAAAATAGAGAAACCAGCCTTGAGGAAAAAGCAAGCTGCTGTGATGTAAACTGCCTATGGAAAGGTCTCATGGCTGAGCGCCTCAGTCCTAGGAAGGAAATGAAGTTTGCCACATCCAGTTGAGCTTGGAAGAGTAACTCAACTTACAGAATAGAATAGACCCTAGCCATTACCTTGATTGCAGTTTAGTGAGACCTTGAGCATAAGACACAGCTAAGCCTGCTCAGCCTCCTAACCCATTCAAACTGTGAGATAATACAAGTTATTTTAATAACTGAAAAATTTATGGTAACTTGTTATGCAGGAATAGAAAACAAATACCATAAAGTTGAACATTTTATATTCAACATCTCAAGTGGCTCTCTCATTTTCTTCCCAAATTTATGTTACTTGATTCTTGAGCTATTCACATACACTTGTGGGACACAACTCCAGCCACTCACTAAAATGAGTGGTGTGATCCTCTGACAGTTATTATAAAAATAAAAAAAAAGTGAACTTGTAGCAAAAAAAAAAAAAAAGTATTCCAAAGCCAAGATGAAATAAAGGTTACTTACCTTTCATTCGATCACATAAAAAAGAGTGGACTCTATAAGTCACAATTACTGAAGAGCTTTTTCTTATTTGATTCTTACATCTCATATGCCTTTTTAAGATAAATAGATACCGTTTTACCCATTTTAGTAATCAAAAATATAAAGCTCAAGTAGGTTAAATGAACTTCCATTGTCACAGAACTAGTAAATCACTGTTATGACTCTCAAGATGACCTTCTTTCCTCCATGATATTGTCTATAATTGAATAAACCATGGTAATTTTCATAACCTTGACTTGACAGTAAACATGCTTGGATTTACCATTTTATTTTCTGAAAAAAACTTACTGAGAAAGTCAACCAACAAGAAATATCTTAGAAATAACGTTAATAAAAACATACACACAAATGTACACACAAACACATATATCCCCATGTTCACATACATACTAATGTTATCTACATATATAATTATCAGAGTGACTATTAATTAAATTTAGATGCATAGAGTATGTGTGTTACCTGAACTTGAAGCAAATCTTCTTTTACTTTAAGCTCTTTTACTAGAAACTTCTTCCTGTTATTAAAAAAGGTTTTTAAATTTGTCATAATATTTTAAATTGCATGACTACTTTGCTTTCTTATTAGTACTTAAACCATTTTTAAAGAAATAAAATTTCTCAAAACAATCATATTTTTAAGAGACATAAAATCCATATAAGTGATAAATAATTGAATAACATTTCTCAAGCTAACTTCTCATTGGTATGATTAAAATATGCAAGGGAGATGAGGCAAGGATTGTCAAAGTACACTGGTCATTTTTTTCCCCTCTGGTCATCTTTTCTTAAGTTTTTATTTAAAGTCCAGTTAGTTGGGGCACCTGGGTGGCTCAGTCGGTTAAGCAGCTGACTTCAGGTCAACAGGATCTCACGGTTAGTGGGTCCGAGCCCCGCATGGGACTCTCCTGACAGCTCAGACCCTGGAGCTTACTTTGGGTTCTATGTTTCCCTCTCTCCCTCCCCCTCCCCTGCTTACATTCTGTCTCTCTCTCTCACATATAAATTAACATTAAAATTTTTTTAATACATAAAGTCCAGTTAGTTAACATAGAGTTATATTAGTTTCAGATGTACAATACAGTGATTCAATACTTCCATATAACACCCAGTGCTCATCACAAGTGTACTCCTTAATCCCCATCGCTTATTTAACCCATCCCCCCCACCCACCTCCCCTCTGGTAACCACCAGTTTGTTCTCGATAGTTAAGAGTCTGTTTCTTGCTTTGCCAACAACACAAGAAACAACACATGTTGGCAAGGATGTGGAGAAAGGGGAACCCTCTTGCACTGTTGATGGGAATGCAAACTGGTACAGCCATTCTGGAAAACAGTATAATGGTCCCTCAAAAAGTTAATGCGATGGCATTACTAGGTATTTACAATGAGAGTACAAAAATACTAATCCAAAGGGATACATGGATTATCTACAATAGCTAAATTATAGAAACAGCCCGAGTGTCCATCAACTGATGAGTGGATAAAGATGATGTGATACCCCACCACCACCACATACACACATACACACACACTGGAATAATACCCAGCCATTAAAAAGAATGAAATCTTTCCGGGGCGCCTGGGAGGTGCAGTCGGTTAAGCGTCCGACTTCAACCAGGTCACGATCTCGCAGTCTGTGAGTTCGAGCCCCGCGTCGGGCCCTGGGCTGATGGCTCAGAGCCTGGAGCCTGTTTCCGATTCTGTGTCTCCCTCTCTCTCTGCCCCTCCCCCGTTCATGCTCTGTCTCTCTCTATCCCAAAAATAAATAAAAACGTTGAAAAAAAAGAAAAAAAATTAAAAAGAATGAAATCTTTGGGAATACAAGCTGGTGCAGCCACTCTAGAAAATAATATGGACGTTCCTCAAAAAATTGAAAATAGAACTACCCTACAACCCAGCAATTGCACTACTAGGTATTTATCCAGGGGATACCGGTATGCTGTTATAGAAGGGACACATGTACCCCAATGATTATAGCATCACTATCAACAATAGCCAAAGTATGGAAAGAGCCCAAATGTCCATCGATGGATGAATGGATAAAGAAGATGTGGTGTGTGTGTGTGTGTGTGTGTGTGTGTGTGTGTGTGTATAATGGAGTATTACTCGGCAACCAAAAAGAATGAAATCTTGCCATTTGCAACTATGTGGATAGAACTGGAGGATATTATGCTAAGTGAAGTTAGTCAGAGAAGGACAAAAATCATACGACTTCACTCATATGAGGACTTTAAGAGACAAAACAGATGAACATAAGGGAAGGGAAACAAAAATAATATAAAAACAGGGAGGGGGCAAAGCATAAGAGACTTATAAATATGCAGAACAAACAGAAGGATACTAGAGGGGGTGTGGGAGGAGCGTTGGGCATTAAGGTAAGGGGCATTAAAGAATCTACTCCTGAAATCATTATTGCACTATATGCTAACTAATTTGGATGTAAAGTTTAAAAAATAATATTAAGTATTAGGTTCAAAAAAAACTGATAGTGGCACCAGGAGATAACCAGAAAACTAGAGGATCAAACATCTCAGAGGAATACAGCAGGGAGAGAGCTCAATCTATAACATGACACCTGTTTTCAATGCCATGATATTAGACAAGTACCTGTACATTTAGATGCAATCAAGGAAGGATGGAGGTAGGGCTGGGGAAATCTTAAATTGATGGGATTTAAATTAGAAACAACCAGGAAAATCTTGAAACATATCCATTTCAAATCTTGTAATGTCTAATTCTATGGAATTAGCTAGATTAGATTTTTTGGAGGTTACAAATAGAAACAAAGAGGTTATAATTTTGTATTCATGAGTCAGAGGATTGGAAATGCTATATCTTTGTTCCCACAACTTTTTCTAAATAGACTCAACATGTTGATTTTCCACGAGAAGTTAGCTTTAGGGGCTGGCTAGCCTGGACCATAACTGCAACCTGACAATTGCCTTTGGGAAATTATTTTTTTTAATGTTTATTTATTTTTGAGAGAGAGAGAGTGTGTGAGCAGGGGAGGGGATGAGAGAGAGAGGGAGACAAAGGATCCAAAGCAGGCTCTGTGCTGACAGCGGGGCTCAAATTCACAAAGTAGTTTGAGACCATGACTTGAGCTGAAGTTGATTGCCTAACCGACTGAGCCACCCAGGCACCCTGCCTTTTGGGAATTTAAACCGTACCTCAGAGCATCAAGAGAGGATTTTTCCTTTTTGATATGGAAAGTTAGTCATTAAAATCATGGCAATGTTCTATTGTTTAAGAAGATGAAAAAACTGATATTTTGGTAACTAATATATCCCAGCACCTACAGCAGTGCTTCCACAAAACAAGCTCTCAATAAATCTATGTTGAATAAATTAAAAAAAAAGGAATGAAATCTTGCCATTTGCAACAATGTGGGTGGAGCTTAGTATAATGCTAAGTGAACTAAGCCATTCAGAGAAAGACAAATGCCATATGATTTTACTCATATGTGGAATTAAAGAAACAAAACAAATGAGCAAAAGAAAAAAAAGAAAGAAAGTAGTCATCTTTTCCTCTCTGAGACAAAGGTCAAGGCTACTTATCCAATGAATTTCTTTTCAGAATTTATAGAACTCTATAAAGATTGAATTCACAGTTTCTTTTTAAAATTATGTATTTATATTAGGGGTTTTTAAATGTTTATTTATTTTTGAGAGAAAGAGAGACAGAGCATGAGTGAGGGAGGGGCAGAGAGAGAGGGAGACACCAAATATGAAGCAGGCTCCAGGCTCTCAGTTGTCAACACAGAATTCGATGCAGGGCTCAAACTCATGAACCGTGAGATCATGGCCTGAGCGGAAGTGGGACACTTAACCAACTGAGCCACCCAGGCACCCCGTATTAGGGTTTGACTAAAGCAAATTCAAAATGCAAAAAAAAAATTTATATTACTAAAGAGATATTCACTTAAAAAGGCCACTTTACAATAATCCACATGCATAAAAAATAGATCATTCCTTTCACAAAATAAGTATAATCAAAAAAAAAAAAAAGAATAGCCCAGACTGAGGAGTTAATATACAAATCACAAATCACTAGCTAAACCATCAAGGAAATAATGTAAATCCTCTGTCCCTAAAATGATTTACAGATTTAATTCTGTTTACTTATTCCTGACTATTTGGTTCATTCTCCTAACCTACCTTTAATTCTTTGTTCTTCCTTTCCCAGCCCTCTTCCTCCATCATATCCTGGTCTGCTTACAAAACTATGGTATTATGTAGTGTTACATTTTTTAGAAACCTGTTAAAAGTTATGTTTATATGACCTCAAATTGTTTGTATAAAATAAAAATGTAAATTAACAAGGAAAAAATATAAACATGTAGCTTTATATCTTACTCTTCTGTATCCTCAGATTTTCTTTTGTCTTTTTTCTTCTCCATTTTTATAGTTTTCTTTGTTCGATCATATGTAGACTTTGCTTTCTGTATAATTTTATATAAGCCAGAAACAAACAGTTAATGAGACAATAATTAGAGGGAAGTAAAAGATAATATGCATTACTAAGATTTCCATTTTACTTTGAGAATCACTATACTATGTTTCAAGAAAAATTATCTTAAAAAAAGCACAACAAAATTAAGGATACAATCAGAATGCTTGTTATGGTACTCTACTGAATGTAAGTTGTATATAAGTTAATACATATCAAAAGAAGTAAATTCCCCTGACAAATTACAGCCAGGTCTTCTCTAATATATACATATCTTCCTGAAAATCATCTATGAAAACTCATGCACTAAAAACTGCAGGATATATGAGAGAAATGAGGTAAGGTGCCCAGCATGCAACAAACATTGTCAATGATACATTTTTTAAAAATAGAAACCTAATAAAAACAGTTCCATTTTACAAAGTTAGATGATTTGAGAAACACATGGTATGAGAAATATAGTTCTTTATTTTGAGAAAGACATGAGGTGTGTTTGTGGAAGTGATCATCGAATAGATTGCAAATTGTTATCGTGTAGTTTGGGGAAGAAGGATTATCTGAAATCACATAAAAAGTTGTAGTGACAGATGTGGACTGGTGTGGTACACTACAAACATGGTTAACGAATACAGTGTGCAGAGTCTGCTTTCTCCTTTTACCTAGTACTTTTAGCAGATGAATTTGTGCATAAACACATGTAAAATTCATATTATGTTCAAATTGTTTGTGTTAGAACAAATTTGCATTTCAAAACAAATATTGCAGCAGAACTAACCACATATTTTAAAGTATTATTGAATGACTATGTAGTATTAGATTATTTTATACAAGAAAGTTGAGAAAGTTAGATTACTGAAATTTGTAGATGAGCTTAATAATAGAGACCTATTAAGGCATTAGGTGTTTATTTCCTGTTTTATACAACAACTCCCAAAAGATACAACTTCACTATAGTGGCAAAGTTCTCACAAGTTAAACACAAAGTGTAATAATCCTCATAAAATATGAAAAAACAGTATAATAATGAATTGCAATGGAATTCTTAAGATCTCCAGGTAACTTTCTAGTTTAAATATGAGTTTTGGGGGGCGCCTGGGTGGCGCAGTCGGTTAAGCGTCCGACTTCAGCCAGGTCACAATCTTGCGGTCCGTGAGTTCGAGCCCCACGTCAGGCTCTGGGCTGATGGCTCGGAGCCTGGAGCCTGTTTCCGATTCTGTGTCTCCCTCTCTCTCTGCCCCTCCCCCGTTCATGCTCTGTCTCTCTCTGTCCCAAAAATAAAACGTTGAAAAAAAAATTAAAAAAAATAAAATAAAATAAAAAATTAAAAAAATAATAAATAAATAAATATGAGTTTTGGGATGTATTTCTTATTCAGAAAAATCTAATATACATTGGTCATCAAAAATACTTTAAAAATGAAAGGAAAAAAGACTAAAAGTAATGAACAGATCAGTTAGTTGTGAGAAAACTTCAAGTGGACAAATATACTTGTAATTTCAGTACATAATGGAGAGAAGAAGTGAGCAAAGAAAATAAATATTTGAAGAAACAATGGACAAATTTTACTTTCAAATTTGACAAAACTTTATGCTCACAAACCCACAAAAAATATAAGGAAAACTAGTTCAAAGACATATGATAATAAAATGATAAGCAATGATGAGGATAAAATCTTAAAAGCAGAGGAGGAAAGTAGATTATATATAAAGTGGACAGCAGACTTTTCAGAAACAATGCAAGCCAGAAGATAAAAAAGAAACTCTTTAAAGTACTAGAAGAAAAGAACCAGCCGACCTAGAATTCTTTGTCCAGAGAAAATATGTTTTAAAACTGAATACAAAAAAAAAAGTTTTTTCAGAAATCAAAAAGTTGAAAGAATGAATCAGCTGCAGACCTGAACAACAATAACAAAAATTATGAAGAATCCTTTAAGCACAAGAAAAATGACACTACACAGAAATAAGGAAATATACAAATTAAAGACCAACATAAATGATAATTAAATGAGTAAGTAAATATAAAGACTGTTTTCCTTATTATTTAAATCTCTTTAAAAGGTAATAGTTTACAGCTAAACTAATAACAATGTGTTGTGCAGCTTATACCATAGGTAGTAAAATGTATGAAAATAGTGGTACTCAGGCTGGAAAAGGACAAAGCACATTATCTTAAGGTTCTTAAGTACAGTCTTAAAGGTTCTTAAGTAAAGTTTTAAAACAAGACTGTAAACCCTTTACTATAAAGCAAGCAATTGAGCAGCAAATTAAAAAGTAATAAAGATTTTGTTATCTGGAAGTGTGGTGCTATTGTAACATATAACTAAAAATGTAGAAGTGGTTTCAGAATTGGGAAGTAGGCAGAGGCTGAAAGAATTTTATAGAGCATGAAAATAATATTTAGCAAATTATGAAAAGAAGAAAAATATTTTAACCTGATGAACAATATTGAAAGAGAAAGAAAGAGCAGGCTGAATGACCATAGAAACAAGAATATTTCCTTTTAAAATCAGGAACAAATGAAAAATACCTACTCTCATCATGTCTATTCAATATCATTCTAGAGGTCTTTGCCAGTTTAGCCAGGCAAGAAAAAGAAACAGTATTACAATTGGAAAGCAAGAAAATTTAGGCTATTATTAGTTACATATACTTTGGATACAAAATTAAGTAAACAAAATTTATTACACTTCTCTAATGACAGTTTAAAAATATTTTTTAAAAGATAGCAATTAAAATAGCATAAAAATCTGAAACATTTATACTTTATACAGCAAGGCTGTCATTCAGAATAAAAGGAGAGATAAAGATTTTCCAAGATAAGCAAAAACTAAAGGAGTTTTGTGAACGCTAAACCAGCTCTACATGAAATGTTAAAAGGGACTCTTTGAGTAGGAAAGAGATACCAAAAGCAACAAAGACTAGAAAGGAACAGAGACAATCTATAGGAACACTGACTTTACAGGTAATACAATGGCACTAATTTCATACCTACCAATAATGACTGACTGCAAATGGACTAAATGCTCCAATCAAAGACATAAGGTATAAGAATGGATACAAAAATAATACCTATCAATATGCTGCTTACAAGAGACTCATTTTAGAACCAAAGACATTTCCAGATTGAAAGTGAGGGTACAGAGAACCATTTTTCTTGCTAATGGATTTCAAAAGAAAGGTGGAGTAGCCATACTTATATCAAACTCAATTTTAAACCAAAGACTGTAATAAGAGATGAAGAAAGGCACTACATTATAATAAAGGAGTCTATCCAACAAAAAGATATACCAATTTTAAATATTTATGCTCCCAATGTGAAATCAGCCAAGTATATTAGTAAAAAAACACTTAAAGAAACTCATTGATAATAATACAAGAATAGTAGGGGACTTTAACAACACACCTACAACAATAGACAGATCATGTAAGCAGAATACCAACAAGGAAACAATGGCTTTGAATGGCATACTGGACAAGATAGACTTAAAAGATATATTCAGAGTATTTCATCCTAAAGCAGAAGAATACAAATTCTTTTAAAGTGTACACAGAACATTCTCCAGAATTGATCACATACTGGGTCACATATCAGCCCTCAACCAGTAGAAAATTTTGAGATCCTACCATGGGTATCTTCAGACTGCACAATGCTATGAAACTTGATATCAACCACAGGAAAAATTTTGGAAAGACCACAAACACATGGAGGTTGAAGAACATTCTACTAAAGAATGAATGGGCTAACCAGGAAATTAAAGAAGAAATAGGGGTGCCAGGAGGCTCAGTCAGTTAAGCACCCAACTTCAGCTCAGGACATGATCTTATGGTTCATGAGCTTGAGCCCTACATCAGGCTCTCTGCTGTCAGTCAGCACAGAGCCCACTTCAAATATTCTGCCCCATCTCTCTCTGCCCCTCCCCTGCTCCAGCTCGCTCACTACCTCCCTATCTATCTCTCTCTCAAATAAAAAAATAAAACATTAAAGAAGAAATTAAAAAATGCATGGAAGCAATGGAAATGAAAATACAACAGTCCAAAACCTCTGGGATGCAGCAAAGGTGGTCATTAACAGGGGAGAATATAGCAATACAGCTCTTACCCAAAAAGCAAGAAAAGTCTCAAATACACAATCTAACCTTACACCTAAAGGAGCTGGAAAAAGAGCAGCAAATAAAGCCTAAAACAAACAGAAAAAGGTAAATAATAAAGATTAGAGCAGAAATAAATGAAATAGAAATTTTAAAAAAAACATTAGAACAGATCAACAAAACTAGGAGCTAGTTCTTTGAAAGAATTAACAAAATCAATAAATCCCTAGGCAGACTTATTAAAAAGCGAGAGAGAGAGAGAGAGAAAGAGGGAGGGGGGGGAGAAAGGACCCAAATAAATAAAACCTCCAAAAGAAAGAGACATCATGACCAAACACCACAGAAGTACAAACAATTAGAAGAGATTATGAAAAATTATATGCCAACAAATTAGGCAATCTGGAAGAAAATGGATAAAATTCCTAGAAACATATAAACTACCAAAACTGAAACAGGAAGAAATATAAAATTTGAAAAGACCCATAACAAGCAAATAAATTGAATTAGTAATCAAAAATCTCCCAATGAACAAGAGTCCAGGGCCAGATGGCTTCCCAGGGGAATTCTATCAAACAGTTAAAGAGTTAATACCTATTTTTCTCAAACTGTTCCAAAAAATAGAAACGGAAGGCAAACTTCCAAACTCATTATATTAGGCAGGCACTACCTTCATTCCAAAACCATGCAAAGACCCCACTGAAAAGGAGAATTACAGGCCAATATCCCTGCTGAACACAGATGCAAAAATTCTCAAAAAGACACTAGTAAATCAAATACAACAGCACATACAAAGCATCATTCACCATGATCAAGTGGGATTTATTCCAGGGCTGCAGGGTTGGTTCAATATTTGTAAATCACTCAACATGATACATCACATTAATAACAGAAAGGATAAGAACCATATAATCTTCTCAATAGATGCAGAAAAAGCATTTGACAAAATAAAGAATCTATTCTTGATAAAAGCCCTCAAGAAAGTAGGGATAGAAGGAACATACTTCAACATCATAAAGGCCATATACGAAAGATCCACCACTAATATCATCTCAATGGGGAAAAACTGAGAGATTTCCCCCTAAGTTCAGTAACATGACAGGGATGCCCACTCTCAACACTGTTCAACATAGTACTGGATGTCCTCGCCTCATTTTCATAAAGAAGAAAAGGCATCCGAATTGGCTAGGAAGAAGTCAAACTTCCACTCTTAGCAGATGACATGATACTCTATGCAGAAAACCTGAAAGACTCCACCAAAAAATTGCTAGAACTAATACATGAATTCAGCAAAGTTGCAGGATACAAAATCAATGTACAGAAATCGGTTGCATTTCTGTACACCAGTAATGAAGCAACAGAAATAGAAATCGAGAAATTGATCCCATTTACAATTGCACCAAAACCCATAAGATACCCATTAATAAACCTAAGCAAAGAAGCAAAAGATCTGTACTCTGAAAATTAAGGAACACTTGTGAAAGAAACTGAAGACACAAAGAAATGAAAAAATATTCCATGCTCATGCACTGGAAGAACAAACATTGTTAAAATGTCCATACTATCCAAAGCAATCTACACATTTAATGCAATCCCTATCAAAGTACCAACAACATTTTTCACAGTGCTAAAACAAACAATTCTAAAACTTGTATGGAACCGCAAAAGACCCCAACCATCCAAAGTAATGTTGCAAAGAGAAAAAAAAGAAAAGAAAGAAAAAAAAAGCAAAATGGGAGGCATCACAATTCCAGATTTAAAGCTGTACTACAAAGCTGTAATCATCAAGACATTATGGTACTGGCACAAAAACAGACACATAGATCAATGGAACAGAACAGAAAACCCACAATGGGCCCACAACTGTATGGTCAACTAATCTTTGACAAAGCAGAAAAGAATAATCAATGGGAAAAAAGATAGTCTTTTCAGCAAATGGTGCTGGAAGAATGGACCACTTTCTAACACCATACACAAAAATAAATTGAAAATGGATGAAAGACCTAAATGTGAGACAGGAAACCATTAAAATCCTAGAGGAGAAAACAAATGGTGTTGGGAAAACTGGACAGTGACATGCAGAAGAATGAAACTGGATCACTTTCTTACACTATACACTAAAATTCAAAATGGATGAAAGATCTAAATATGAGAAAGGAAACAGTCTTGGAGGAGACACAAGTAGGAACCTCCCTGACCTCACCCGTAGCAAGGTCTTAGTACACACATCACCTGAGACAACAGAAACAAAAACAAAAATAAACTACTGGGCCTTCATCAAGATAAAAAGCTTCTGCACAGTGATGGAGACAATCAACAAAACTAAAAGGCAATTTACAGAATGGAACAAAATATTTGCAAATGATATACCTGATAAAGGCTTAGTAGCCAAAATGTATAAAGAACTTATAAAACTCAATAGCCAAAATAAATAATCCAGTTAAAAAATGGGCAGAAGACATAGACATTTTCCAAAGAAGACATCCAGATGGCCAACAGACACATGAAAAGATGCTCAACATCCCTCATCATCAGGGAAATACAAATCAAAATTACAATGAGGTACCACCTCATATCTGTCAGAATGGCTAAAATTAACAACATAAGAAACAACAGGTGTTGGTGAGGATGCAGAGAAAGGAGAACCCTCTTGCATTGTTGGTGGGAATGCAAACTGGTGCAGCCACTCTGGAAAACAGCATGGAGGTTCCTCAAAAGTTAAAAATAAAACTACCCTATGATCCACTATTTACGCTACTAGATATTTATCCAGAGAATACGAAAATAGGAATTCAAAGGGATACATGCACCTCTATCATCAACCAAGAGCCAAATTATGGAAAGAGCCCAAATGTCCACTGACTGATGAATGAATAAGGAAGATATGGGGTGTGTGTGTGTGCGTGTGCATATATATATATATATATATATATATATATATATATACACACACATATATATACATATACATATGCATACACATAAATATACATATATATATACACACACACCCCATATCTATATATAGCATATCTATATGTATATCTATATCTATATCTAGATAGATATAGATATAGATGATGATATAGATGATGATAGATAGATATAGATGATATAGATGATATAGATATATAGATATAGATTTAGATAGATATAGATATAGATATAGATATAGATATAGATATAGATATAGATATAGATATAGATATATACAGTGCAATATTACTCAGCCATTAAAAAAGAATGAATTCTTGCCATTTGCAACAAGACAGTATTATGCTAAGCAAAATAAGTCAGTCAGAGAAAGAAAAATACCATAGGATTTCACTCATATGTGGAACTTAAGAAACAAAACAAAGGATCACGGGTTAAAACAGAGAGAGGAAAACTAAGAAACAGACTCTTAACTATAAAGAACAAATTGATGGTTACCAAAGAGTAAGGTTACCAAAGGTGCGTACAGGACAAGTTAAATAGGTGATGAGGCCTGAGCGCTCTTGTGATCAGCACCAGGTGTTGCACGTAAGGGTTAAATCACTAAATTGTACAGCTTAACTAATATACTTTATGTTAAATAACCAGAATTTTTAAAAACCTTTAAAAAATAAAATATATTTGAAAAATCTAATTTGTTGATATTTTAATAAGTAAATATTTGGCCTAGAAATGTCTTGTGGAATGTTTAAATTTTATGTCTGTTTTTCATAGTATCTGGTTTTAACAGCTAATATGGTAATTTAGAAAATAGCGTTATTTTACTTTCAAAGCATAGCTATTATCTATAATTAATATCAAAAATGTGTTATAAAACATTTAAATACATCTTTGATGTCTGTCCTACAATAATAAGGCTTTTTAGGTATTCTTCCATTTTCAGACACTAAAATTGAACTAACCTCTGTAGTCTTCAACTTTTGTAGTTCATTTTCCAGCACCAATTTCTCCTCTAATAACACTTGGAAATTACTTTGCATTTCTTTGTATTTCTAAAAACAAAGAATATAATTTTAGTAATAATGAAAATCATACAGGGGCACCTGGGTGGCTCAGTAGGTTGAGTGCCAGACTTCAGCTCAGGTCAAGATCTCACTGTTCCTGAGTTCGAGCCCCATGTTGGACTCTGTGCTGACAATGCAGAGCCTGCTTTGGACTCTCTGTCTCTCTCTCTCCAAATGACAATGACTCTCTCTCTCTCCCCCTCCCTGTCAAAAATAAATAAATATTTTTTAAAAAGAAAATCATATGTTTCATCACAGAGAAGCTATTTGGGCACTTAATTATTAAAGTAAGATGGGGCGCCTGGGTGGCGCAGTCGGTTAAGCGTCCAACGTCAGCCAGGTCACGATCTCACCGTCCGTGAGTTTGAGCCCCGCGTCGGGCTCTGGGCTGATGGCTCAGAGCCTGGAGCCTGCTTCCGATTCTGTGTCTCCCTCTCTCTCTGCCCCTCCCCCGTTCATGCTCTGTCTCTCTCTGTCCCAAAAATAAATAAACGTTGAAAAAAAATTTTTTTTTAATTATTAAAGTAAGAAAGTCTCCATGAACTCATGAAATAATGAACCATTGATATTAATCTGCATAATGAACTACAATTGGGGCTGAAAGAGGCAAAGGAGCTAGAAGTAACAATAAATGGAAATGTAGAAGAACATGGGGTATTATAGTTCAATATTTTAGAAGTGAAGTATTTTTGAGTGACAATAAGGTCTAGTAAAATAAAAAAAGACAAAGCTTTCCAGCTCACATATACATAGAAATTTCTTGAATAAACTTAGGAAGCACTAAACCTTTATTGAAGATTATGCATCCTGACAATTTCTAGACTCTACTAATATTTTCACAGGCAGAGTGCAATTTCAAACTGAGAGTGCTATACTTACATCCTCTAACAAACCTTGATCATTCATAGCTCTGAAAAACAAACCAAAAATATCTGTAATGTATTATCATTTTATATTCATATTTTTATTTATGTAACATACTTATATATTTTCTTTGAAAAAGCTTAAAATAATATAAATAACGTTAGAACACACTTTGACCATTATTCCAAAAATCCAGTGCTCTCTCTAGAGATATTATTAGATTTCTGTGTATCTTTTCAGAACCTGTTCAATACATTTATATAATACTACATATATCTATTTGATTCTATAATTTTTGTTAGTAGGTTGGGTGACTGCCTTGTTTTCTTTTTCATGTAAATTACAGCAATGTATATATTGTCCTAAACTTATTATTTTCACTTCACACAATGTCTGAGATCTATTTATATTGGTACACATAGATGTATCTCACTCCTTTTAAGTACCACTTCTTATTCCATAGCAGGATTTAGCAAACTTTTTCTATAAAGAGCCAGATAGTAAATATTTTAGACTTTACAGGCCAGATGAACTGTCACCACTGCCCAACTCTGCAAAACCAGGCATAAATGATAGGTAAATGAAAGGACTTGGCTAGATTTGACTCATGGGCTGGAGTTTGCCAAAAACTGTTCCAAGGTATGGGTAAACTATAGATTTTTATTTTGGACAAATGAGTTACTTATTATAATCCAAATTTTTTAAAGCTTTAAGATATAATTAACATACCATACAATTCACTCATTTAAAGTATACAACTCAATGGTTTTTCATATATTCACCAAGTTGAGCAACTATTACCACTATTTAATTTTAGAACATTTTGATTACTTCAAAAAGAAACCCTGTACCAATTAGCAGTCACTCCCTATTCTTCCCAACACTGTCCCCAAACCTGGCAGGCACTAATCTAATTTCCTATATCTATAGATTTGTCTATTCTGGATATTTCATACAAATAAAATTATATGTGGTCTTTTGAAACTGGTTTATTACACTTACTGTACTGTTTTCAAGATTCATCCATGTTGTAGCATATATCAGTACTATGTTCCTTGGTATTGCCAAATATTATTCCATTGTACACATTTGATTTATCCATAATCAATATAGGCATTTAGATTATTTCCACTTTGGGGCTATTATGAATAATGCTACTATGAACATCCATGTACAAGTTTTTGCTTGTACATATGTTTTCCATCTCTCAGGTATAAACCTAGGAACAGAATTGCTGGGTCATATATTGACATTGTATTTAACATTTTAAGGAACTGACAAACTGGTTTCCATAGCAGACACACCACTTCAGTTCCCACCAGCAACGTATAAGGGTCCCAATTTCTCTAAATCCTTGCCAACAATTGTTATTGTCATCTTTTTTTATTACAGCCATCCTAATCGATGTGAAGTGGTATATCATTGTAATTTTTATTTGAAATTCCCTAAAGGCTAATGATGTTCAGCATCACTTCATGTGCTTATCAGCCATTAGTATATCTTGCTTCAGAAAATGTCTTTTCAGATTATTTGTCCATTTTTAAATTGTGTTATTTATCTTCTTATTATGCAGGTATAAGAATTCTTTATATACTCTGGATACAAGTTCCTTATCAAATATATGATTTGCGAATAGTTTTCACATTCTAGGTGTTGTCTTTTCATATGCTTAATGTATCATTTGCAGTACAAAGGTTTTTAATTTTATGAAAGTCAACTTATCTATTTTCTTCTCTTTTTTTGGTTGTACTTTTGGTGTCCTATTTAAAAAACCATTACATTACTCAATGTCACAAAGATTTATTCCTGTGTTTCTTCTAAAAGGCTCTTTTGCATATAGATATCCAGTTGCCCAAGTACTAATTATTAAAAAGACTATCCTTTCCACAAATGATATATCCAATAAAGGATTAATATTCAAAATATATAAAGAACTTATACAAGTCAACACCAAAAAATATATAATCTGATTTTAAAATGGGCAAAGTACATGAATGACATTTTTCCAAAGACATAAGCATAGAAAACTGACACATGAAAAGATGTTCAACATCACTAATCATCAGGGAAATGGAAATCAAAACCACGATTAGATATCACCTCACATCTGTTAGAATGGCTAAAATCAAAAACACAAGAAATAACAAGTGCTGATGAGGATGTAGAGAAAAAAAAAACCCTTGTGTACTTTTGGTGGAATGCAAGCTGATGTAGCCACTGTGGAAAACAGTATGGAGATTCCTCAAAAAATTAAAAATAGAGCTATCTTACAATCCAGTAATTACACTACTGGGTATTTAACCAAAGAATACACAAATACTAATTTGAATAGTAGATGCACCCCTATATTTATTGCAGCATTATTTACAATAGCCAAACTATGAAAGTAGCAAAGTCTCTATCAATAGATAAATTGATAAAGAAGACATTTGTATATGTACATATACACACATACAGTGGATTATTCAGCCATATAAAGAATGAAATCCTGCCATTTGCAACAACATGGATCTAGAAGGTACAGTGTTAAGTGAAAGTCAAAGACAGATACCATATGATTTTACTCATGTGGAATTTAAGAAACAAAATAAATAAACAAAGGGAAAAAAGAGAAAGAAACAAACCAAGAAACAAACCCCTAAATATAGAGAATAAATTGGTGGTTACCAGAGAGGAGGTGGGTGGGTAAATGGCTGAAATAAAGGGGATTAAGAGTACCCCGAGTAATGTATAGAATTACTGAATCATTATATTGTACACCTGAAACTAATATAACACTGTATTTTTATTATACTTGAATAAAAAATTAAAATTAAAATATTTTTTTGGCACAAAAACAGACACATAGACCAATGGAATAGAATAGAAACTCCAGAACTAGACCCACAAACGTATGGCCAACTCATCTTTGACAAAGCAGGAAAGAACATCCAATGGAAAAAAGACAGTCTCTTTAACAAATGGTGCTGGGAGAACTGGACAGCAACATGCAAAAGGTTGAAACTAACCACTTTATCACACCATTCACAAAAATAAACTCAAAATGGATAAAGGACCTAAATGTGAGACAGGAAACCATCAAAACCTTAGAGGAGAAAGCAGGAAAAGACCTCTCTGACCTCGACCTCAGCCGTAGCAATCTCTTACTCGACACATCCCCAAAGGCAAGGGAATTAAAAGCAAAAGTGAAGTACTGGGACCTTATGAAGATAAAAAGCTTCTGCACAGCAAAGGAAACAACCAACAAAACTAAAAGGCAACCAACGGAATGGGAAAAGATATTTGCAAATGACATATCGGACAAAGGGCTAGTATCCAAAATCTATAAAGAGCTCACCAAACTCCACACCCGAAAAACAAAGAACCCAGTGAAGAAATGGGCAGAAAACATGAATAGACACTTCTGTAAAGAAGACATCCAGATGGCCAACAGGCACATGAAAAGATGTTCAGCGTCGCTCCTTATCAGGGAAATACAAATCAAAACCACACTCAGGTATCACCTCACGCCAGTCAGAGTGGCCAAAATGAACAAATCAGGAGACTATAGATGCTGGAGAGGATGTGGAGAAACGGGAACCCTCTTGCACTGTTGGTGGGAATGCAAATTGGTGCAGCCGCTCTGGAAAGCAGTGTGGAGGTTCCTCAGAAAATTAAAAATAGACCTACCCTATGAGCCAGCAATAGCACTGCTAGGAATTTATCCAAGGGATACAGGAGTACTGATGCATAGGGGCACTTGTACCCCAATGTTCATAGCAGCACTCTCAACAATAGCCAAATTATGGAAAGAGCCTAAATGTCCATCAACTGATGAATGGATAAAGAAATTGTGGTTTATATACACAATGGAATTCTATGTGGCAATGAGAAAGAATGAAATCTAGCCTTTTGTAGCAACGTGGATGGAACTGGAGAGTGTGATGCTAAGTGAAATAAGCCATACAGAGAAAGACAGATACCATATGGTTTCACTCTTAGGTGGATCCTGAGAAACTTAACAGGAACCCATGGGGGAGGGGAAGGAAAAAAAAAAAAAAGAGGTTAGAGTGCAAGAGAACCAAAGCATAAGATACTGTTAAAAACTGAGAACAAACTGAGGGTTGATGGGGGGTGGGAGGGAGGAGAGGGTGGGTGATGGGTATTGAGGAGAGCACCTTTTGGGATGAGCACTGGGTGTTGTATGGGAACCAATTTGTCAATAAATTTCATATTAATAAATAAATAAATAAATAAATAAATAAATAAAATATTTTTAAAAAACTATTAAAAAATTAATTGACCATAAAGGTAAGGGTTTATTTCTGGACATTCAAGTTTATTCCATTGATGTATGTAGGTATAACTTTATGCCAGTACCACATTGTCTTGATTACTACAGCCCTGTATTAAGTTTTAAAATTAGTTAAATGTGAATCCTTCAACTTTGTTCTTCTTAAGATTTCTTTGGTCCTTCTGGATTCCTTGTATTTCCACATGAATTTTAGGATCAGCTTGTCAGTTCATGCAATAAGAAAGCTGGCATTTTGAAAGAGATTGCATTGAATCTCTAGATCAGTTTGGGGAACACTGCCATTTTAAGATTATTAAGTCTAACAGTCCATGAAAATGGAATGTCTATCCATTTAACTAGGTCTTCTTTAAGTTCTTTCAATGATGTTTTGTAGTTTTCAGTGCACAAGTCCTACACTTCTTTTGTTAAATTCATTCTTGTTGTCTTTGGTGGTATTTTAAATGGATTTTTTCTTAATTTCACTTTTGGAATGTTCATCTTTAGTGTATTAGATTCCTGGGGCTGCTGTAACAAAGTATCACAATCTGAGTAACTTAAAACTACAAATATTTTATGCTCTCACAGTTCTGGAGACTACAAATCTAAAATTCAGTTCTTAGGGCCATGCTCCTTCTAGAACCTCTAGAGGAGAATCCTTGCTTGCCTCTTTCAGCTCCTAGTAGTGCCTGGTATTCTCCGGATTGTAGTAGCACAAATCCAATCTCTGCCTCCGTAACTTCTTCCCTCTTTCTATACTGTCTTCTCCAATTATTACAAGGATACCAGTCATATTGGATTAAGGGCCCATCCTACCCCAGTATGACCTCATCTTAACTAATTATGTCTACAATGACCCTATTTAAAAATACGTTCAGGGGCACCCTGGTGGTTCAGTCAGTTGAGCATCCTACTCTTGGTTTCAGCTCAGGTCATGATCTCACAGTTGGTGAGTTTCAGCTCCACGTCAGGTTCTGTGCTGATAGTGTGGAGCCTGCTTGGGATTCTCTCTCTCCCTCTCTCTGACCCTCCCCTGCTAACTCTCTCTGTCTCTCTCTCAAAACTAAATAAATTTTAAAAATTAATTAATTAGTTAATTAATTAAATCAATATGAGGTGCTGGGAGTTAGAGCTTCAACATAATTTTGGCGGGGGGAGCAATTCAACCCATAACAGTTAGTATATAGAAATACAATTGATTTTTATTTATGAATCTGGTGTAATGCAAAAGATGAATTCATTTGTTTCTTCAAATTGTTTTTAGCAGATCCCTTAAGATTTTCTAAACACAAGATCATGACATCTACAAAAGTAGTTTTACTTCTTCTTTCCCAATATGAACACCTTTCCTTGTCTTCTCTAATTGCCCTGGATAGAACTTGTACTACAATGATGAATAGATGTGGTGAGATGTCCTGTCTTGTTCCTGATCTTAGAATTTATTAAGTCCTTCACCATTAAGTATAGTGTTAGCTATGGGTTTTGGTAGTAGTTAGCCTAGATCAGATTAAGGAAGCACTCTTCTGTTCCTAGTTTGTGAAGTATTCCTATCATGAAATGCTTGGATTTTGTCAAATGCTTTTACTTTGTCTAGTAAGCTGATCATGTGATCTTTTTTCTCCTTCATTCAATCAGTATTGGGTATTACATTAATTGATATTTGCATTTAAAACCAACTTTACATTCCTGGGATAAATTCTACTTGCTTGTGGTGTGTAATCCATTTTATATAATACTGGATTCAATTTGCTAGTGTTTTGCTGAGAACTTTGGCATTCATATTCACAACATATTGGTCTACAGTTTTATTTTCTTTTTTTTTTTTATTAAATTTTTTTTTTCAACATTTATTTATTTTTGGGACAGAGAGAGACAGAGCATGAACGGGGGAGGGGCAGAGAGAGAGGGAGACACAGAATCGGAAACAGGCTCCAGGCTCTGAGCCATCAGCCCAGAGCCTGACGCGGGGCTCGAACTCACGGACTGCGAGATCGTGACCTGGCTGAAGTCGGACGCTTAACCGACTGCGCCACCCAGGCGCCCCTACAGTTTTATTTTCTTGTGATAGTATTGTCTGATTTTGATGTTACAGTAATACTCTAGTAATTAGAATATAATAACATTCTTGTCTCACAAAATAAGTTAAGTGTTAACTCCTCTCCTACTTTTTGGAAAAGCTTGTGAAGGGATGGTATTAATTCTTCTTTAAATATTTGCTAGTATTCACCACTGAAGCCCTTTGGCTTGAGCATTTCTTGGTGGAAACTAAATTAAGTACTAATTAATTCTTTTCACTTGTTAAAGTTCCATTCAGATTTTCAAGTTCTTCTTGAATCAATTTAGTTTGTGTCCTTCTAGAAATTTGTCCATATTATGTAAGTTATTTAATTTGTTGTCATACAGTTGTTTATAGTATTCTCATATAATCCTTTTATCATAGATTATTGGGCCATACTCCTACTAACAAAAATTGGAATTCTATTTTTTTGCTATTGTCACAAGCATATGATAAGTTCCTTTTTACATATGTCTCCTTGAACATATTCCTTTGTCTAAGATAGATTTAAAACTCTATTTTTTAAGTAAATTTTGCTAAATTGTCCTGGAAAATGGGCAATTCCTATTGTACTGATTTTTTAAAAGTATTCATTGTACTACATCTCCATCAAGATTTGCTATAGGAAAATGTTTACTTGTTGTTAAACCAATGGCAAAAAAAATACATCACTGCTGTTTTGCTTTGTATTTCATTAATCACAAGTCAGACTGAGTATCCCCTAAAACATTTATTGGCCACTTTTTTTTTGTTTCTTCCTTAAATTATCTATAAGCTTTGCCTATTTTTTTTAAGGTTATTTATTTTAAGAGAAAGAGAGAGACACCATGAGTGGGGGAGGGGCAGAGACACAGGGAGAGAGAGAAAATCCCAAGCAAGTTCCACACCATCAACACAGAGTCCAATGTGGGGCTCGAACCCATGAAACCATGAGCAGAAACCAGAGTCCAAGGCTTAACGACTGAGCCACCCCAGGTGCCCCTGCTTTGCCTATTTTTTAGGGTTTTTTGCCTTTTTTAAGAATTATATATTCCTATTATCACTCCACTCTATTGTACATGCACAAATATTTTCTCACAGTTCACTGCTTATCTTTTAACTTTGATTCCTTTTGAATAAGATGTTTTTAATTTTGATAGAGTAAAATGCCTTCCCTATATGTACGGTTTTGTTTTCTTACATTTAGGGCTGTAATCAACATTAGATTCAGTTTTTTGAAGGTGTGAAGAAAAAAGCTGTCATTATGTTTGGGCCAAATGGATACTTTTACCTTGCCAGTGCTCTGCCTGGACACTATGACTCCTCCTCCTTTGATTTAACTACAACTACCTGTGATACATGTACGGGGCTACAGCTTGAAAAGCAAGACAGTCTACTACCCTTACTTCTGACCCCTATGTCTCATTAGAAAGAAAACCTCATGATGGATTTCTTAATGGGCCTATTTGCCTTCAGGACCACACATGATCCTGGCGATGGGCAATGTTCTCACCAATGTTGACATCCGCAACACTGGACCCCAGCTCTCAGCACTCTGTTCACCAAAGAGGTATTATGCCTTCACAAACCGTCCTATTATCCAATCTCTAATTGGAATCCCAATTTTTCCCATAATTGAAGAAAGAACTTTTCAAGGTCCACTGAGTCTATGCTTGCTTTTTCCCTTCCCAATATCCACAGACCAACACCTAGATAGTGAAGTGACCAGACCCTGAAGAATAAGTCTATTAGCTTCCCAAAAGACCAGGATAATTGCCCTGTCATGCTAGTGTATAATTCACACACAATAATGAAATACACTCCTTTTTCCTATGTTATCCTATATTAACATGCTCATCACTGAGCACCTCAGTAGCCCCCGCCTCCGTTTTCTGGGAACTACCAGAATCAATATACCCCTCTGAATCAATATAATTTCTGAGAGAGCTCATAGGACCATAAGTCTTTAGCTACAGTTGATTGGTCAGTTCAGAAATAGGAACCTGTCTCCAAGTTGCACCAATGATTTTCTCACCTAGGACTTTTAGATTTGGAAAATCCAAATACTATCTTTCAGAGTGACTGAAAGACTAAACGTTAGGAATTGCCAGCAATCATGGATTCCCACCTATAGGCAAAAAATAAACAAAAAAGAAAATAGAAAGAAACAAGAGATATGCACTAGAAGAAAATGAAGCTCATGTAAAGAGGAAAAAACAGTATCTTCAAAGTGTTCAAGTTCTGGTTTATAACTGTTTCTGAGATTGAGCCATAGTGCTGTTGTGAGGTTCAGTAAGTCTTTTGCTCGGACTAATCTGAGTTGGGATTTTGTCCCAAGCACTCAGTCACATGGTAGAAGTTCAACAGAGAATGTTCTAAAAGTTTTAGTATAGTTTTAGCTTTAATGACCTCAGAAATATAAATGCTACAGACTTACAAAAAAATTAAACCTTTGAAAGTTTAATTATTTCCATTTCTTTAATATACTTAGTTTTGTGAACTTTGAACAATAAATTAATTTGTTGCAGTCCCTCTGAATATGGAAAATGCTGACCTAAACAAAAAACTTTAACTGAAAAAAAAGTTTAATTATTATTCAGAATTTTTAAATAAGTGTGAAAGAAACATATATAATCAAATTTCAAAATGTTTTTTGAACAATTGTATCATTATAGTTCTGAAGTTATTAAAGTTTAAACTATGCTAAGACTTTTGCCACACCCTATATTTAACAGAATTTTCAAGGATGTGACTGTAACAAGTTGTTAAAGGAAGCGTTTACAGAGATCCTAAACTCCCAGTAATAGTAATAGGTGAGGCAGATGACCATTTGCACTTTAAAAAAGTTGGCAGCCAAGAAAGTACACTAAAACCTTTCACTGATGTAGACAATATAAAAGGGTTAGCAAAGAAGATTTAGAAAGGGTATTTCTCTGCAGGTAGCTATTGGGTGTCTTGAGCCATATCCAGACCCTTGAGAGGAGAGTATGTTTGCCCTGATCTCAAGCCTAGTGAGAGACACTATAAGAAGAATGCTTAGAAAATTTGGTATGTGTTATCTGTAATTATGGCAAAAGAAGGCAGTGACAGTCAAGTAAGACTTTTCCTATATACATTACCTTTATTTCCTCTCTTCCCAAACACATGGAGAACAGAAACTGTAATTAGTTAGTCAGAAAGGAGGTAATGAAAAAGAAAAGCTAATCATAACCCCCAGGAGGCACCAGCTGGGATACTGGGTGAGGGGAAAGGGAGAAAAGTCTTAACTTTGAATAAAAATTAAAATATTGACTGTAATATTTGACATAGAATTTTAATTTCCCAATTTGTACAGTGTTTCTAAATTAAATTTAAATTAATTATTAGTTAAAAGTGATCAAAAAAGTCATGGTCCTACCTCAGTTTTTGTCCTGGAGCAGGAGGAAAATGAGCCCCAATTAGCAAATATAAATGAACCCAAAGTGTCCAAATAAAATTTCCTTTGTGATTTCATTCTACAAGACATGCTTTTTCAACATACCAATTTTGTAACTAATATAATCTTAGCCACCTGAAAGAACTATAGGTAATCCACAGTGACTATTTCTGGTTCCTCATATACGTGAAATCATGTAACTTTGCCTTGTTGTGACTGGGTTATTTTACTAAGTATAATGTCCTCAAGGTTCATTCATGTTGTACCATATGTCAGAATTTCTTTCTTTTTAAGACTAAAAAATATCCCATTGTATGTATATATCACATTTTATTTATCTATTTACCTGTTGGACACTTGGGTTGCTTCCACCCTTTGCTATTGTAAATAATGCTACAGTAAACATGGATGTGTAAATACCTTTGAGACCCTGATTTCAATTTTGCAGGGCATATATCTAGAAATGAAATTACTGGATCATAGGGTAATTGTACTTTAATTTTTTTTTTAGAAACTGACATACTGTTTTCTATTGTGGCTATACAATTTGAAATTCTACATGATTATAATTAAAAATTTTTTAATTATACATATCAAAAAAGTTTATATAAGAACACCAAACTTTTTTAACAATCTTGTTTCCAATTTTTTAAAATAAATGTATACTCATTTTCATAATTAGGAAAAGGAGTTATTTTAAAAGCTTACCTCTCCAACATATGTGACTGTTTTTCAAACATTTTCAACATGACATTCAATCGGTTAGTCAGTGAACAAGCAGTTTCTATTGTGAAAAAAAGGGAAAACATTCAAAGGTATTACAAATGGCTGAATTTATACCTCTACGCTGATATAAATCACTGCTATATGTGTGAGAACTAGACAAACATGAAGACACAGCAAAGTCACAAGTGTATCCAAAGAACAAAATGCTTATGATAAAAATAGTTTCCATTTTATTAAATACCCAATATGTCACTTTGCTACTTTACATTCTTTTAATCTTCAAAATAACCAAAAAAGAAGATATTCTTACCATTTTCAAATAAATAAATTGAGCCTCAGAGAGGTTAAAGCTATGATCAAAACTATGCATCTATTAAGTGACAAAATTAGATTGAGGTCAATGTGTGTGTGAACTCCTTATAACATTGCATATAAGAGGACTCTAAGATTCTAAGAAAAAACTGCTTTGGATGATGCTGCTAAATCAATAAGGTCTATGGGAAGACCCTAACAAGCCTGTTAAGTTTTCCACCTGAATCAAATAACTGAAAAGTTTAACTAAAATGCTACTTAAAAAGAAACCAGCATAATGAGAATCCATATAATCAATGAACTCTCAGGGTAATAATACAAGATTCTTCAATCTTGTGACAAAAAGCATATGAGAGAGGACAGTCCCTTCATTAAGTTTGCTGCTAGGTAAACCAAACATAAAATAAATATACACGGATAATGTTAAATAATATGGAAGCATTCCACAGTTCCTAAGTATCAGTTATATTTACTTCTATTCCACACGCCAAAATAGTGGTATAGAGAAATATAATAAATGTTTAGGAGCTGAGAAGAGAAAGGAGAAGGATAGAGATCAGCTGAGTCTTAAGGAAGGGACAGACCTTAATTAGTAGGAAGACAGGCAAACATCAGAAGTAAAGATAGGAAAGGTAGAAATGTGCGACATATATCATGGGAACCAACTAAGTCAAATATACAAAGAAAACAAGTAAATCAGAAACTGCTTTAGGAGGATCAATACTCCTTAAATATTCAAAGGGTATACTGAAAGAAGTTAACTTTTGAAGAACCAAATTTAGAATTTTTTATAGGCAAGGGAGAATAACATAAAATGTTTCTGTAAAATATTATACCATATCACCTTTTTTAACTTTATTTATTTGAGAGAGACAGACAGCGTGCAAGCAGGGGAAGAGCAGAGAGAAAGGGAGAGAGAATCCCAAGCAGGCTCCACACTGTCAGCACAGAGCTCGACACGGGACTGAAACCCATGAACTGTGAGATCATGATCTGAGCCAAAATCAACAAGAGTTGGATGCTCAACCGGCTGAGCCACCCAGGTGCCCCTACCATATGACTTTTTAAGGTTAATTTGCTAATAGCATAGGGTGTGATGTAAAATTATGCCCTGGATATAGTAAAGGATTATAAAGAACACAAACTGTTATTTCCATCACACTTCACAAGAGGGAGAATAGGCCCTGCTATGGGCCAATATTCATCTGTTCAAACTCTAATCTCCAATATGATGAGACTTGGAGGTGGGGCCTCTGAGAGGTAATTAAATCAGTAGGCATATGAGATATAAGAGACAACAGAGTCTGCTTACTTTCTCTACTCTTCCATCATTTGAGGATACAGCAAGAAAAGAGCCATCTGCAAACCAAGAAGAAGGCTTTCACCAGAACTCAACCATACTGGAACACCTGAACACTTCTCAGCCTTCAGAATCATGAGAAATAAATTTCTGTTGTTTATGCCACTCAATCTGTAGTATTTTGTTAGAGCAGTCCAAACTAAGACAGGCCCCCATCTGTGACTCTACTAATTTCTACCCAGGAATTTCTACCCAGTATCATAGAATCTATGGATGGTAATAGTATGTTTCCATTACCAGGTGGAATAGCTTGAGTAATCAACCAATTGTTATTCTTCAAGTTCTTATTGTGAATAATTTGAAAACCAAAAAAAAAAAAAATCAGGAAACCCATTTCTTTTATTTTTTAGATTTTTTTTATTTTTAATAATAATAATCTCTACACCCAATGTGGGGCTTAGACTCACAACCCCAAGATCAGGAGTTGCATGCTCTACTGACTGAGCCAGCCAGTCACCTCCATTTCTAAGTCTTACTGACATGCTCCGGTGAAGATCCTCTTCCTGAGAAGAGTACCCTGGTTAACAAGGTGGCCTGTGAGGTAAGCTTGAGGTAGTTAAAATGGTAACAGGAGATTTAGCTGCATATTGTGGAGGAAGGGGGACTCCTTTTATCTTTTTTATAAAAGCTGTTGTATCTTATTAATGAATTGATAAAAATTATTAATATTTAATGAATATCACTTATCAATGGATAGTTTTTTTCCTCTTTGGATGAGTTCTAAGAGATAGCATCTAGGATTCATATACATAGATGGATTATAAAAATGGGGTAAAATATAAATTAAAATGCTTTTATCTTGTATCCCCTTAAATCTCAAGGAAAAAGTCTCTAAGAGTTTATGTAAAGCTATTCTTTTCAAATGCTATTCTATTTTTTAAAGTTTTAAAAAATATTTATTTTTTAAAAAAGTTTTTCTATTTAAAAGCCATTGCTATGAATGGACCATAATTCATTTAGCCAGTCCTAAAAATGCATGTTGTTTCCATGTTTATGTTTATACAAATATGCTAACAGGAGTTACTCCCCATAGAAAAAGAAATATAGGAATTACCTATATGAACATCTATGGGAGAATTATAAATTAATACATAACCATAAAATAGAATGCTATAGTGCTGGTGGGAAAGCAAACTGGTGCAGCCACTGTGGAAAACAGCATAGAGCTTCCTCAAAAAGTTAAAAATAGATCTACCCTATGGCCTAGCAATTGCACTACTATGTATTTATCCAAAGGATACAAAAATTCTGATGTAAGGGGCACATGCACCCCAATGTTTATAGCAGCACTATTGGCAATAGACAAAGTATGGAAAGAACCTAAATGTCCATCAACTGATGAATGGATAAAGAAATTGTGGTTTATACACACAATGGAGTACTGCTTGGCCATGAGAAGAATGAAATATGGCCTTTTGTAGCAACATGGATGGAACTGGAGACTGTTATGCTAAGTGAAATAGGTCATACAGAGAAAGACAGATACCATATGTTTTCACTCCTATGTGGATCCTGAGAAACTTAACAGAAGACCATGGGGGAGGGGAAGGAAAAAAAAAAAAGAGAGGTTAGAGAGGGAGGGAACCAAAACATAAGAGACTCTTAAAAACTGAGAACAAACTGAGGGTTGGTGGGGGGTGGGAGGGAGGGGGGGTGGGTGATGGGTATTGAGGAGAGCACCTGTTGGGATGAGCACTGGGTGTTGTATGGAAATCAATTTGACAATAAATTTCATATTTAAAAAAAAGAAATTAATCCCCTTAGTATTATTTTATATTTTATAATCATGCTTACTGAATCATACATAAAAATATATTTACATTTTAATGAATAATTACAAAGCAAGCATCCACCAAACCACCACTCAAGATCAACAACTGGATACCTGGGATTGCCAATATCCTAGAAGCTCTTTATGTGTCCCTCCCTATTCACAACCTTTCCTTCAACTTACTATCCTGGTTTTTTTTTTTCTCATCTTTATATCTTTTCTATATTTTTTAATATCCTTAACCAACATATTTTCCCAGATTTTAATTCATAACAAATGAAAGCACTCCCTGTGTTTATGACTTGCTTCTTTCAATCAATATCACATTTCAAAAGTTAATGGTATTCTGAGTAGCTATTTTAAAATTTTTCATTATGGTAAGATTTTCCACTCCACAAATAAACCACAATTTGTTTATCTACTCTACTCTACAAATATTTAGGATCTTCAATTTGGGGGCTGTTACAAAAAAAAAAACTTGGTATGAAAATTCTTTCACATGTATCAAATGGCAGAGTAGGAGACCCAGCTTCCATGCTTCCACAAAGATCAACCATTAAAAAGTTTTCCATGAATGAAAACAACTCAGGGAGAGTTCCAGAGTCCACTTAAAAAACTTTAGCCACACACTGAAACAAAAAAACTTGAGAAAAATTAACTGCTTTAAAATGAGAGGAATAAAAGCTTCTTTTTGCCTACATCATCCTATCCCCCAAGCCATCATTACTTAGCACCAAACTGGGACTTCCCAGATAGAAAGAATTCCCCTGGCATGTAAAAAGAGAGTTGGGTTAGCATTTCCTCCATTCCATAAAGGATCTGCTTAGGTTTCACCCCACCCAGAGACAGATAAAGCTGGGACATATCAATACAGCTAGAAATAAAGAAAAAGAGCAGGTCCTACCAATATAAGCCCACAGATGTGAATGACTGTAGTTCCGTGACCTGCTCCACAGATGACCACAGCAGCTTTCATCACTGAAGAAACCAATGGCCAGCACAGCCACTGAGAACACCCCGCAAATTTCAATGGATTTTGTCCCACAGGTATTTGCAATGGCTAATGTCTCCCCTCAGTCCCCACCACACACACTTACTACCACCACCACTGGAGCCCAAGAAACACACAAGCAGCAAACCTAAGACTGTGTGGCTATGGAAGTGCAAAATACCAGCCTAGATCCCCGTGGCCAACATCCACCACCATACGCTCATTCAGGGCTAGCCCCTCCATTTGTACATCTGCATGCTTCCAACTCAACCCATCACCAGCCTCTACTGCCATGCACATGCCCAGAGGGAGACTATGCAGTCATAGAAGAGCACTGCCAATAGCCAAATCTTCGCAGCTGTTTGCAGGCCTCTGTAGAGGAGTTTCTGTCTTCTGTCACTGTCCTGCACCACTGCATTCACCTGTAGCTAAACCCTCCAACTATTTATCCACAGACCCCTAGCCTATTACCAGCCTCCACTGCTGTATGGCTATAAAAAACCCAGAAGCCATAGTAGTGCACACAGACAGTCAGGCTCCCCAAGCTATCTGTGTGCCCACAACTGGCTTAGCCCTGGATGTCTTCCCTGGCCCCCACTGCTACCTATGTTTTTACAACTGGCCACGGCCACTACACACACACCTGCTGAGGCCCTTGGCCAAGATTGTGTATACCACCAGCTCTGGCCAAATCACTGATTGCTCTGGTCCCTTGCAGTTGACCCTAGAAACAATGCTAAGGACCTCAAGAGCCTCTGAAGTCTCTGCAGACCCCTGTAATATTTGCCAAAGACCATGAAATTGTTGATGCTGTGGGCTGAAATGGCTTGAGCTGGCAAATCACAATACTTGAGACCTGGTTCTGCCACATGCCCCCTCATTTGCCCCACACCATTAGACATGGGTCATGACATTCTCCAGCATCCCCCCACCTGCAGTTGAAGATATTTCCTTACTGAACTCAGTCCATGAAATCTAAAACAGCTAACTGCTTCTTCAAATGTGTAGACAACTATGCAAGAATACAGGAACCACAAAGAATCAGGAAAACATGACTCCACCAAAGGAATATAGTAAATCCCCAGTAATTGGCCCCAAAGAAATAAAGATATAGGACTTGCCCAACAAAGAACTCAAAATAATTTTTCTGAAGATGCTCATAGAGCTACAAGAGAACACATATAAGCAATTTCATGATATAGATAAAATAATACAAGAGAAAAATGAGACAGTCAACAAACATATAAGTCATTTAAAAATAGAAATTTTGGAGTTGAAAAATATCGTGAAATAAATAAACAAGAAAAAGTGGGACTACATCAAACTAAAAAGTTCCTGCACAGCAAAGGAAAACATCAACAAAATGAAAAGGCATGCTATAGGAAGGGAAAAATGTTTGCAAACCATATATCTGGTAAGAAGTTAATATCCAAAATATGTTTTTTTAATCCAGTAAAAAATGGACAGAATACCTGGATGGACATTTTTCCAAAGGCATACAAATGGTAACAGGTACTTGAAAATGTGCTCAACAACATTAACCATCAGGGAAATGTAAATCAAAACAACAGTAAGATATCATCTCACACCTGTCAGAATGTCTATTATCTAAAAGACAAGAGGTAACAGTTGTTGGTGAGGTGTGCAGAAAAAGGAACACTGTGTACTGTTGGTGGGAATGTGAACTGGCATAGCCACAATGGAAGACAGTATGGAGGTCCCTCAAAAAATTAAAAACAGAACTACTGTATGATCCAGCCATCCTACTACTTCTAGGTATATATCCAAATAAAATGAAATCACTGTCTCAAAGAGACATCTGCTCTCCCACACCCACTGCAGCATTATTTACAATAGCCAACACATGGAAACAATCTAGAAGTCCATAGACAGATGAATGAATGAAGAAAATGTGAGGGGTGTGTGTGTGTGTGTGTGTGTGTGTGTGTGTGTGTGTGTGTGTGTACATACACATATACATTCAATGGAAGATTATTCAGCCATAAAAAAGGAAATTATGCCCTTTGTGACAACACAGATGGACCCTGAGGACATTATGCTAACTGAAATAATTCAGAAAGAGAAAAACAAATACTATATGATCTCTCTTACATGTGGAATATAAAATATTGAAAAAGAAACAGAATAGAATGGTGGTTTCCAGGAGCTGTGGCATGGGGGAAATGGGGAGATGTTGGTCAAAGGGTACACACTTTCAGTTATAATATGAATAAGTTCTGAGAATCAAATATACAACATGCTGACAGGAGTTAATATGGTATTGTATACTTGAAAGCTGCAATGAGAGTAGAGTTTTAATGTTCTCACCAAAACAACACCAACAACAAAATGGTAATTATAAGAGATACAGGATAAATAAACTACCCATATTGCAGTAAGCATTTTGCAATATATGTGTATCAAATCATTTTGATTACCTTAAACTTATACAATGTTATATGCAATTATATATCAATAAGGCTATGAAAAAAGAGTCTAAGGGTATGCACATCTGCAATTTAATTAAAGAAAAGCTATTTTTCAAAGTTATGCAGTATGAAGAGTTCCTGTTGGTATATACCCTTGTTAACACTTAACATTGTTACACTTTTTAATTTTTGACAATTTGAGAGGTATGAAACAGTTTCCCATTGTGGTTAGTTTGCAATTCCTTGATTATTCGGTCTTAGATATCTGGATTTATTATTTGGTTAAATTCCTATTTATCCAAAAGATAATTGTCATTTTTTCTGGATTTATAACAATTCCTTATGTCTTCTGTATGCTAATCATTCAACAGTTTCAGGTAATCAAAATCTCTTTTTCCACTACGATTTATTTCAAATTTTCCTGATGGTATCTCTTGACAAACAAATTTTTAATTTTAACATAGTCAATTTTATCAAATTTATCCCTTATGACTGGTACTTTTATGTCTAGTATTAAAAGCCATTCTCTTACCACACAGTAATGAGGATATTCTTGTAAATAATCCAAGAAAATATGTAAACTTTTGCCTTATTATGTAGGTGTTTAATGACACGGAGTTAATTTTCAAATATGCTATGAGGGAGTGCTCCAACTTTATTTTCCCCATATACATATCAATTATCATAATACCACTTATTGAAAACCCCATGTTTTCTCAACTTATCTGTAATGCCACCTTTGTTACATATCACATACCTAAATGCATATGTCTGATTTGGGGCTTCAATGCTATTCAGTTGGCTTACTTGTCTTTCTTTCCCTATCTTAACTATTACAGATATATAATAAGTCTTCTAACTTGGAAAAATATTTTTCTAATTTCATTTTCACTAGTATCCAAAAAATGAAGCTCCTACAGATAAATTTAATGAAACACTACAAGAACATTTCTCTAAAAACTATAAAACATTGCAAAAAACCAAGACCTAAAAATGGAGATATAAACTATTTTCATGTAATGTAAATATTGAGTTAAAAAACCAAACGTTCAATTTTGAATTTGGTTTTGTTTATGTTGTGAGAAAGTGGTCCAGTTTCATTCTTTGTGTGTTGCTGGCCAGTTTTCCCAACACCACTTGTTGAAGAGAATTTTTTTTTCCATTGGATATTCTTTCTTGCTTTGTTGAAGATCAGTTGACCATATAGTTGTGGACTCATTTCTGGGTTTTCTATTCTGTTCCACTGACCTAGTTTTGTGCCAGTACCATACTGCCTTGATCACTATAACTTTCTAATATAACTTGAAGCCTAGAATTGTGACGCCTCCAGCTTTGCTTTTCTTTTTCAAGATTATTTTAGCTATTCAAGCTCTTCTGTGGTTCCATACAAATATGTTCATCTGTTAAGTTTCTTAAATTCCACATATAAGTGAAATCATATATCCATCTTTCTCTGACTTATTTCCCTTAGCATAATACCCACCAGTTCCATCCATGTTGTTGAAAATGGCAAGATTTCATTCTTTTTCATCACTGAGTAGTATTCCATTGTGTATATATACCACATCTTCTTAATCCATTCATCAGTTGATAAACATTTGGGCTCTTTCCATACTTTGGCTACTGTTGATAGAGCTGCTATAAACATTGGGGTGCATGTGCCCCTATGAATCAGCACTCCTGTATCCTTTGGATAAATTCCTAGTACTGCAATTGCTGGGTCATAAGGTAGTTAGTTCTATTTTTAATTTTTTGAGTAACCTCTACTCTGTTTTCCAGAGCAGCTGCACCAGTTTGCATTCCCACCAACAGTGCAAGAGGGTTCTCCTTTCTCCACATCCTTGCCAACACCTGTTGTTTCTTGCATTTTTTATTTTAGCCACTCTGACTGGTGTGAGGACAGAACTAGAGTATATTATGCTAAGTGAAATAAGTCAGGCAGAGAAAGACAATTTTTATGATTTCATATTTGGAATTTAACACAACAGATGAACACAGGGAAAGGGTAGGAAAAACAAGATAAAAACAGAGGGAGGCAAACCATAGGAGACTCTTAAATACAGAGAACAAACCGAGGGTTTTTGGAGAGGAGATGGGTGGGGAACAGGCTAAATAAGTAATGGGTATAAAGGAGGGCACTTGTTGGTATGAGCACTGGGTGTTATACGTAAGTGATGAATCACTGGGTTCTACTCCTGAAACCAACACTACACTGTATGTTAACTTGAATTTATTTTTTTTAATATGAAATTTATTATCAAATTGGTTTCCATATAACACCCAGTGCTCATCCCAGCAGGTGCCCTCCTCAATGCCCATCACCCACTTTCCCCTCCCTCCCACCCCCCATCAACCCTCAGTTTATTCTTTTTTTAAGAGTCTCTTATTGGGGCGCCTGGGTGGCTCAGTTGGTTAAGCGTCCGACTTCGGCTCAGGTCAGGATCTCGCGGTCTGTGAGTTCGAGCCCCGCTTCGGGCTCTGGGCTGATGGCTCAGAGCCTGGAGCCTGCTTCCGATTCTGTGTCTCCCTCTCTTTCTGCCCCTCCCCCATTCATGCTCTGTCTCTCTCTGTCTCAAAAATAATAAAATAAACATTAAAAAAAATTTTTTTTAAAAGAGTCTTATGGTTTCGCTCCCTCCCTCTCTAACTTTTTTTTCCCTTCCCCTCCCCCATGGTCTTCTGTTAAGTTTCTCAGGACCCACATAAGAGTGAAATTAACTTGAATTTAAATAAATAAATTTTAGGGGTGCCTGGGTGGCTCAGTCAGTTCAGCGTCCAACTTGAGCTCTGGTCGTGATCTTGCAGTTTCATGAGTTTGAGCCCTGCTTTGGGCTCTGCACTGATAGTGTGGAGCCTGCTTGGGATTCTCTCTCTCTCTCCCTCTCTCTCTGCCCCTCCACTAGTCACACTGTCTCTGTATCTCTCAAAATAAATAAATAAACTTTAATAAATAAATAATAAATAAATTTTTAAAATTAGTAAAAGATCTGAACAAATGCCTCACCAAAGATGGCAAAAAAAAGTATGAAAAAAATCTCAACATCAGATATTACAAATTAGAGCAATGAGACACCACTAAAAACTTTTAGAATGGCTAAAATCCAAAATTCTGATAACACCAAATGTTGACAAAGATATAGGGCAATAGGAATTCTTATTCTCATTGTTGGTGGGGATACAAAATGATACAGTCCCTTTGCAAGATGGTTTAGCAGTTTCTTAAAAAGCTAAACATACATTTACTATATGATCAGGCAATTGCACTCCTTGGTATTCACCCCAATGAGCTGAAAAACATGTACACACACACACACACAAAATAATCTTTTAGCAGCTTTTCTTTAATTGCAAAAACTCAGAAGCAACCAAGTTGTCCTTCAGTAGATGAATGGATTAAACAAACTATGGTACATCCATATAATAGATTATTATTCATTAATAAAAATAAATCAACTATAAAACCACAAAAATCATTAAGAAGGACATTTAAATGCATACTGCTAAGTAAAAGAAAGACTGTATGAGTCCAAATATATGACATACTTGGAAGGGCAATACTACAGAGACATCAAAAAGATTAATGATTGCCAAGGATTCAGGTAGATGGAAGGAGAAATAAATAGGTAGAACATGTGATGCAAGGCAGTGAAACCTGTCTGTATGATATTGTAATGGTGGATACATGACATTATACATTTGTCAAAACCTACAGAACTCTATAGCACAAAGATTGAACCCAATGTAAGCTTGGAATTTAATTAATAATATTGTGTTAATATTGTATTAATATTATATTGTATTGGTTCATCAATTTTAACAAATGTAGCACACTAATGAAAAATGTTAATAAAACTGTGCAGAGAGTAGGCAGCAGAGAATGGGTATATGGGAACTCTGTACTTTCTGCTCAAGTTTTCCATAAACCTAAAACTGCTGTAAAGAAATAAATTTCATTAATTATGAAATGAAGCAATATCAAAGTTAAATAGTATAAACACAGAGTGGAATACAAAGATAACTTTTGCCTTGTTGATTAGGCTATGATATCAAATTTAGAGAATGGGAAGAGAATAAAGTTTGGCCAGAGAATATGAAAAGGGTACACTTAGCAGAAAAAGAGAGCATATACAAGTAAAACTGAATAATACTGAGAGAAAGCATATTTATACTAAAGGAGCCCAGGGACTGAGGCAGCTGTCATGGAAAAAGATAGCTCATAGATACACAGAACATATATGTGTGTTGAACATGTATATATGTATGTTGAATGGGGGGTGGAGGTGGGGTGGGAAAAATGGGTGAAAGAGGTCAAAAGGTACAAACTTCCAGTTATGAAATAAGTAAGTTATGGGATTTAATGTACAGATGGTGTCTATAGTTAGTAATACTGTATTGCATATTTGAAAGTTGTTAAGAGAGTAGATCTTGAAAGTTCTCATCACAAGAACAAAAAATTCTTGTAATCTAACTAGATTTATTGTGATGATCATCTTGCAAATTATACAAATATCACACACTTGACGCTAATGTAATGTATGTCAATTATACCTCAATTAAATAAATGAATGAAGAGACAGAGACAGACAAAAGGAGAACATTTTTAAGTAATCAGTAACACTTCTATTCTATTTAATTCTTTTGGTTTTGTGGTTAGAGGATGTGTTCCAATCAGCCTATATGTGGACATAGAGACTTCTGTTTTTGTCCATGAAGGAGCATCAGGGACTAGAATTATTCTTTCACCTTAAGCCAATTAAAATCTTGGGGGGAAATATGTAAAACAGCAATATTCAGACATTGGAAAACAAGCAGAAGGAAAAGAAAGGAACAGAGCCCTTTGATAACCCCATCTTACTTCCTGAAGTTTCCAGGCCACAGCATAAGGAAGGGGGACCCAGAGTCTACTGCTCTCCTGGGGTTCAGAGACAAAGTTTAGATTTTTGGAAGCCCAAAGCAGCTAGAATTCACAGGACACAGTATTAGAGAGAGAAGACAGCTGCACAGATTCAGAAAGACAGCCCTAGAGATGTGCAGAGAGTATTCCTGGATGTAAAAAGAAACTTTCTCTACCCACTCCAAAGCTCTAGATAGCTTCTACTCATGTAGTCAGTCAGGACTTTTGGATCAAAGGTCTCTACAGAATTTGGGAGCACTGTAGAATCAAGCTGTAGAATTAATCACTGTTGAATTAAAGCCTTTGGTTTAAATATGGCAACACTACTCTCTCTCTGACCCTCCCCCGTTCATGCTCTGTCTCTCTCTGTCCCAAAAATAAATAAATGTTGAAAAAAAAAATTTAAAAAAAAAAAAAAAGGGGCGCCTGGGTGGCGCAGTCGGTTAAGCGTCCGACTTCAGCCAGGTCACAATCTCACGGTCCGGGAGTTCGAGCCCCGCGTCAGGCTCTGGGCTGATGGCTCAGAGCCTGGAGCCTGTTTCCGATTCTGTGTCTCCCTCTCTCTCTGACCCTCCCCCGTTCATGCTCTGTCTCTCTCTGTCCCAAAAATAAATAAACGTTGAAAAAAAAAATTTAAAAAATAAATATGGCAACACTAGGGTTTAAAGCAGAAGTGGAAAGAGAACAGGATTCCTGTCAACCTTCTCTACGCAAGTTTTATTTTCTAGCTTATAAATTGTACTCTACAGCATATATTACATCATTGTTTCAAAATTCTTTCTAGTATCTTGACATAAGCAAGGTAATTTCTCCTTTCTGTTGATAAGTAGTCAGAAGTTCAACAGAGCAGTTCTAGCAGCTCTTTATATTCATGAACCAATTGGTACTCAGCTGTTATCAAAGAATTAGTGCATATGAGTTGATCTATAATTCACAGAAACAAAATCTACAAATGACCTTTTAAGTTTATTGCTGTTCCATCTCAAAGGCTTGGCACGCCTGAAACATTTCAGCAGCATACTCTAATCACAACCAAAACTCCTCCATCACTTGGGGTGCCTGAGTGGCTCAGTCGGTTAAGTGCTTGACTTCGGTTCAGGTCATGATCTCAAGGTTCATGAGTTTGAGCCCTGTGTCTGACTCTGTGCTGACAGCTCAGAGCCTGGAGCCTGCTTTGGATTCTGTGTTTCCCTCTCTCTGCCCTTCCCCTGCTAATGCTCTTTCTCTCAAAAATAAATAAACATAAAAAAATTGTTTTTAAATCCTCTGTCCTCAAAAATGAGTCTATTTTTTGTAGCATGTAGCCTTAATTAGGAATTTCAATACTTGCTTGATAGTCAGTTCAACTGTATGGCTCCAAACTCCAGGGACTCTATGTTATTACTTTAATAATAACTTTAAATTATAGAAAACTATAGAAATTAATGCACTTGACACAAGTTGTTAACACAATAATGTTTAAATGAGTGGAAACTTACGTGGATCAGTTGCAGAAACATCTATAAATTCTTTAGTTGGGTGGGTTTTTATGAATTCTGAAATAATAGTAAATTTGTCATATGTTTAATATATCAATTATACATATTGAGTTTAAAGAAAACTCTAAGAAAAACAATAGAGCTCCCAACAGTGGAAAGCCTCCCAATCAGGCACCAAATGGTAATATCTGAATGAATGTATATAACAATTGAGTAATATAAACTCATCATTTTCTCAACAACACTTGTTCCTCTTACATTCTTTTAATTAATGTTACCATGATTTAATCTCCCTTCCTTTCATATCTAATCACCAAGTTTTCCCAATTTTACCAGTAAATTTTCTCAAATCTACCCCTATTCTTGTTTATTTATGCTCTCATATAAGAAGAACATATCACACATCTAAAACACAGCAATAACTTCCCTTCCCTATACCTAGTCCCCAAATATAGCTTCTACAATGTGGCCAGAATAATCTGTCTACAATTAAATCCAACAATGTCACTTTCTTACAAAAAGTCTTCAGTGATTCCCTAGTATATACGAGGAAAAAAAAGTTCCCTAGCACAGCATCCGATCCCTCTGACTAGGCTCTCTCTTACCTTATCCCTACCTTCTAGCTTCAAATTCTAATACCATTCCACCTGCAATTCCCTATTCATGCTCTTTGCTCATACTAGGTCTTCTTCGTAAAAAACCAGATATCTCCCTTCTTCATTTGACTAGATCCTATTATGTAAAGGACAAAGGATCCTTTGTCCTTTACAGTTGCATAAAATCTTTCCAACTCCCTCAGGTTGAACAAACTGGCTCTCTGTGGATTCACTGAAAATTACACATAACCTTTATTATGCATTCTCATGTATTATAGTATATTAAAATGATACATAATGTGCTTGTGTCCTTACTGCATTGTGTATTTTATGGTGGTAACAACCAAAGTTTATTCGTTTTGTACAACTCCCAGAATCTGAAACATAATAACTTTTATTGAAAATATCAAACTCACTATTGAATATATCTTTAAATTTACTATTATATAATTTTATGGATATAAATTTTTAAACTAAGTCTCAAATGTTAATGTAATATAGAAAAACTTATAATGCTAAACATGTATAAAATATTATCACCTTCAATTATCTGCTGTATGGTTTCATAACTTTGTAATGCTCCTGGTAAATTTTCACTATGCCTGTTTAAATTTCAATAAATACAACATGTATTTATTATCAAAGAATAAGAGTTTAAATTACACTTAATAAATAGAATATATGCTCTAGATATTATACAGTTTGTAAAATAAAATTTAACATATTTTTTAACTTTTATTCACAGACAGTAAGGTAAATTAATTAGTACCAAGCAAATAAGTATAAAAGTCACATTATGTAATTCTAAAAATTCTATGTATTCCATGAATATAATTAGGTATATCAACAACAATCTTAATAAAAATAGCAAAAGTAAATTGAATAAAAATAGGATATTTCTTTTAATGGTGAAATTGTTAAGAGCACAAGTTCTAGAGACAAGCTGCTTGGCTCAAAACTTGTCTTTCCCACTTACTAATTATATGACCTTGGGTAAGTTATTTAATGCCTCTGACTTTTAGTTTCTTCATCTATTAAAATTGGGATATTAGAGTACATATCTCAGAAAGTAGTGCTCTTCAGATCACTGTTTCCACGCTGTATGTCCACAGGCTGTTTGCCCTGCCTTCTTGCCAAGAGCAACCCCAGTGCCCTCTGATTTCACTCATATGTAGAATTTAAGAAACAAAACAGGGACCCCTGGGTGACTCAGTCAGTTAAGAGTCTGACTTTTGATTTCAGCTCAATTCATGATCTCCCAGTTGGTAAGACTGAGCCCCACATCAGGCTCCCCACTGACATCATGAAGCCCCTTGGGATCCTCTCTCCCTCTCTGCCCCTCCCCCACTCACACTCTCTTTCAAAATAAACTTTAAAAAAAGGAAACAAAGAAATGGGAAAAAGGGGGGGAAGCTAGAAAGACAAATTAAAAAGCAGACTTTTAATTATAGAGAACAAACTGATGGTTGTAAGAGGGGAAGTGAGAGGAGGGATGGGTAAAATAGGTGATGGGGATTAAGGAGTGCATCTGTCATGATAAGCACCAGTATGGAACTGCTAAATCACTATTTTGTACACCTGAAACTAATATAATGATGTATGTTAACTATACTGGAATTAAAACAAAAAATAAAATAACAAAATAACAAAAGTTGAATATGTCAGACATCTAATGTATAGCATGCTGTTTACAGTTAACAATATTAATGTATACTTCATATTTGCTAAGAGTGAATCTTAAAGTGTTTTCACCACACACAAAAAAAGTAACTATGTGAGGTGGGAAAAAAAAGTCCTAAAAGGTATTCCATGATAATAATTTAGTCATCTATTAAATTCAAGACAGATAAACCTCAAATATCAAAAGTCAGATAATAGGAGTATCATTGTAATCAATCATTTGAATCTTTCTCCCATCTGTCAAAAAAAAAGGCTTTCCACAACTAGAAAGTAGAGAATTTTTCTTTAGAACATATCCCTGTCCCTATGAAATTTTTAATGATGCTGTTCATAAATAACTTTATCTTAGTTTCCTATTTACTATAGAAGCTACATAATCAAACTGAGAGAATATTTTAAAAGCCAGATATATAAGCCAGCCATTCCAACAGAACTTTCTAGCAACAGCCACATGTGGCTACTAAGCATTTGAAATATGGGTAGTATGAATGCAGAATTGACTTTTTAATAAAATTGAACTGAATTTCAATTTTAGTAGCTAGATGTGACTAGTGACTACTGATTTTCCGGTGCCACTTCAAACTGTCAAAAATTTCAAATAGGAGCAAGCTGAGTATACTATTTGATATGATTTAGAAACTACATACAGCACAATATCTGAACCATTACATGTGTTACTACTTTATACCCACTCTTATTATTTTGAATTCTATTAACTCTTATATTTTACTTACTTGGGTTTCGACAACAAGGCTTTCAAGGAGTATAAAGACTCTTGTTTAAGACGATTTTTCAGTTCTTCTAGTTTTTGCACCTGCTTTACTACTTGTGCAAGGCTTAAAGTGACTGTTTTTTCAGGTGCTGGAAATTCTGTTTCTAAAAAATTTTGATCTTTACTTATCTAAAACATAAAATTAGCCAGTTACTTAGGAAATACCCATTTTGCAACTATATCTCAAAGAAATGTCATCATTTTATTTACAAGTTACATAATTTTTATATTTTATCTATAACTACAATGAAATAATAATATTTTATAAATATAATTTAAGAGTAATTATCTAGCAACAGAATTATAGTTAAGTATTGACTTTTACATGTCAAAACTCAAATCCGTAATATAGGAGAATTTTAAGCAAGTTCAATAACAATTGTAGCAGAATAATTAATGGTAATTCAAAATATTTACAAGAGAATTCTAAAATAATTGATTTCCCAAAGTCCTTTTTAAGAATACTCTTACCTGTGATAAATATGGAAATACAGTAATTTGCTCTCAAAAGCAATACTTTCTACTACTAACTCCCAGAAGTTAATATATAAGTCCATGAAACTGGCATTCTTCCATCTGTATGTGGAAAATTGAGACCCATTTGGATGTCTCAAGACTTTTTGAACAGACCAAGCTACAGAATAATGAGCAGTCAGGAGAATCAGTAGGATCCATAGAATAAGATGATAGACCATAACTGGTATTCTAGACAATAAGTCTATTTAAAGAAAGTTCATCAAGATGAATGCCCCTCCATCCAAAAAAACAAAACAAACAAAAATAAAAAATAAAAAAAATGAAAGAAATATCAAACAGCTAACATGTGGAGACATAAGCAATCAGAGTAGCAATGGAGGTAAAAAAAAAAAAAATTCAGAATAGCAGAGATCCACCCACATATATACCTCTGACCCTTATGATGTGAGGGAAAGCTAAAAAGAAAAAAGTAGTAGTAGTCAAGGCATAGTCCTAAAACCTAGCAAAGAGAAATTCTAGCAATGGGAATTTAAAAGAGACATTTTAGTAATGGCTACTTGAAATGGAATTAGGATATAACAGCAAGAAGTAAACACTGGGCAATGTTCTGGAAGTCTGAAACTGGGGGATACAGGACAACTGGAAGAGATGTATGGAAACTCTATGGACAAAGGCACGATCCCAAAGAGAGGACATAATTTGGTATATAAGATACATTGCCAAATCATAAATGGAATCTAAAACCATCATAAATGGATCTAAAAAGTGATGTAGCAATCAGCCACAGTTATCAATTTATTAACTCTCATCAAAAAATTCATTCTTACTATGAAAAATTATATGCCAACAAACTGGACAACCCAGAAAATGGACAAAGTCCTAGACGTCCGGACACTGCCAAAACTCAAACAGGAAGAAAGAAAATCTGAACAGACCCATAACCAGCAAAGAAATTGAATCGGTTATCAAAAATTCCCAATAAATAAGAGTCCTGAGCCAGATGGCTTCCCAGGGGAATTCTACCAGACATTTAAAGCAGAGTTAATACCTATCCTTTTCAAGCTGTTCCAAAAAATTGAAATGGAAGGAAAGCTTCTGGATTCATTCTATGAAGCCAGCATTACCTTGATTCCCAAACCAGACAGAGACCCCACAAAAAAGGAGAATTACAGGCCAATATGTCTGATGAAAATGGATGTAAAAATTCTCAACAAGACACTAGCAAATTGCATTCAACAGTATATTAAAAAGAATTATTCACCACGATCAAGTGGGATTCATTCCTGGGCTACAGGGCTGGTTCAATATTTTCAAATCAATCAATGTGATACATCACATTAATAGAAGAAAGGATAAGAACGATATGATATTGTCAATAGATGCAGAAAAAACATTTGAAAAAATACAGCATCCTTTCTTTATAAAAATCCCCAAAAGGTTGGGATAGAAGGAACATATCTTAACATCATAAAAGCCATATATGAAAAGCCCACAGCTAATATCCTCAATGGGGAAAAATTGAGAGCTTTCTCCCTGAGGTCAGGAAAATGACAGGGATGTCCACTCTCACCAATGTTGTTTTTTTTTTATTTTTTTTACATTTATTTATTTTTTGAGAGACATAGAGAGAGCACAAGTTGGGGAGGGGCAGAGAGAGAAGGAGACACAGAATCCGAAGCAGGCTCCAGGCTCTGAGCTGTCAGCACAGAGCCTGACTTAGGGCTTGAACTCACAAACCATGAGATCATGACCTGAGCTGAAGTCAGACACTTAACCGACTGAGCCACCCAGGCGCCCCTCACCAATGTTGTTTAACATAGTGTTGGAAGTCCTAGCTACAACTGACAACAAAATGAAATAAAAGGCATCCAAATTGGTAAAGAAGAAGTCAACCTTTCACTTTTTGCAGATGACATGATACTTTACATGGAAAACCCAAAAGACTCCACCAAAAAGCTGCTAGAACTGGTACGTGAATTCAGCAAACTTGCAGGATATAAAATCAATGTACAGAAATAGGTCTCATTTCTATACGCCAATAATGAAGCATTGGAAAGAGAAATAAAGAAACTGATCTATTTACAATTGCACCAGGAACCATAAAATACCCGGGAATAAACCTAACCAAAGAAGTAAAGGATCTGTACTCTGAAAATTAAGGAACACTTGTGAAAGAAATTGAAGACACAAAGAAATGGAAAAATATTCCCTGCTCATGGATTGCAAGAACAAACATTGTTAAAGTGTCCATACTACCCAGAGCAATTTACACATTCAATACACAATCAAAATAGCACCAGCATTCTTCTCAGAGCTAGAACAATCCTAAAATTTGTATGCAACCAGAAAAGACCCTAAAAAGCCAAAGTAATGTTGAAAAAGAAAAAACATAGGGGGAGGCATCACAATCCCAGACCTTAGCCTGTACTACAAAGCTGTAGTCATCAAGACAGTATGGTATTGGCACAAAAACAGACACATAGACCAATAGAATACAACAGAAAACCCAGAACTGGACCCACAAATGTATGGCCAACTAATGTTCAACAAAGCAGGAAAGGGTATCCAATGGAAAAAAGATAGTCTCTTTAGCAAGATTCTGAGAGAACTGGACAAAAACATGCAGAAGGATGAAACTGGAACATTCTCTTCCACAATACACAAAAATAAATTCAAATGGATGAAAGACCTAAATGTGAGACAGGAAATCATCAAAACCCCTAGAGGAGAAAACAGGCAACAACCTCTTTGACCGCGGCCATAGCAACATCTTATTTGACATGTCTCTGAGGACAAGGGAAATAAAGGCAAAAATGAACTATTGGTATCTCATCAATAAAAAAAAAAAAAAAAAGCTTCTGCACAGCAAAGGAAAGAATCAACAAAACTAAAAGGCAACCAGTGGAATGGGAGAAGATATTTGCAAATGACACATCAGATAAAGGGTTAGTAACCAAAATCTTTAAAGAATTTACCAAACTCAACATCCAAAAACAAATAATCCAGTGAAGAAGGATGAAACTTATTCCAGGGAAGAAGACGTGAATAGACACTTTCCAAAGAAGACTTCCAGATGGCTAGCAGACACATGAAAAGATGTCCAACATCACTAATAATCAGGGAAATATATATCAAAACTACACCAGTCAGAGTGGCTAAAATTAACAACTCAGGAAACAACACATGTTGGCAAGAATGTGGAGAAACGGGAACCCTTTTGCACTGTTGGTGGGAATGCAAACTGGAAAACAGTGTGAAGATTACTCAAAAAATTAAAAATAGAACTACCCTATGACCCAGCAATTGCACTACTGGGAATTTATCCAAAGGATAGAGGAGTGCTTATTCACAGGGGCACATGTACCCCGTTTACCACAGGACTATCAACAATAGCATATTATGGAAAGAGCCCAAATGTCCATAAACTGATGAATGGAAAAAGACGACGTGGTGGACATATACAATGGACTACTACTCAGCAATGAAGAAGAATGAAATCTTGCCATTCACAACAACATGGATGGAACTGGAGGGTATTATGCTAAGTGAAATAAGTCAGTCAGGAGAAAGATGGATACCATGTTTTCACTCATATGTGGAATCTGAGAAACTTAATAGAAGACCATGAGAAAGGAAAGAAAAAAAAATAGTTACGGGGGGGGGGGAACCATAAGACTCTTAAATACAGAAAACAAACTGAGGATTGATGGGGGTGGGGGGGGTCAGGTGGGTGAGAAAAATGGGTGATGAGCATTGAGGAAGGCACTTGTTGGGATGAGCACTGGGTGTTGTATGTAAGTGATGAATTACAGGAATCTCCCCCTGAGGTCAGGAGCACACTGTATACACTGTGTGTTAGCTAACTTGACAATAAATTATATATAAAGAATGGCCAAATAAGATAAGAACACTTTATATAAATAAATTTTAAAAAAATAAATTGAAAAAATAAAGAATTCATAAAATTTAAATAAACATTTTTTAAAAAGAGGATTCTTACATATCTTCATAAGCTTGACTGTCCAGTTTTGCTGTCTCCACTGAATAGGCTGGTAAAACAAGGGCTTCATAATAATATAATAAAATATATTGTACTAAAAAATAATAAAAAATAAAATAAAATAAAATAAAAATCCATTCTTGGGGCACCTGGGTGGCTCAGTCAGTTTAAGCGTCCGACTTCGTCTCAGGTCATGATCTCACAGTTCATGGGTTTGAGCCCCACGTTGAGCTCTGGTGACAGCTCAGAGCCTAGAACCTGAAGCCTGCTTCGGAGTCTGTCTCCCTCTCTCTCTGCCCCTCCCCCACTCACACTCTGTCTCTCTCAAAAACAAATAAACATTAAAAAAAATTAGGGATGCCTGGTTGGCTCAGTCGGTTAAATAACTAGCTCTTGATTTCAGCTCAGGTCATGATCTTGCAGTTCATGGGTTTGAGCCCCACATCGAGTTCTGCACTGATGGTGTGGAGCCTGCTTGGGATTCTCTATCTCCCTCTCTCTCTGCCCCTCCCCTGCTCATTCTCTCATTCTCTCCCTCTCTCTCTCTCTCTCTCTTTCTCAAAATAAATAAACTTAAAAAAAAATTAAAAATCAGGGCACCTGGGTGGCTCAGTTGGTTAAGCATCTGACTTCAGCTCAAGTCATGATCTTGCGGTTTGTGGATTTGAGGCCCACGTCAGGCTCTGTGCTAACAGCTCAGAGCCTAGAGCCTGTTTAGGATTCTGTGTCTCCTCCTCTCTCTGCCCCTCCCCTGCTCATGCTCTGTCTCTCTCTGTCTCTCAATAATAAATAAACGTTAAAAAAATTTTTTTAATTAAAAATCCATTCTTCATTGCTGTGCTTACAATAGTGGAACATTTCTGACAGGTAGCATGTTAACCTTTATCAATGGAGAGTTCTAGACACTACAAAAAGAAGCAGGTTTCTTCCTAGTTCTGTCATCTCTCTCTGCTTAATCCTAGGGCACTGCATAGTATACCTAGTAGAGCTCACCTCCAAAAAGTTACAATAGCACCACCCCATAGGTGTCTTCCTCACAAGGTCCCTGGCATGGCTCATTCCCTCAGGTAGCTTCTCCTAGAACTTCTTACAAAATTTACCAGTGCAGAAACCCCTTCAGGAATCTTTCCAGCATACCACCCTTGGAGACAGCAAAAGGAACAGCACCTCTCCAGAAGATGGCTTTCCACAGTACCAGAGAGGATGGCTTCCCAATGTATCACCCTTATGATCAACTTCCCAGTAAGTCCTGGTTCCACCAGTATGGCACCCCAGAAAACTCAGTGATGACAGCTGCTCCTTCTTCACAAGTTCTGGACCTTAGCCCTGGGTTAGGGACAGGGTAAGGATGGGGGTATTAAGATTTGTTCCTTCTTTAAGTACTTTGCTTCCATCCTATCAATAGAGGCTGTTCCTTCTATTCCTATATTCTTTAGAGTTGCCTTTACCTCTTGGTAGGGATTCTCCTATATTAGTAATTCTTTATGTTGAACTTTCCCTATTCAAATTACAGTGTAGTTTTTATCTTTTGATTAGACCCTAACTGATACATTGCATTTCCTGTTAAGAATTCAATTTAAACATGAGTCCTTTCTGGGAGAAGAGATGATATCACAGAACTAAAGGAATATGGAATAGACAATGAGATTATCAGCTACAAGATTTCATCAAAGACACCTACTTGGCACAGGTTCCAGCAGAACAGCTCTGAAACACATAGCCCATGTGCTAATCCTACATTTCTCTAGTGCAGCTCACCACACATTCTGAAGGCTTCAACATGTATCTCTGTTGATGTAACATGACCGCAGGCATTAGCCTCACCAGCATGTACTATCAATAAAATGTGTCAGCAATAAAAACAAGATTATTCCAAGATTCTCAAATGCTAGTATACATAATAATCCTCTAAGAAATCCTATTAAGGGGTGCCTGGGTTGCTCAGTCAGTTGAGCATCCAACTTTGGCTCAGGTCATGATCTTGTGGTTTATGAGTTCGAGCCCCATGTCAGGCTCTGTGCTGACAGCTCAGAGCCTGGATCCCGCTTTGGATTCTGTGTCTCCCTCTCTCTGTTCCTCCCCCACTCGCACTCTGTCTCACTGTCTCTCTCTCAAAAATAAAGAAAGAATAAAAAAATTTTTTAAAGAATTCCTATTAAAAAGGCATATTGCTAACCTATACACATACAAAAAGAACTTTAATTCAGGAACTCTGACGTGGAGTTCTGAAATGGGCATTTGGAACAGGTATCCTGGGTAATATTTAAACATGATCCATCAAACATATTTCAGAAACCATTCATCAAAAGTCATAAGATAATACAAACACATTGGCAATGTATCTAATACACACCAAATTTAGTAATTATTCATAATAATTAATTATGGATTTAAAAACTGAAAAATTTGGAATTCTAGACCAGAAGTTTAGTTCTATACTAAAGGTTCCTCCTTGTGAATATGAATGCATACACCAGGATTTCAGAAATACTGGAAATGATGGTAACTGGCACTAAAGTGTAAATAGTAGATACAGAGAAAGATCAACATATATGAAAGCTATTTAGGACATAAAATCAAAAGGACTCAGGAATGTATTGAATATTAAGAAATCAAGTTGTCAAGGTTAATCGCCACACTTCTGTTTTACCCAACTGGATAGATATTACTACCATTCACTGAGACAGGGAACACTGGAAGAAGTGTAAGTTTAAGGGTAAAAAAATTCTTGGTTTTGATCCATTGGGTGTGAGGTGAAATAGTCTAGTAGGTAATTATATATCCATCTGGAGTTCAGAGGATGATTTTGAGCAAGAAGTGTACATTTCTAAATTACCAGTATAAATGTAACACTTAAATTGAAAAACCGGTTGTGGTTGCCTAGGGGGTAAGTTTAAAGTAAAGAAAAAAAAAGGAGGATATAGAATGAAATCTCAAGGCGCTCAAATATTTATTGATTATAAAATAAAGGTGGTTCTAAAAAGGAAACAGCTAAAGAGGTAAAACAGTAGCCAAGAAAGCGTAATTCACAAAAGTCAAAGAAATAGTGTTTTAAAAATGACGAAATGATTGACAATGTCAAGTATAGCTAAGGTAAAGAAAATTCCTATTGAATTTGACAATATAAAAGTTTCATAGAACCAAACAGAATGTCTTCTTTATTATGGAGAGAGAATCTAATCAGGGTAGGCTGAGAAATGCTTTGGAAGAAAAGAGTATATATAATAAATTGATGCCAAAAAAATGAGCTCTGAAGTTTCAAAGTATGGCCCTCATCTAAACTGTTAAGTTTTTATAGAAAATCCACAAAAACTCCAATTATTTTTGATAGCCCTAGTTGGCTCTTTCAAGGAGAGAACATCCAGATTAACCTCTTCACTAGATGCCAATTTATCAGCTAATAATTTTTTTTATAAAAGACTCAACTAGTTTTATTGTTCCTCAACTATCTTCAAGGCTTTTTCTCTCCTCTCTTTTATAAATCTTTGATTTCGCCTTTATTTTAAAAAAAACAATAATTTTTTTAATGTTTATTTATTCTTGAAAGAGAGAGAGAGAGAGAGACAGAGCGTGAGCAGGGAAGGGGCAGAGAGAGGGAGACACAGAACCCAAAGCAGGCTCCAGGCTCTGAGCTGTCAGCACAGAGCCCAACGTGGGGCTCAAACCCATGAACCATGAGATCATGACCTGAGCCAAAGTCAGATGCTTAACCAACTGAGTCACCCAACAGTAATGTAATAACTATTTCCGTTATGAGTAAATTTGCATACAATTTTTTTTAAAGATTGGTATGAAGGGCAAAAAAGAAATAGGCCAGTAATTGGAGGGAATGTGGCATCAAATTAGAGAGACATGAGTATATTTAAAACCTGAAAGGAAGAACACAATTGGTTAGGAAAAGTTTAACATGTGAGAATGATTAATCAATTTCTTAAGATAAGATCCAAAACAAGTAAAAGAATGAGTCTTATGTAAGAAGAGGAACAATATTTGTTTAATAAGAAGAAAGGAGGAGTGAATGAGCATGGATTTAAATAAACTGTTTGGTAATTTAGGAGTTCTAACCGGTGGCTTATATATCAGGCATTTCAAGTGACTCGTTGAGAGTGTAAATGAAAATGGGACTGAGGGAATATAGGTTTGAGATGATGGCTGAAAAGGATTGAAATTCATTTCAGAAATGCAATAGAATTGCCAGGCAATATTCGAAATAATTATGTCTGAATAATCATGTCACTTTCTTCATCATTGTTTTACAACTAAGCTAAAGGCCCAAAAAGTAAATATTTGCATTTATTCAAGTTTAAGTTTTGTTAGATAAATGCAATGAAAAGAGAAAGAGGTAAACAATATTAGGAAGTTAAGAAATTCACTGTGATTAAGTACCTACTGTCTAAGCTAAAAAGAAAAATAAGTAAAAAATACTGCAGGAAGGTAAAGGAATGAATGAACCAGTAGTCTTGATGAAGTCAAAGAATGGCCAGAATAGTATTTAAAGCAATAATTGATAAGTCAGAAATTTTTAGTTCAAGAATGAGTTGCCTGGGGGTGCCTGAGTGGCTCAATCGGTTAAGCATCCAACTTCAGCTCAAGTCATGATCTGACAGTTCGTGGGTTGAAGCCCCACGTCTGGCTCTGCACTGACAGTGTGGAGCCTGCTTGGGATTCTCTCTCTTCCTCTCTCTCTCTCTCTTCCTCTCCTCCACTCATGCTCCCTCTCTCTCTTTAAAAATAAATAAATAAACTTAAAAAAAACAGCATAAAGTCTTTCCCAAAATGGAATTAAAAACCCTTAAGGTTAGAGACCGATAGTTTTCAAAATGGTCATAAAACATCTGAAAATCTAAAGTATAAAAAAATCATGAAAATAACATTAAATTTAAATAAAACCAATATAAAATTTTATAAGTAAGCATATTATAATATCATACATGTTTTTTAAATACAGGAGAAAGATTTAAGCTGATATAAGTTTTTCCTTGTCACTCTTTTACATAAATTAGGAAAGAATGATAATTAAATTTCCATTATTTATTTTTAAGAGAAAGAATGTGTCAAACTCAGAGCATCTCAGATACATGCAGGAATGTAGTGTGTAATCAAGGAGAAAAATTTTATTCTAACCTTTAGTTCCTTCTCTACCTAAGTCAAAAGATTATAAACAATATTTATTCAAAAAATCTTAACTAATTTCAAATTGATTTTCAAATGAGACAAAATATCAATTTAATTCACAATTAAGAAATGTTATACTTACCTCCTCCATCTGATTGACCTGTAGCTGAAACCACTTTAAAAAAAAGAAAGAAAGAAAGAAATACTTATTGACAAGTTATTCAAACATGTGGGTGGGTACAGGTATGTGTGTGTGTGTGTGTGTGTGTGTGTGTGTGTGTGTACTTCATCTATCAAATATTAGCCATGAACCAAACATCATTTATCCTAGGGTTCAGAATGGGGCTAATGCAACATACAACTGGAATATAACATTTTAAAATTTATATAGTTGCAAGTTTGGGAGTTCTTTTTACTTCCTCAAAACTTAGAAACCTCTTCTTCATTAGTGTGTATTTCTGTATTATAATTTCAGTAGGCTTAAACTGTAATATATTGAACATACCTTAAAAAGAGATTCCAAAATCTGGAAAATAAAGTTTTAATTAAAACATTTAAATATAAAATTATTCACTATGTTATGATATGATAAAGTATTTAATTCTCTATAATTTTCAATAAGAAAAATATACAAATTATTAAAATAAAACTATAAATCTACAATCCAAGATAACATTTTTATAATTACAGATATAGTTTTTAGTACATCATGCATAGACAACTCAGTTCTAGAAAACTGTCCACCATTATAGACATATAGTATGATACCCAAAAATAATGTACATTTTTTATTTCACATATTAGTGAATATAAATAAGGAATAAAATTAAGATTCCTCTTGGAAGAGATTTTTTTCATAAAGCATAGAGTATTTTTTTCATAAAGCATAGAGTATAATAATGAAAAGCATTATCATAAGAACATTATGTCTTCAGTAAAACTTGCTCTGTTGAAGGGCCTAAAAATTGAGATACAAAATATCATACTACTACTTGATATTTTTAATAGGAAATGCATACAACTGGTTTGGGAAACTGTGACAGAAACTGAATATCCAAAATGAATCACACAATCCTAAATACCAATATTTACCACTTAGAAAATATAATGTTTAAATGATTACATTTGAAACACACACACAAAAGCCCATTCTATCACATCCAGATAAAAGTTCTGAATTACATTGTTAAAAAAAAATTACTACATTCATTAGGGCAGGAAAAAAAAGTTACTTAAGTGAAAAATCAGACTAGTCTAAAAATTTTTTTTGCCATACTAACACTAAATCAATAGTTCAAAAAGTGTAGTCCCCAAACCAAGAGCATCAGCATCACCTAAACAATCATATTTGTTAGCAATGTAAATTCTTAGGCCGCATCCCAGCCAACTGAATCAAAAACTCTGGGAGTAGGGCCAGCAATTTGTGTTTTAACTGGGCCTCCAATTGATTCCATTGCATGCTAAAGTTTGAGAATCACTGTGCTAAATAATAAGAAATCAAAAATCTAAGCAAAAAGGGCTGAGATCCTCAACAAAAAATACCAAAGTAAATAAATATCCATGTCTGAAGAGAAATATTTTTAGTTGCATAAGGATTTAGAAACTAATGTTCACTGAGGCACACTACCTTGGAATAAACTCATTCTTTCCACTATCAAGAGATTCCAAGGTTCTCAAAACCTCCTTTCCTATCTCAGAAGATGATAGGAAACCATCATATATCAATTCACTCATTCATTATAGCCAGAGTTCAACAATTATTTAAACCACTAAAAGCCCAGAGAACAAAGGCTTTCTCAACTACTGAGGAAACCTACATCTTCAGTTCTAGTAATGCTGAACCTAGAACACTACTGACAAAAGTGGAGAATGAAAACTGACCAGAAGTGAGGAAAATCAATTTTACACAAACACTAAACAGAAAATGAAAATTCTATGAAAATATAGAGGAATGTATATAAAGTTCCCAGGAAAAATATTAAACTTATATTCTAATTTTATTTATCATTTAAATGTGAAGCCAAAATGAAACTGTTTTCAGAAATTCAAAGGTTCCCAAACGATTTCACCACACATTCTAACCTAACAAACAACAACAAAATTTATTCTTAGAAAAGTAAATATAAGAAAAAACTATAGGCAAGGTAATCAGTATATACCTTACTCTTTTGTTTGTTTCAAGTTTTTATTTAAATTCCAGTTAGTTAACATATAGTGCAATATTAGTTTCAGGAGTAGATTTAGTGATTCATCACTTACATGTAACACTCAGTGCTCGTCACAAGTGTCCTCCTTAATACCCATCATCCATTTAACCCATCATCACCGCACCCACGTCCTCTCCAGCAACCCTCAGTTTGCTGTCAATAGTTAGGAGTCTGGGATGCCTGGTTGGCTCAGTTGGTTAAAGAGAACAACCTTTGATTTTGGCTTAGGTCATGATCACACAGCTCATGAGACTGAGGCCAGCGTCAGGCTCTGCACTGGCAGCATAGATCCTGCCTGGGATTCTCATTCTCCCTCTCTCTCTGCCCATGCTCACTCTCACTCTTTCTTTCTCTTAAAATTAATAAACTTAAAAAAATTAGAATTGACTCTGTTTTATGGTTTGCCTCTTTCTCCCCCCTATGTTCATCTGTTTTGTTTCTGAAATTCCACATGACTGAAATCATATGGCATTCGCCTTTCTCTGACATTTCATTTAGCATAATACTCTCTAGCTCCATCCATGTCATTGCCAATGGCAAGATTTCATTTTTTTGATGGCTAATATCCCATTGTGTGTGTGTGTGTGTGTGTGTGTGTGTGTGTGTGTGTACCACAAATTCTTTATCCATTCATCAGTTAATGGACACTTGGGCTCTTTCCATAATTTGGCTAGTATTGATACATTGCTGCTATAACATAAATATCAGGGTGCATGTATCCCATTGAATTAGTATTTTCATAGTCTTTGGGTGAATACCTAGTAGTTCAATCACTAGATCTTGAGGTAGTTCTATGTTTAACTTTTTGAGGGACCTCTATACTGTTTCCAGAGTGGCTACATCAGTTTGCATTCCTACCAACAGTGTAGGAGGGTTTTCCTTTCTCTGTATCTTTGCCAACGTCTGTTGTTTCCTGTGTTATTAAATTTTAGCCATTCTGATAGGTGTATCTCATAGTTTTGATTCATATTTCTCTGATGATGACTGATAGTGAGTACCTTTTCATGTGTCTGTTAGCCATCAGAGTAAATACCCTACTCAAAAAACTATTAATGGGGCTGGCTCTCAATGCCACTGTAATAAAAAGCTTCCTAATGAAAAGATGGCACAATATTTTTAAGTGAAATAACAAGCTGTAACTAACATTCAGATAGGCATAGTGTGTCACTGAAACCAAGAGAAGAACATTTCAAGAAGAACAAAATGTTCAACAGAGTTATATTTGCAGAATTGTCAAGAGTCATGAACAATGAATTTAACACCATGGAGTTAGGGGGAAGCAGTCATTACTATCATTACAGGACTAGTTCAAGGGACTTTAGGGGCAGAAGTCAAACTGAAGTATAAATGAAGGGGACAAAAATTAATATAAGTATTAACAAGAGGACTATTTGGGAAAAGGTAGAGCAATATAGGAAAGCACTAGAAAAAAATGTACACTCAACGGAAGGGTTTTATAAAACTTTAAAAGCCAACAAACATTTTATTTTTTCCTATGACATTAACATACCAAAACAACATTCCCTAGTTGCTAAAATTTTCTAAAAGGGTAGAATATATTTTGATATATTTATAGGCTATTTGTATTTCCTTCGGTGTGAAATGCCTTTTTATTTCCCTTGAGCATTTTCTATTGATTTATCTTATACTTATTATAAATAAATGTTATTTATATATTCTGGATAATCCCTTGTCACTTATATGTTATCTAAGCACTTTCCCCTATTTGAACCTTCTCTTGTACATCTCTTTATGAATCTTTATACAATAGAGGTTTTAATTTTAATATAGTTGGATATTTTTGGTTTTTTCTTCTACATTTAGGTCTTTAATTCATCACAAAATGGTTTTTTTATATATACTATAAAGTAGGGATCAACTTTTGTCTTTTCATTATCCCAGAGCCATTTATTATACAGTAATCCTCTCCTTGCCTACAGTTTCACTTTCCAGTTTCAGTTACCTTTGGTCAGCCACTGTCCAGAAGCAGATATCCCTGCTTCTGACATATCATCAGAAAGTCAACAGTAGTCTTACAGTATGTCATAATGCCTATATCATTCACCTCACTGCATCTCATTAAGTAGATATTTTATTATCTCAATTATAAGAGAAAGGGTTAAGTACAGTATAATAAGATATTTTTAGAGGCCTCATTCACATAATTGTTATTGTTATGTGCCCTAATTTATTAATAGTTGTTGTTACTCTCTTACTGTTCCTAATTTATAAATTTAACTTTATCATAGGTATGCATGTATAGCATAACACACAGCATGTATGTGTGGATGTATGTATGTGTGTGTGTGTGTGTGTGTGTGTGTGTGTACTATCCATGTAGGCATCCCACTGGGGATCTGAGAACATATCCTCCACAAATCCACAGATAAGGGGGGATTATGTACTGTACTAGAGGTCATTAGTAACATATTCCATATATGAAAGGATCTATTTCTGAGTTTTTATTCAATTCCATTGGTCTATCTAGTCTTGCACCAAAAGTACACAATTATAATAAATATAGCTTTATAACAAGTTTTGATATCTGCTAGGGCAAATTGTCTCATTTTGTTCTTTTTCCTCAGACCTCATTTGTCTATTCTTGATCCATTGAACTTCTATATAAAATCCAGAATTAGTTGTAAATTTGCATCAAATAAGACCTATTTTGGGTATTTAGAGAGTGATGACAGCAAAAATGGTAGAATAGGGAACTCAAAGGGCCTATCCTACGTGGAAACATGGAAACGTGAAAACATGAGCAAAAACTGTCATGACCAAGTTTTCAGAACTCTGAAAAATAGTCAAGGCTTTACAGGAACCAAGTAATGCTGAATAAATAAAAATGTGACTTAAATACTGTAGGAGAACTTTGTGACATTTCAACAGTCTTGCCCTCCCCTAGTACAATGGTAGTCATAAAGTTGACAACCTCCATTTCTGATTTGGGTATGTGGCTCTAGAGGAAACAAAGATCTATTGCCAAGGAACTGTGTTTGTCTGTTTTGACCTTTCTGAGGGTTCTCTGAAGGACTTGCAGCTTTTGCCTTTGTTTCATCTAGCTCAGAACTCTCTCATGGCAAAAAACAAACAAACAGCTGAGTGGAGGGAATTACTCAAAAACACTGAACGGAAAATGAACAAGCCACTGCTCCCTGTAGAAAAAGATTGCAGTTGTGGCAAATAATATACATGTCAAAAGCCTAGAAGAAAAAGCTATAGCAACAGTAACTTTGGAAAATAAGGATTTTGAAAAGATCCCATATATAAGAGGAATCTAGTGAACCACATACTTACGCTGGCCAGGATTCATGCTCACAAAATATCTGAGTGACACTAAACTTTCAACTCAGGCTTATCTTTAGCTCAACGCAAACAAAAAATGAAGGCTAACTCAAGATTTGTAAACAGCTTAGCTAAGTTTTGAAGGAGTGTCCCAACACAGATCTAATCTTAAAGGAACAGGAAAAATGTTTTTCTCCTTTTATTTTTTGTGGCTCAAGGCATGTAAGAAAATCTTTGTCAAATATACTACCTGACCACAAGCTAAAAGCACAGAAACTTGAGAGATGAAATATATCAAAGAATACAGATCTTCAAGATAGTTTATTTTTATTGTTTTGTTTATTTTAGAGGGAGAGAGAGAGAGAGAACGAGCAGGAGAGAGGGGCAGAGGAGCTTGACATGACCCTGCAATCATGACCTGAGGTGAGTTGGACACTCAACCAACTGATCCACCCAGGCACCCCTCAAATAAATAGTTCAAATTTCTGATTTCCAATCTGGATTGCAAGGAGTCAGATCAATCACTCTGTCCTAACAATAAAAGCTGAACGAACTGAAAATCAACAATTCATCTTATGTCCATCACAAAATTGAGGTCACAGAGCAAATCACAGCACCAAAAATGGAAGAGACAGACAGGTGATACTGAGAATCATAAATTCCCAGAGCAGAAATCCCTAAGAACAAATCTCCCCAAATTTGACATGTAAGTAGGGATTTATATGAAGTAAAATGACCAAGAGATCTTTAATAAGATTAACAACTGTTTTCTTCTCAGAAACTACGGACATCAGAAGGTAGCGTGATGGCATATTTTAAATGAAATTAAGAAAAGAATACTATATGCCAAGTGTTATATACCTGGCAAGATTATACTTCAAAAATGAAGGAGAACTTAAGAAAAGATAATGCCATAATTAAGTGTAAGAAAATTATGGATAAAAAATTTAAAATATGACATCATATACATAAACTGCAAAGGAGGGAGTAAAAAAGAACAAAAAGAAGTTTTTTAGAATGTGTTTGACTTAAATGACTGGCCACTTAATACAGACTGTTATGTACTTACGATGTTATATATGAACTTCATGCTAACCACAAACCCAAAATCTATAAAAGATACAGAAAAAAAAAGAGAAAGAAACCAAATATAACACTAGAGAAACTCATAAATCACAAAGAAAGAAAGAGAAGAAAGAACGAAGCAGAGAACTACAAAAAAATTAAATAAATTTTAAAAATTAAATAAATAAATTTAATTAACTAATTAATTAATTAAATGACAATAAGTACATACTTATCAATAATTACTTTAATATAAATGGCCTAACTTGTACCCCAATGTTTATAGCAGCACTCTCAACAATAGCCAAATTGTGGAAAGAGCCTAAATGTCCATCAACTGATGAATGGATAAAGAAATTGTGGTTTATATACACAATGGAATACTACATGGCAATGACAAAGAATGAAATATGGCCTTTTGTAGCAGCGTGGATGGAACTGGAGAGTGTGATGCTAAGTGAAATAAGCCATACAGAGAAAGACAGATACCATATGGTTTCACTCTTATGTGGATCTTGAGAAACTTAACAGAAACCCATGCGGGAGGGGAAGGAAAAAAAAAAAAAGAGGTTAGAGTGGGAGAGAGCCAAAGCATAAGAGACTGTTAAAAACTGAGAACAAACTGAGGGTTGATGGGGGGTGGGAGGGAGGGGAGGGTGGGTGATGGGTATTGAGGAGGGCATCTTTTGGGATGAGCACTGGGTGTTGTATGGAAATCAATTTGACAATAAATTTCATATATTGAAAAAAATAAAATAAAATAAATATAAATATAAATGGCCTAATTCTTCAATCAAAGACATAGGGTGGCATAATGGATTAAAAAATATATAATCATCTACATGTTGCCTATAAAAGACTCAACTCAGACCCAAAGACACATGCAGACTAAAAGTGAAGTGATGGAAAAATATTAACCATACAAATGGAAGCAAAAAAAGAAGTAATATTTACATCAGGTAAAATAGTTTTAAACAAAGACTAATAAAATACAAAAAGGGCATTACATAATAATAAAATAAAGAGAACAATCAAACAAGAGAATATAACAATTATAAATATGAATGCACCCAAATTAGAGCACCTAAATATGTAAAGCAAATATTGACAGACATAAAGGAAGAAACTGGTTATAATACATTAATAGGAGGAGACTTTAACATCTCACTTACATCAATGGATAGATCATTCAGGTAGAAAATCAATAAGGAAACAGAATCTCTGAATGACACATTAGACTAGTTGGACATAACACATATATAAAGAACATTCCATCCAAAATAACAAAATACATATTCTTCTCAAGTGCACATGGAACATTCTCCAGAAGACATCATATTAACATATGACACAAAACAAGTCTGAATAAATTTTAAAATACTGAAATCATACCATGCATCTTTTTCAACCACAGTGGTATGAAACTAGAAATCAATCATAAGACAATGAAAAGAACACGAACATGTAAAGGCTAAACAACAGGCTACTAAACAACCAATGAGTCAATGAAGAAATCAAAGAAAAATGTAGAAATATATGGAGACAAATGAAAACACAATAGCCCAAAATCTTTGGGACACAGCAAAATCAGTATTAAGAGGGAGATAGTTAGCAACACAGGCCTACCTCAAGAAACAAGAAAAAGCTCAAAAGCAATCTAACCTTACATTAAAATGAACTAGGAAAAGAACAAACAAAGCCCAAAGAGATTAAAAGTAAGAAAATAATAAGATCAGAGTACAAATAAATAACATAAGACTTCTTAAAAAGGAAAAGATCAACGAATGAAACCAAGAGCCGGTTTGTTAAAAAGATAAACAAAATTGATAAGCCCTTAGCCAGACTCATCAAGGAAAAAAAAAAAAGAAAAGACAAACTCAAATAAAATCAGAAACAAAAGAGAATAAACAGCTTACACCACAGAAATACAATGCAATATAAGAGAAAACGATGAAAAATTATACATCAGCAAATTGGACAACCTAAAAGAAATAAATAAATTCTTAGAAACTGAATCAGGAAGATAGAAAAATCTGAAGGCCAATTACTAGTATACTAGTAATGAAATTGAATCAGTAATCAAAAACTTGCCAAAAAAATAAAAGTCTAGGACTAGACAGATTCATAGGTGAATTCTGCCAAGCACTTAAAGAATAGTACTTATTCTCATACTATTTCAAAAAATAGAAAAGAAAAGGAAAGTTCCCAAATTCACTTTATAAGGCCAACATTATTCTAATATCAAAATCAGACAAGGACACCACAAATAAAAAAACTATAGGTCAATATCTCTGATGAACATAGATGGAAAAATTCTCAGCAAAATACAGGCAAACCACATTCAACAATACATTAAAAGGATCATTCACTGTGATCAAGAGGAATTTATTCTGGGGGTGCAAGAATGGTTCAATATTTGCAAATCAATGTGAAACTTCATATCAACAAAAGAGAAGGATTAAAATCCATATGATCATCCCAATAGGTGCAGGAAAAGCATCTGACAAAATCAACAGCCATTGATGATAAACTCTCAATAAAGTGGGTTTAGAAGAAACATACATCAACATAACAAAGGCCATATAGTTAAAAAAAAAAAAAAAAAGGAAAAAGAAAAGGGAAAAAAAAAAACAGGGCCGGGGAACCTGAGTGGCTCAGTCAGTTAAGCAACCAACTCTGGATTTTGGCTCAGATCATGACCTCACAGTTTGTGAGATTGAGCCCCGCATCAGGCATGGAGCCTGTTTGGGATTCTCTCTCTCCTCTCTGCCCCTCTCCACTCTCAAAATAAATAGATATTAAAAATTTTTTTAATGGCTAACATCATACTCAATGAGGAAAAATTTGGAGCTTTTCCCTTAAGGTCAGGAACAAAACAGGATGTCTACTCTCACCACTATTATTCAACATAGAAAGAAGTGTTAGCTATAGCAATCAGGCCAGAAAAAAAATGCAAGGCAACCATTTTGGTAAGGAAGAAGTTAAACTGTCATTATTTCCATATGGCATAATAATACACACAGAAAACTCTAAACTATTAGAACTATTAGAAATAAGAAATTAATTCAGTAACATTGTAGTGTATAAAAATAATACTCAGAAATCTGTTTCATTTCTATAAACTTATAGAAATTAGCAGAAGGAGAAGTTAAGAGAACTTACAATTATACCAAAACAAAAACTAAATACCTAGGAATAAATTTAACAAAGGTGGTGAAAGACATGTACTCTGAAAACTATAAAACACTTATGAAAGAAATGGAAGATGACACAAACAAATGTAAAGATATTCCATGCTAATGGATTGAAAGATTTAATATTCTTAAAATGTCCATACTACCCAAAGCAATCTGCAGAGTCAATGCAATCCCTATCAAAATACTAACATACTAGCATTTTCACAAAACTAGAATAAGTAATCCCAAAATTTATATAGAACCACAAAGACTGCAAATAGCCAATGCAGTCTTGAAAAAGAAAAACAAAGCTGGAGGTATCAGAAGTCCAGATTTCATGATACACTACAAAGTGGGGCAGCTGGGTAGCTCAGTTGGTTGACCATCTAACTTAATTTCTGCTCAAACTCTTAATTTCTGCTCAGTGATGATCTCAGTGTTGTGGGATCGAGTCCCACATCAGAATCCATGCTGAGCATGGAACCTGCTTGAGATTCTCTCTCTCTCTCTCTCTCTCTCTCTCTCTCTCTCTCTCTCTCTCTCTTCCCCCCCCCGCCCCCACCGTGCCCTTCTCACTGCTTGCATTCTCTCTCTCTCTCTCTCTCTCTAAAAAAAAAACAAAGAAAAAAAAGATACACTACAGAGCTGTAGTAATAAAAACAGTATGATACTGGCGCAAAAATAGACTCATAGATCAATGGAACAAAATAGAAAATCCACAAATAAACCCTGCTTATATGGTCAAATAATCCACAACAAAGAAGGCAAGAATATACAATAGGGAAAGACACTCTCTTCAATAAATGGTGCTAGGAAGACTAGAGAGCTATATGCAAAAGAATCAAACTGAATTTTGCACAGCTAGAAAATTGATCTGAGGATTAACACAACAATCTGCATAACTTGAGCCACAGAATTCAATAGGTACACAGCAGAGAGGTGAACTGGGGGAGAGAGAAGCCACAGAGGATAGGAAGCTGTTTTTGCAGATAGAGGAAACAGAAAAGGGGGGAGAGTGCAGGAAAAGTACTCCCCCAAAAGTAGCTGCAGAGAAAGAGAAAGAGTGGAAATACCCACAAGTAACCGAACAAGAAAGGGAGAAAGGAAAAAGGAGACGGTTTCAATACCATTAGCACTCTATAAACAGAGGAGCACAGAGTCTGGAAAAAACTCCACAGCTCAATACCTGATGGAACTCTGGTGGGAAGGGTGAATCCTCAAGAGCAGACAGTGAGGTCCGAGGGGTCTACAGCCCACATGGGAAGAAGTGGTTCCCCTGCTAGGAGGGAATTTGGTAGAAGCCACAGAGCCTCCCTACAGGCAAAGGTCCCAGCGGACCCCAGAGAACAGCCATGTTTGCTGGTATTGGAACAAAGACACTAGGGTGCTTCAGATGAAACCTGGCACTGGCTGTGTGTTGCATTTGCCATAATCTCTGAACCTCTGCTGCCATGCAATCACAGAAACTTTTTCTGGGGCAAGTAGGCACCATCCACAATCTCTGAACCACTGCAAAAGCATGACCACACAAAAGTTCCCAGGGGCAAGCCGGCAGCCAGCCATTGCCCAGCAAGGGCGTCCCCTAGAGGGTCAGAGTGGATGCTGCAGGGCTCTCAGAAGTGAGGAGTATGGAAACACAGCCCCATATGACATATAATTCATGAGGAAGGTGCCACCTGGCAGGCTGACAGTTTGGATATGTACAGTGTAGAAACAGGAAGTGGATGGAAGCTGGAGACAAAGGAGGGGTACTTGATGACTGGTTGTTGAGGACACAGAGTTCTGACATCAGAGACTGGGAAGCTGGGTGACATCAATTAAACCTCTCCCATGCATGCATGCCACACCAATCCACCCCAGTCACCTAAGCAGAGCCACATAGTGGCAGAACAGAGCCATTACACCAAGCCTCATCCAACTGTGCCAACCAAGCTCAGACCCTAGAGCACAAGTCTGTCTGCCTGCTTAGTGTACGAACTATAAAGTGCTTCACAGTTAGACTTCTAGGGGAAACTGGATGTAATTTTATTGGGATTTCATTCTGTTTGCTGCTCCATCTATTCATTACTTCTTTATTCTGTTTTCTTTTTTTTGTTTGTTTCATTTATTTTTCTTTTCTTATTCTTGGATACAGAAAAAGAAAAAATTTATTTTTATTTTGTTTTTTAATTTTTTCAATTTTTACTATATTTTTTTATTTTTGGAAATGTTTTATTCTATTTTACTTTCTTCATTTCATTTTATTCTATTTTATTATATACTTTTTCAAAATTTTTAAGCATTTCCTTTTCTTTCTTTCCTTTTTCCTCTATTCTATCAAGCTTCTTTCAATAACCAGATGAAAACACACTAGGATCTAGCTTCCTTTATTTAACTTTTTATGTTGTTTTTAATTTTTTAATTTTAATTTTTTTATTTTATTAATTCTTTTTCTTCCTCCAAAAATGACCAAATGAAGGAATTCATCCCAAAAGAAAGAACAGGAAGAAAGGACAGCCAGGGACTTAATCAACACAGATATAAGGAAGATGTCTGAACTAGAATTTAGAATCACAATAATAAGAATACTAGCTGGGGTTGAAAAAGCATAGAATCCCTTTCTGCAGAGGAAAAGGGGTAAAATCTAGTCAGGATGAAATTAAAAATGGTAAAACTGAGATGCAATCTTGAATGGATGTCATGGCAGCAAGGATGGATTGAAGCAGAGCAATGAATCACCAATATAGAAGGTGAAATTATGGAGAATAATGAAGCAGAAAAAAAAAGAGGAAAACTAAGGCAAAACAGCACGACATAAGAATTAGAGAACCCAGTGGCTCATTAAAAAGGAATAACATCCAAATCATAGGAGTCCCAGAAGATACAGAGAGAGAAAAAGGGGTACAAGGTCTATGTGAGCAAATCACAGTGGAAACCATTTCTAACTAACCTAGGGAAGGACACAGACATCAAAACCAAGAAGCACAGAGAACTCCTGTGCTTCAACAGAAACTGACCATAAACAAGGCATATCATAATCAAATTCACAAAATACATAGGAAAGGAAAGATTTATGAAAGCAGCAATGGAAAAAAAGTACTTAACCTATAAGGGAAGACAGACCAGGTTCATAACAGACCCATCCACAGAAACTTGGCAGGACAGAAAGGCATGGCAGGATATATTCAGCATGCTGAACTGGAAAAATATACAGCCAAGAATTCTGTATCCAGCTAGGCTGTCATTAAAATATTGCTAAAATGTCAATACTACCCAAAGCAATCTACACGTTCAATGCAATCCCTATCAAAATTGCACCAGCATTCTTCTCAAAGCTAGAATGAACAATGCTAAAATTTGTATGAAACTAAAAAAAGACCCCAAAAAGCCAAAGTAATGTTGAAAAAGAAAACCAAAGTGGAAGGCATCACAATCCCAGACTTTAGTCTGTACTACAAAGCTATAAGAATCAAGACAGGATGATATTGGCACAAAAACAGACACATAGACCAAAGGAATATAATAGAGAACCCAGAAATGGACGCACAAATGTATGGCCAACTAATTTGTGATAAGGCAGGAAAGAATATCCAATGGAATAAAGACAGTCTCTTCAGCAAATGGTGTTGGGAAAACTGGACAGCTACATGCAGAAGATTGAACCTAGACTACTTTCTTATACCCTTATACCATACACAAAAATAAACTCAAAATGGATGAAAGACCTAAACATAAGTCAGGAAGCCATCAAAATCCTAGGGGATAAAGCAGGCAAAAACTTCTTTGACTTCAGCCACAGCAACTTCTTACTCAACATGTCTCTAGAGGCAAGGGAAACAAAAGCAAAAATGAACAATTGGGACCTCATCAAAATAAAAATCTTCTGCATGGAGAAGGAAACAATCAGAAAAACTAAAAGGCAACTGATGAAATGAGAGAAGATATTTGCAAAGACTTATCAGATAAAGGGTTAGTATCCAAAATCTATAAAGAACTTATCAAACTTAACAGCCAGAAAACAAATAATCCAGTGAAGAAAAAGCTAAAAGACATGAATAGACACTTTTCCAAAGAAGACATCCAGATGGCCAACAGACATATGAAAAAATTCTCAATGTCACTCATTATCAGGGAAATACAAATCAAAACCACAATGAGATACCACCTCATACCTGTCAGAATGGCTAACATTAACAACTCAGGCAACAACAGATGTTGGCAATGGTAGCCATTCTTTCTTCAAGTTTTTTCATCAATATCTTTTTTATAAGATTTTTTTTTTATTTTTTTTTCAACGTTTATTTATTTTTGGGACAGAGAGAAACAGAGCATGAACGGGGGAGGGGCAGAGAGAGAGGGAGACACAGAATCGGAAACAGGCTCCAGGCTCTGAGCCATCAGCCCAGAGCCCGACGCGGGGCTCGAACTCACGGACCGCGAGATCGTGACCTGGCTGAAGTCGGACGCTTAACCGACTGCGCCACCCAGGCGCCCCTTTCATCAATATCTTATAGTTCTTAGTGTACAGATATCTCATATCCTTGGTTAAACCTTTCCCTAAGTATTCTGTTCTTTAATTCTTCACTTTCAACCCTTCTGTATTTTTTTTAATGTTTTTATTTATTCTTGAGACAGAGAGTGACAGAGCATGAGTGGGGAAGGGGCAGAGAGAGAGGGAGACACAGAATCTGAAGCAGGCTCCAGGCTCTGAGCTGTCAGCACAGAGGCCGACACAGGGCTCGAACTCACAGACTGTAAGATCATGACCTGAGGCGAAGTCAGACACTTAACCAACTGAGCCACCCAGGCGCCCCAACACTTCTGTATTTTTATGCTTTAATATATTTCTAGTAAACATATAGTTTAAATTCATTTTTAACCAAATTTTTTCCTTTAATTGGTATATTTACTGACATATTTAGATTTATTTCCATTATCTACTTTCTAATTATTTTTTTCTCTCTTTTTTTAGAATCTTTTGGATTTTTTTTGTCATTCAATTTTCCTCTACTAGGATAAAAATTCGACACATAACATATATTTTTTAAAAGAAATTTTAATAGGAATACCTAACTTATTAAAGTCATTACTATTCTCCCAAACAAGGACCTTAGATTATATTTCAATTGCAATTAATTCCAAGTCTAAGTTCTCTCCTGATGTACGTGATAATTATCATGCATTTTTATTCTATCATATTTTCTAATCCATAAGATTTGATTATTAATATATATTTATGTTACATGTATATACATATATACACGTATTCAATATTTACTACATTTATCATGTAGTTTGCTCTACTTGTTACTCAGACCTTTCCTCTGGATTATTTTTCTCTCTCCAAAAAAACATCTCATAGTATTTCTGTTTTTATTGAAGTATAATTGACACATGTTACATTAGTTTCAGACATACAACATAGTGATTTGACAACTTTATATATTATGCTATGTTCACCACAAGTGTAGCTATCATCTGTCACCATACAACATGATTACAGTACCATTTCCTATGCTTTAACTTTCATCCCTCTGACTTATTCATTACATAACTTAAAGCTGGAAACTCCCACTCCCCTTTACTCCTTTTTGTCTACTCCCATCATCTCTAGCAGCCACCTGTTTGTTCTCCATATGTATGGCTGTTTCCGTTTTTTCTTTGTTTGTTGATTTGTTTTGTTCTCTAGATTCCACATATAAGTGAAATCATATGGCATTTGTCTTTCTCTAACTTATTTCACTTAGCATAAAACACTCAAAGTCCATTCATGTTGTCACAAATGGCAAGGTCTCATTCTTTTTATGGCTGAGTAATCTTCCATTGCATATAGATACCACATCTTCTTTATCTATTCATCTATTGATGTACATTGGGTTGCTTCTATATCTTAGCTGTTGTAAATAATGCTGCAATGAACATGAGGGTATATACATATATTTTTGAGTTAGAGTTTTTGCCTTCAAATAGGTAAAACTAGTAAGGAAAAAGAAAAAAGAACTAATCCAAGTAACTCATGAATACAGAATTTAACATACACCTTATACTCAGTCTTGGGAAAGAGTACTGCCAAGGGATGAGGTAGGGGGATAGTATAAAAGAAATCATGAAATCTCTTTAGTAGATTTGTTTTTATAGTGATATAACAAGAAATCCTTAAACAATCTTGTAAGTATTATAAGGTTGAGCAAAAGAATAAATGTGTTGATGTTAAGAGTTAGGATTCTCACTATGGAAAGAAGGAGTATACATATGAAATTGAGGAAGGCAAGAACAAGCCCTGAGGTGAGAAACTAGAATTAAAGGTGTCTCTGAGATTTTGAGATTTCTAAATGTGTCTGTTCATGTGTGTGTGTGTGTGTGTGTGTGTGTGTGTGTGTGTGTGTGTGTACATGTGCACTTTATTTTTCTGTAGAAATATGAGCATGTGAACTATGTATATGGTATGTGTGCATACCTGTATACATTTCCTAGTTCTGTCTGCTGAAACAGCATAAAAGCAAAGACACTCCAGAATCACTGGGCATTTTTAATATCATTCCTCATTAAAGAAATAAGACTTTGTCAGCAAGATAGTGAATATGAAGCCTGAAACCCTCCTTCCCCCACAAAGACAGGGATTTTACATCAAACAAACCAAATGCCTCTGAGAAGTCCAAAAACCAGTTAAACTTTAACGTTTCCTGTACCTTAGGCAAGGACAAGACCAACCACATCAACATGAAACACCACTTAAAAAAAAAAAAAAAACTTATACTCTCAACATTAACTTCCCAGAGCTTCTCCCTATCCTGACACTGTAGCACAATTGGGAAGAAATCCCCAACTCTTGTCTTCCCCTTGGGGATGGAAAGGAGTAGAACACATATTCAACACTCTGATTTGGAAGCCAGGAGGTTGCCCAAATGGCCAGTTTCCCTCTTGCCTCTATCCAAGAATTGACAGCAATAGGGTGCCAGAATCTCTGAGAACTAAGACCATCAACCATTCACCAGAGTACATGAAGCACCAGAGATTGCAGTACCAAAAATAGACACTAGGTGGAGTTCCTTACTGAAATTTATAACAGCACCACTGGGAGTACCTGCCTCAAAGATTACACACATAAACCCAGAGGGAATGCCTACCCAAAAAGGGCCTAAGAAACCTCCAGTATCTAGGCAGGCTGAATGGAGAAAGTCTTCCCTATAGGAAATCAGACCACAAAGTCTGGAAGAGATGCCAAAATTCTAACAACAAAAAGTAACAAGACATAGAAAGAGGGAACCATGGCACATTCAAACAAACAAATTAAATCTCCACAAACTAATCATTTTTTTAAAGTTTATTTATTTTTGAGAGACAGAAAGAGCACAAATGGGGGAGGGGCAGAGAGAGAGGGAGACAGAGAATACAAAGCAGGCTCCAGGTTCTGAGCTGTCAGCACAGAGCCCTACATGGGGCCCAAACCCACAGACCGTGAGATCATGACCTAAGCCAAAGTGAGATGCTCAACCAACTGAGCCACCTAGGTGCCCCTCCAGAAACTAACTTTAAAGAAACAGAAATGTATGAATTACGAAGAATTCAAAATTGTCATCATGAAGATACTTAATGAGCTAAAAGAGAGCACAAGACAACCAAAGGAAATGAGAAAAACCATACATAAACATGAGAATATCAAGAAAAAAAATAAAAACTATGAAGAAAAACCACACAGAAATTCTGGAACTAAAGAATACAATAATTGAATTGAAAAATCCATTACAGGAATTCAACAGCTGACTTGACCAATTAGAAGAAAGAATCAGAAAACTATAAGACAAGATCTTCAAAATAATCAAGACAGAAAAGGAAAAAAAAGGAAAGAATGAAGAAAAATAAAGAGAGCCTAAAGGACATATGGGATACCATGGAACGGTACAAAATATGAATTATGGGAACTGAAGAAGGAAGAAAAAAGAAACAGGCATGGAACTTATTTGAAGAAATGATAAAAATTTCCCAAATCTGAAAAGAAAATAGACATACAAATTCAAATAGCTTAAAGATCTCCAATTAGGAAAATATCAAAAGAAATCTACACTGAGATATATCATACTAAACTGTCAAAAGTCACAGAGATAGAATCTTGTCAACAGCAAGAAAAATAGAACACATTACATATAAGAAAGTTTATACCAGATCATCAGCAAATTTTTAACCATTAGATTATGGGCTACTAGGGAGCACTGAAAGAAAACTGCCAAACAAAAATACTATATCTTGCAAAACTATCCTTCAAATATAAGGGAGAAATCAGGACTTTCCCAGATAAAAAGAACTGCTGAAAAGAATTCATTACCACTAGACCTTCTTTATAAGAAACCCTGAAGGAGTCCTAAAAGTTGAAGAGAAATAACAATAAACATCAACACAAAACCATACAAAAATATAAAATTCCCTTACAAATATAAACGTATCAACAAATATCCTGTAGTATTCTTAAGCAGGCAAATAAATCACTTATAAATTTGGTACAGAATTTTTTAAGATGAAAACTAATTATAAACTTAAGTTAATGGGCATACAATGTAAAAAGAGGTAATTTATGTCATGAATAACATAAAGTAGGAGAGGCAGGGATGTAAATAGTAGAGTTTTTATATGTAATTGAAGTTGTTATCCATTTAAAATAGATTGTTGTAACTTTAATAAGTTTTATATAATTGCAATGGTAACCACAAAGTAAATAACTATAGAATATAAACAAGGGGAAACAAGAAGGGAATCAAAATACATCACTACAAAAAAATCAACAAAACACAAAAGAAGATACCAAGAGAGAAAAAGAGGAACCAAAAGCTACCAAACAGAAAGCATAAACAAAATGGCAATAGTAAGCATCTCCTACAAGTACTATATGCTGCCCCTAAGAGGCTGTCTTTAAATCTTAGAACTCACACAGGCTCCAAGTAAAAGGCCAGAAGAAGATATTCCATAGAAACAGGAACTTAAAGAGAGCAAGGGTGGCCATTCTTAGACAAAATAGAGATTAAGACAAAACTGTCAAAATATAAAGAAAAAAGAAAGATATATATAATGATAAAAGGGCCAGTTCACTAGAAATATATAACAATTATAAATATATATGCACCTAATATTAAAGCACCCAAATATGTGAAGCAAACAATAACAGAACTAAAGGGAGAAACAGACAGCAACACAATAATATTAGGACATTTCAATATCCCCACTTTCAGTTATGGCAAGAACAATCAGACAGAATATCAATAAGAAATGAAGGACTAGAGGCGCCTGGGTGGCTCAGTCGGTTAAGCATCTGACTTCAGCTCAGGTCATGATCTCGTGGTTCGTGAGTTCAAGCTCCGCGTCAGGCTCTGTGCTGATAGCTCAGAGCCTGGAGCCTGCTTCAGATTCTGTGTCCCTCTCTCTCTCCGCCCCACCCCTGCTTGTGCTCTGTCTCTCTGTCTTTCAAAAATGAATAAACATAAAAAAAATTTAAGAAATGAAGGACTAAACAATACTGTAAAATAGAAATACATAACAAACATATACAGAACACTCCACCTAATGACAGCAAAATACATGTTCTTCTCAAGCACTCATGGAACATTCTCCAAGACAGACTACATGTTAAGGACACAAAACAAGTTTTAACAAATTTTAAGATCAAAATCACACAAAGCATCTTTTTAAACACAATGGTATAAAATTAGAAATCAATAGTAGAAAGAAAAAAAATCCACAAATATGTGAAAATTAAATAACATGCTCTTGAACAATCCATGGATCAAAGAAAAAATCATAATGGAATTTAGAAAATATCTGAAGATAAATGAAAACAAAACATAAAATACCAAAACTATGAGATTTGGCAAAAATCAGTACTAAAAGTTTATGGTGGTAAGTGTTTACATTTAAAAAGATCACAAACTGAGACACTTGGGTTGTTCAGTTGGTTAAGCATCCAACTTTTGATTTCAGCTCAGGTCATGATTTCATGGTTCCTGAGGTGAAGCCCTACATCAGACTTTGCACTAACAGTGCTGAGACTGCTTGGGATTCTCTATTCCCTTCTCTCTGTCTCTCTCTTTCTCTCTCTCAAAAATAAATAAATATTCAAAAAATAAATTAAATAAATAAAAAGATCACAAACAATAATCTTTTATCTAAAGGAACAAAAAAAAATTTGTTTAAAGCCAGAGTTTGCAAAAGAAAGGAAATAATAAATATTAGAGCAGAGACAAATGAAATAGAGATAGGAAACAAAAATGATACCAAGAGTTGTTTTTAAAAAGATTAACAAGGGGACGCCTGGGTGGCTCAGTCAGTTAAGCCTCTGATTCTTGATTTCAGCTTAGGTCATGATCTCATAGTTCGTGAATTCAAGCACATCAGCCTCTGCCTGACAATGTGGAGCCTGCTTGGGTTTCTCTCTCTGCCCTCCCATGCTCACATTGTCTGTCTGTCTCTCTCCCTCTCTCTCACAATAAATAAACTTAAAAAATAAAAAAAAAAAAGATTAACAAAAGTAACAAGCTTTAGCTAGATTAACTATGAAAAAAAGAGAATATTCAAATAATTAAAATTAGAAATGAAAGAGGATATATTACAATGATGTCCACTTTGCTCAAAGACAAAAGATCATAAAAGACTACTATACACAATTATATGCCAAAATATTGGATAACCTAGAAGAAATGGATAAATTCCTAGAAACATATAACCTACTGAGGCCAAACCATGAAAAAATTAAAAAATCTGAACAGATCTATAACTAGTGAGGAAACTGAAGCAGTAATCAAAAACCTCCCAACAAAGAAAAATCCAGAACGAGACGGCTTCACTGGGGCATTCTATCATTTAAAACACCAACCCTTCTCAAACTCTCCCAAAGAATCAAAAAGGAGGAATTCTCCAAACCTATTCCATGAGGCCTGCATTATCCTGATATCAAAACGAGACAAAGACACAAGAAAACTACAGACCAATATCCCTGATAAATAATGATGCAAAAATCTTAAACAAAATACTAGCAAACAGAATTCAAAAGCAAATTAAAAGGTAAAACCAAGTAGGATTTATGTCTGGAACATAAGCCTGGCTCACTATTTGTAATAACATGAAACAATGTAATACACCACATAAACAAATGAAGGACAAGAACCACATGATCATCTCAATAGATTCAAGAAAAGGTTTTGATAAAATTCAACTCCTTGATGGTTAAAAAAAAAAACCTCAATAAACTAAGAATAGAAGAAAACTAAGTCAGCATAAAAATCCTTATGTAAACAGGCCACAACAAATTTTTGTTTTCTTCATGCATGTCTTTTTTAAAATTTTCATTAATTATGACATATTGCCTTTGTAATATAATTTACCTTATTAAAAACACTAAAATAAAAATACTATTAATACTATATTTTCATCTGTAAATATGAAAATACCAATGACTCTATCAATTCACAGATCTAAATGCCTATGTTAAGAATAAAAAAAATGATACTTTCTAATGCCTTTTGTAACTCATTAAGGCATTGTATCTAGACTAATATTGCTACATGATATTACATCCAAATTCAAACAACCAACATAGCTTTAAAATATTTTATCACTATAATTATTTTAATAGCAATTTTTAATAAATATAAAATGTATTAGTATAAAATTTATTAACAGTACCAATAATTTAAATTAAAACAATAAATGATATTTTAGATTTGATAATTTATGCAGAATACATACATGACGTTCTTCCTTAGCTGCTTCTTCTAACTGAGCTGCAAATTGTGAACAACATATCAAGAATGAATTCAGATCATCCCCAACCTTTTGAAAAGAATAAAACAAAGTTACTTTTAATTTCAGAACCCATATGCATACCCATCTATATTTTAGTACATTTGTTTTTAAAAATAATTTTTGTCTATAATTTATGTCCCTTCAAACATATAAGACAAGAAATTGTGCTCCAAATGCTATACTAGCAAATTCTCCCAGAAAGTGGAAGAGAGTACATTCTGGGGAGTGGCCCATGAATGACATACCCAACTATGCATCTCTTCTCATTCTCCTCTACATAGTTGTAGAAAATCAAGCATCCCAGATTTAGACTCCTGAAATTTATGAGCAGCCAAAAAAAGGTAGCAATTCTGTATATACCTTATAAATATCTCTTTGTGTTAGAAAATTAACGCTAATTATAACTTCTGAATATAAGTATACTTATCAAGAGCTATAGTCTTTCACCCTCAATAAGCAAATGAAGACTTTGAGGAAAAAATAGTGACAGATTAAAATGTTACAATGACTTAAAAAAAAAGTCACAATGACTGAATCTTTTATAGTAGAGTGGTGATTTGTAAATCAGAGACAACCTATGACAAACAAATCTAGATGCTTATAAACAGTTAGGATTCTCATAGAGTGTTCTCCATGAGGAATATGCTTATTCAATGTCACATTTTAAAACATACTCATACGCTCATATATTTTTTTTGTCATGGTAAAGATCTATACCCCTATAGAAGAGTGGGAAAACTGAATTAGTCATTCAGGAGAGCAGGAAAATGAATGAACTAGAGTTACTAATCATAAATATGAGACTATACACATGCTTGAGGACCATCTTCTATTCAGATTTAGAAGCCACAAATATAGGGATTGATTTGATCAGGGTTGCAGTTTAACAAAATAAAATCAATAAAGCATGACAAGGCAAGAGAGTTAAGTACCTATGTGTGGGAGCAATAATAATAAGGGAACATGGAATTTAAGCTAGGTAAGTAAGAATAGAAGAAGTATTTGGGACAGTAAAATGTAATAGGACCAATGGATTATAGTTCCCAATGGAATCAAAGGACTTTTGGAGTCAGAATATTAGACAGACTAAGTGGGAAAGATAAGAGGTAGTGACCAGAAATTAAGATGATTGAAACTTAAATTACGGAAAAGTAACAGTTATTGGTTATGACAAAGACTAAAGGATATCATCTTGTTGGTTAGTGGCTGACATAGAAGATAAGATCATTAGAGTGAATGATCATTCAGTGAACTAAGAGGCCACATTATTTGGAAAGATCTTCTACATGGATATTAAAATCATCAAAAATTATGACAACAGTGCTGTAAGACAAGTAGACTACCAGTATAATACAGACTGTTAGTCACCTACTAATTATTATGTTTTTCCTTGAGGATATTGAAAAGGAGAGGACATAAGGAAAACGTGATGAACTGAATTCCACAGAATACTTTGCAGATGAGCAAAGAACCAAAGCCATATCCATACCTAAAGGGAGCATGGTGGAGAAAGAAGAGCACTTGGCCTAGTTGTGCCAAGTATGCCAAGTCAGCCACGTCAAAAAGCAGGCCTACCATTGACAAACAGAATTCAGAGTATGAAGAAAAACCAGCTGAGCCTTTGACAGCCATTTAAGCTGGCAGATAGACTAGAATGAGAAAAGCTCCTAAGGCAAATCACTGAACCCAAACATTTTTCTTCTACCAAACTCCTCCCCATCTCAATTTTGCCATAAAGATGGCAGAAAAGGAGGCCTATGTACCCATTAGGAATGGTCAGAATTAAAAAGACTGACAATACCAATTCTGGTAAGAATGCGCAGCCACCGGAACTCTCATAGAGAGCTGGTAGTAACATACAATGATTCCGCCATGTTGGGAAACAGTTTATGAGCAATCGCTCATAAAGTTAAACACGTATTTATAACTCATCAATCCTATTCCAAAGAAACTATCCACGATGAATAAAAACATATATCCTCACAAAGACTTGTACACAATGTCCACAGAAGCTTCACTCATAACAGTCAAAACAGTTACTGCATCCAACCACCTAAATGTTTATTAACTGGCGAATGGATTACAAACTGTGGGATAGTCATACAATGGAATACTCTTCACACCAAAGAAACAAACTACTGGTATACAGAACAACATGGATGAATCTCAAATACATGATGAAGTGGGGAAGGCTATATATATATATATGTGTATATATATATATATACATATATATATATGCATATATATATACACATATATATATATATAAAGACTACATATTATATGATTTTATTTATATGACATTCTAGAGAAGGTAAAAGTATAGTGACAGATCAGTGTTTGTCTAGAGCCAGGGTGGGAGGAAAGAACTGACTGTAAGTGGGATACAAGGAAGTTTTTGGGGATAACAAAATGTTTTATAGTTTGGCAATTACACAACTATAAAAAGGAGGAAGTAAAAACCAGAGGAATCTCATCCTGCATGTTCTTGTGGTAATTGTATTTGAAGTTCTACCAGGAATGAACCAAAATGTGAACCAAAACTATTTAAAATCAGAGTTCAAAGTCTTCCCTGCTAAAATACTTGCAAGATCAAATAAATCAACCCCTGAGGGGAAGCAGCAATATGTACGATTATGGGTTAGACAAATCATACAATAACTCAACTTAATTAAAATATGGATCAGTTCCTGCTCAAATCAGTTCTTAGAAGAATGCGAATGATTAGCTTTTCATGCTAAATGTCAGAAAGGAAACAGTAAGGATTCTCTAGAAAATAAAACATTGTACCAAAGTTTCCAATACTTTTCTAAATATAATGCTTGGGATCCAACTAAGAAAAATTATAAAACATATGAATAACCAGGAAAATACAATCCATAATCAAAAGGAAAAATAGTAGAAGCAAATACACTGATGATCCAGATACTGAAAATTAGCAAAGATTTTTAAAACTCTGTTACTGATAAAAGAATTTGCAGAAAAATATTGGTAGACAGGTAAAGAGATAGATAATAGCAGGAGAAATAAACTCCCTAAAAAGTAACCAAAAGATAATCTTAAATGTGAAAATTATGATATTTGAAATAAAAATTTCATTGGATAGAGTTTAACAGCAGATCAGACACCACAGAAAGGGTCGGTGAGTTTGAAGATAGAATAACATATATTTCCCAAACTGAATCAAAGAAAGAGAAAAAATTGAAATGAATGAACAGAGAGTAACTTCTTACACAGTAACAAGCATTCTAATACATGTGTAATTAGAGTCTCATAAAAAAGGATCAGAGAGGCAGTAAAATATGTAAAGAAATAATGAATGAAAATTTCCAAATTTGATGAAAAACATCAACTCACAAACTCAGCTTGATGGACTGCAAATAGAATAAATATACATAAAAAAATAATTTTGGACTTTCACTTCTGGTCATCATGGACTAGGCCCATTCCTCTAATCACCCCTCCTACAGTTAAAATCCATAGACAATACAACAAACTAACACAGGCAAATTCTGAAAGGAAGAAAGAGAAAGGCAGAGATCTCAAAACTTGAGGAATACATGAATTCTTTAGGTTTTCTTTTTACCTACATATAAAATGGATGGGACACTGGAAAAGCCTGACTCATGGAACTTCCAGTAAGCACAGACTTAAACACACACACACACACACACACACACACACACACACACACACACACACAACAACTAAGAAAAGCCAAAGGACTGTAAAAAGGGGGTCTCTAGCATAACCAAAACCTTTTTGACAATGCCTATCCTACTTGAGCCAAACACCAAGAATAAGCTGCACCCACTATCCATGTGTCGATAGGACTAAAAAATAATGTGGCAGTGAAAATTAGCCATCCAATTCCCCCACCAGAGTGATGATGTTGAGACCAACCAGGGAACTGAACTTCCACTCTTGTCTGAAATTAGCAATCATAATCAGTTAAGGATATCTGCTCTCATCACTATTATTAAATATAATACTTGAAGCCAGAGCCAGCACAAGAGAAGGAAATAAAAAGCATTCAGACTGGATAGAAAGAAGTAAAATTGTCTCTATATGAAGATGACATAATTGTCCATGTAGAAAATCCAAAAAATCTATAGAAAAACTAGAATGAAAAAATACATTGAACAAGGTTGTTTATGATACAAGATCAACATACAAAAACCAATCATTATTTCTATCTACTACTTACAAAATGTGAAAACTAAAATTTAATACAATGCCATTAAAAAGTGTTCCAAAAAACATGAAATATTAATGCATAAAATCTAACAAACCATGTACAGGATCTGTATGATGAAAATTACAAAATGGTGATGAAAGAAATCAAACAAGACCGAAACAAATGGAGAGTCATACAATGTTCATGAATTGAAAGACTCAACATAGGTGTTTTATTACACGGAGCCAAACTCAACCCCTAACTAACAAAAATAATTATAAAATAGAAAAATAATACTCTACAAGTGTATTAAAGTACAGTTGAATATTATGAAACATGTAAAATAATTCATCTCATAAGTAGGTTAAGGGAGAATGACATACTTAATCACCTTAAGAGTTACATAATTTATATATACCAGATATTTGTTAAAATTCAATAAATTCTTGGGGTTTTTTTATTTAGCAAAATACAAATAGAAGGACACTTTCTTAACATGATAAAGAATATACATCTAAAACCAACAAGTAACCAAATGTTTAAGAATTAAACAGAACAGGCACTAGCAATAAAAATACGTTTAAAATACAGATAGGTCTTAATTAAACTTTACGATAAGTGTTAGCAGAGAATAGAAAAATCAATACTCTACTTTCAAGTTCCCTAACCAGGTCATTTTCATGGATGGGAATTCATTCTGAGAACATAAATGGACTCCAAAAGAAAATCTTAACCCTTTTCAGTGTTAAATGTTTCTACATTAGGATTATATACACTTACAGATAAAGTTAATTCTTCATGTTCAGGCTTCACAACTGATTTTTCTCCATCTACAATGCTAAATCCATAGGCTTCCTCCAAAGTAGAAACAACCTATGAGTAAATCAAAGCAAATTTTTATTTTAATAATTTTATGTAAATTATATGTAAATTTATTAAGTGTAAAAAAACACTTAATCAAACATGTCAGGATCTCCTTAGCAATAAGACTTCTTTCTACCAGTGCCATAAACTTAAACTTTCCATCTCACATCCCATCTCATATCACCCTGAAGAAATAATAAGAAACAGTCCTCAACTCTACTCTGTAAGAAAGTCCCTATGACTCCCATTTCTGTGTTCATAGGCATGTAAAAGGCCATCTATGAATAGTTGAAGCATCAACTCCACTTATCACCAAAGTATTTCCTCAAAATCTGAGGGACTCAAATTTCTTCTTTGAAAAGAAGCGGACAAAATAGAAATGTAAACTAGAGAGCAATAAATTTTTTAAGGAAATTCTCTGGGCTAACCCTTCAAACTTTGAACAAACTTGTATTTTGGAAATTTGACAAAACTATATTCTTTTTATATTTGTGCTACCTCCCTCATTGGTCTCATTTGGTATGTGGTACATTCATAATTCAATTCTGGATCACTGTGCAAAGAGAAACTCAGAAAAAGGAGATTTTTTTTTTCCCAACACTAAGAGCTAAAGTTTCTAAAGTGCTGAGAAGAGTTAAATAGCAGGAATGAGCCAGAAAGGATTATCATTAGAAAGATCTGCTTTCAAGGTTGGCCTTAGACTGCTGCCTCAGAACTTGGATTTCATGAGTGTTCCCATCATTCACTGATAACAGTGGCTCATTGTACTTAAACTGTTTGTACAAACAATGTGGTTTATGCTAAACATCTGCTTTCCTTCAGGGAGTGTGGAATTTTGGTACATGCTAAGCAAAATACCTAGATGAGCAACCCCCAATAAAACTCTGGGCACTGAGTCTCTAATGAGCTTCTCCAAAAAACATTTCGCATGTTCTGTCATAAATTGTTGTTGGAGTAATTAAGCACATCCTGTGTGACTTTAAAGGAAGAGGAATCTTGGACCTAGTTTCCTCCAGACTTTACTCCATAAGCCTTTTCCTTTTGCTGATTTTACTTTGTATCTTTTCACTGTACTAGATCTTAGCCATCAGTAGGTCTATATTTTGAGTCTAGTGCACCTTCCTAGCAAATCTCTAAGCCTAGTGATGGTCATGGAAACCCTAAACACAGAGACCAACAAGTGTCTTACCATCTTTAGATGTTTGGTAATTTTCCTGATCAATTCATCTTCTGCTATTAACTCCTTTGTCTTACTCGATGCAATGGGCAAAGCATATCTTACGATGGATTCCCCTGCTGGTGGAGATCCTAAGACCATTGGTTCAAGTTTATCATGTACTAATTTTGCACTATGTTTTTCCTTTGGTTTAGGTGACAACGGTGAAGTAAATATTCCTTTTTTGTAAGTTAAATCTGGAACATTTGCCAATTTATTACTAGAGGCTGACAGATGTTTTGCGGACTTCATTTTGTTATTTTACTTCACTTCCAAATTATAGGTGAAAAAATTGTATTCCTCCCTGTAAATAAAACATTAAGATTTCAGATTAAAAATTAGGGCAGGATTACCAATTGCCGTAAAGATGGTGAATACCAAAACCAGCACCGCAGAAATCACAAAATGGAGAGGAAACCATTCCTAACAACAAACAACAACAAAAAAATTTAAAAAAAAGAAAAAGAAAAAAAGCCTGTGAGAAATCCTTAAAGGTGACTGAAGGCTGATTTATGTATGAGTATTTAGGATGGGGAGTTTTATATCTATCATTATTTCCATAGGAATAATAGCCTAGACCCAGGGTAACAACAGAGTAATATCAAGGCAGCACCAAAATCATGCTGGGTCCCCCCAAAAAATATATTCAAGTTCTAACCCCTGGCACCTGTGAATATGACCATATTTGAAAATACCATTTTTGTAGATGTAACCAAGTTAAGATGAGGTTATACTAGATTAGAGTGGGCCCTAAATCCAATGACTGGTATCATTATAAGAAAGCCAAATGAAGACAAAGATACACAGATGTATAGAGAAAAAGGTCATGTAATGACAGAGACAGAGACTAGAGTAAATCAGCTACAAGCCAAGGAACATTAAATTTTCCCAGCATCCTTGCTAGGAAAAAGCAAGGGAAATTCTTCTTTCGAACCTTTAGAAGGAGCATAGCACTGCAAACACTTTGATTTCAGACTCTTAGACTCTGGAACTGTAAGAGAATAAATTACTATTGTTTTAAGCAACCTAGTTTGTGGTATTTTGTTATGGCAGCCCTAGGAAACAAATACACACAAAAAAATTTCCCTAAATTTGATGGGAGGGACATAAACTGTGGCCTGTTTTTTGATCATTTCATAGTAACAGATTACTAGACAAGAATAGCTGACACTCCCAAAGACATATGAGTTCACAGGCAAAAATAACTTGACACCTGAAAAATATAAGCTTTGCAAAGGAAAGAAGAAAGAAAGAAAGAAAGAAAGAAAGAAAGAAAGAAAGAAAGAAAGAAAGAAAGAAAGAAAGAAAGAAAGAAACAAGGAAACAAGGAAACAAAGAAAACTAAAAGAAAAGGTCCAGAGGCACCTGGCTAGCTCAGTCCGAAGAGCATGAGACTCTTGATCTCAGGGTTGTAAGATCAGGCCCCATGTTGGGTGTAGAAATTATATAAATACATACATACATGCATATATACATACATATATACATGCTTTTAAAAAAAAGTTTTAAAAAAAGACAAACCAAAAATATACAAATACACACAAACAGAATATTAGCAACACAAAACAGGTACATGAGTATTTTTTTAAAGACTCAAGTAGAAATACGATAAACGAAAAATGTAATAAACATAACTGATCACAGAATAATACTGCTGAAGAATAAATTAGGCAAATGGAAGATCAGAGTGAGATATTCTGCCAGAAAGCAGCAGAAAATGATAAAGAGATAGAAATGAAAAAGAAAACAAGAGATACGTAGAATTATACAAATATCAAAAACCAGATAAAAGAAGATCCAGTGAGGAAAAAAAATATGAAATGGACAGGAGGAAATATTTGAATAAATAATAAAGATAAATTTCTCAGACTTAAGGATAGTAGAAAGCACAGATCAAAAGTGTTCACAAAATACCAAAAAGGAAACAGATAAACAACAAAACATAATTAATGAAATAAATATAAAAGCCTCAAAAAGAAAAATTTGAAAGTTTTCAGAAGGAAAGAGCATATAACCTAAGAAAGAGGAAGAATTCAATTGCCACCAAGTTTTAAATAAAATTTCTTCTTAAAGGAATCTATATTTTGTCTAAATTGCAAGCTCTTTGGATGCAGAGTCTAGCTGAAGAATAAAAATGGATGCAAAGATTAGCAGCATTTATCACATATTCTCGAACATGAATAAAGTAAAATACACATCATCAGTATTAAAAATTAATATATTTTAAAGAATTTAAACAATTAGCAGTCCTATGAAAATTGGGAAAATATAGGCCTGCATTTGTTGACAATATATAAACATGATTAAATTTTTGGAGAAATAGTACCTAGTATAGAGAGGGTCATATAATAAATTTTAATAGACTAATAATAGATATTGTTTTTATTTGGAATGGAAAAAGTCAATGGCATCCTGTTAGCACATTTATGCAAAATACAAATATCAACACCAAATAATAGACTATTTTAGGAAGTAAAATAAAAACCAAAAAATAAATATTATATGATACATTATAAATGAAATCAGTTACAATAACATTTTTACAAGCTAATTATTTCTCAATTATTTCGGACACAATCCCTAAGGTAAACCACAGAAAGCACATAAAAATTATTGATATAATTGTGGATTTCCAAAATGCAAATATTTCTATATGTGAACATGTATTAGGATTTTAACCAAGAGATGACACAGCTGGAGAAGAATCTACTGTTTAGATTACTTACAAAAAAATTTAAAAAATATATATATCACATTATATATATATATATATATATATATATATATATACACATATATATAACAGCAATACAATGCCTCAAATACGTATGAGAAAAAACAAACAGAAAATACTCAAAAATGAAAAATCCGTAATATTTTGCACAATTCATCAAGACTTTTTTTTTTAACTTGGTAGTGAATGATAGAGCAAAAATATCTTCTGACAACACTGAAAATTTTTCATTCTCAAACTGTACAACTGCTTTATTATTGTAATGAAACACTACATAGTTAATTGAAAACAGTTGTCAAACATAATTTTTATATCATAGTCAAATAAATATTGGGAAAGATTATTTGATGTCATGTCACTCAAAATTCATTTGAAGAATGCAATGGTTTTGGAAACTGTTGACAATAATAAATATATACATTGTAGAACATAAGCCAAAGTCCCCTGTTGGAAAATATATCCATTTATATTTTTCTAATATTAATAGTGGCATAATATTTTAAATAATGGTAATGTAATAAGTGATACAGAAACTAAAATTTAATTTACAAAATTGAAAAGCATCAAAAGAATTTCAAAGAAATTATATTGCCAAAGACAATGCATCAAAAGCATCAGGTCTGAGAGAAAAGGACCAGCAAAAAAGACTTAAGAATGATTGATCAATGAGCCAGCAGGTAAAACCAGAGGAGGATGTATTGAAAATAAAGTGAAAAAAAAAACCAAAAACAAACTTACGAGTAAATGATGAACTGCGTTAAATGCTGGGCAGGTAAGCTGAGGACTAAGAATTAACCACCGGATTTAGCGACAAGGAGGTAGGTCATTCGTGACCTAAAGGATAGCAACAGTTTTAAGAGTGACGGAGGTGAATGCCTGAAATATGGGCAAAAGGAAGATTTTTTAAGAGAAAAGTAACATGTTTGTATGCTGTTGTGGGTTGAATTATGCCCTCTCCCCCCAAAAATATGTTCAAGTCCTAACCCCAGAACCTGTGAATGTGACCTTATTTGTTAATAAGATCTTTGTAGATGGAACCAAGACGAATTCAAACTGGATTGGAGTGGGCCCCAACCCCAAAGGTGTGCTTCCTGGAAGAAACTCAGACCCACGGGCGCATGGGGAGACCACCACGTGAAGACAGAGGCAAAGATGAGAGCAAGGAGTCTAAGGGACACCAACTGGCAGCGGCCACCAGAAGCTGGGAGGAAACACGGAACAAATCCTTCCCGAGAGCCTCCAGGAGGAACCAGCACTGCCACACTCTTCAGACTTCAGCGTCCGGAAATAGAGGATAAATTTTTGTTGTTTTAAGCCACCCAGTTTGTGGTACTTGTTTAGGCAACCGTAGGAAATTAATACATATGCTGATGGAAATGACCCAGTAGAAAGCAAAATGTATTGATTGGTATGGAGGGAAACTGCTGGAATGATATCCTTGAGTAAACAAGGGGATATAGGTTTTAATGCATAAATGCTCCCGTGCACTTAAGGCAGGACCAGGGAAACTTCTGCGGTGACAGACAGGAAGGCAGAGACGCCCGCTACTTCAGGAAACCAATTGAGAAAAAGACGGGCCGCGCACCAGGTGCAACCAAACAACCTAATAAATGGACCCATGAAGTTCTCACGCGTGTAAAAATAAAGGTTACGGGGCGCCTGGGTGGCTCAGTCGGTTAAGTGTCCGACTTCAGCCAGGTCATGATCTCGCGGTCGTGGGTTCGAGCCCCGCGTCGGGCTCTGGGCTGATGGCTCAGAGCCTGGAGCCTGTTTCGGATTCTGTGTCTCCCTCTCTCTCTGACCCTCCCCCGTTCATGCTCTGTCTCTCTCTGTCTCAAAAATAAACATTAAAAAAATAAAATAAAGGTTACATGGACTAAACGCTTGTATTTACAAGAAATATTTAGGGATTTTACGTATTTTCTTCATTTAATCCTAACTATCCTAGGAGGAGTAGATCACCACAAATTTGCCCAAGTTTATCAGCCACCTTCTACCACAAAGAAAACGTTTTGTGGTTTCCCTTCAAGGATTCATCTCAAACGCTTTAATCATACAGTACACAACGAAATGGGGGAGGGGGCGACATAGGGCAAAGAAGCTAGGATTATCGTCTTAGATTTCGCATCAACAGAGGCACAGCTGCCGCTTTTGCCAGAGAACACAACAGAAACCCTCACACTCCGCAGTGGGAAGGACCGCAGGCGCCTCCCCTCCCAGTGGCTAGAATACCTGCTCAGGCCGCTGGAAGCCAGGTTACTGGGCGGTTTTGCCTTGGCCAAGCGGGCTCTGAGGTGAAAGAGTTGGAAATGCCGAGCCTCCCAGACTTCCTTCAAGGCGGAAGCCTGCAAACCCTTCAGACTCCAGCCTTGCTATTTTACAAACTGACATTTGGGCGGAAAGGCCGGGCCTCTGCGCCCTGAGGCGGCGGCAACGACCGGCCCGGCGCTAAGCCGCGAGGTGGGCGGTTGACGCCGCGTCACCGACGCCCCCGCCGCGCGCCCCCGCCCCGAGAGACCCGCGCCGCGCGCCCCCGCCGCGCGCGATCCGCCGCCGCTCTAGGAGCGAAAGCCTGAACCGAGTCTTTCCCGGAACTGAAGGCTAGAGGATTTTCGGCAACTGTGGAGCCCTACGAAGTAATACAGTCCAGACTGCGCTTTCTGTGTTTCTTGCTCCCTGGGCTGTGTACTTCCCTCCAGGACGCTGCACAAGTGAGATTCTTTTAGGCATTTGGCCTAAAGAAATAAAACAGGGACCTCTTTGGTGCTTTGAGAACTTGGGCTTCATCACCAGCAAAACCTGAGCCCCAGGCCCTTAGAGTCTGCAGTTGTCTAAAGTTCTTTACAATCCGGGGTTTGGTAGAGTCCCTTACCAGACTTTAAGCTCCCAGGGAATTGTGCAGCGGCTTCGTATTTTAAAAATAAAATGTACCAGAGAGGCATCTGGGTGGCTTAGCCCCTTAAGCCTTTTGAGTCTTGATTTCTGCTCAAGTCATGCCCTCACAGCTCCAGACACCAAATCCTGCTTCAGGGTCCATCCTATTAGCACCGAGCCTGCTTGGGGTCCTCTCTCTCTCTCTCTCTCTCTTTCTCCCCCCTTCTCTGCCCATCCCCTGCTTGTACTCTCTCTGAAAATAAATAAATAAACTTAAAAGATAATTAAAAAGTAAAATGGACTAGGAAGTTGCATCATGCCACACAACAGTCTATTGCCATCAGTTTGCATACTACTTCAAAAGATGTAATTTTCCAAGGTAGAGTTTTTTGATAGTTTGACTTCAAGAAATGAATTTTTTCTTTTAAAAAATGAAAACTATTGATTTAAAACACTCTCCAAATAAAGTTTTGTTGCCCAAAGTACAATGTTTTAATATTTAAAAATACTAACTTGATATAATTTAATTTTTTAATAATGGCTTGTTTGGTTTGCTATATGAATATTCAAATAAATAGTTCTAGGGCACCTGGGTGGCTCAGTTGGTTAAGCATCTGACTTCTGCTCAGGTCATGATCTTGCAATTCACGGGTTCGAACCCCACATTGGGCTCTCTGCTGACAGCTCAGAGCCTGGATCCTGCTTCAGATTCTGTGTCTCCCTCTTTTTCTGACCCTCCCCTGCTTGTACTCTTTCTCTCTCTCTCTCTCTCTCTCTCTCTCTCAAAAATAAATAAAAACATTTTTAGAAACATAGCCCAGAACAAAATCTGAAACAAGAAGTACAAAAATGGAAGAGGGCTCCGAATTGAGACATAGAAGGATCCTGAACTCACCTCCTCCCCCAAACACAAGAAATTTCCAGCTGCATATGGAAAAATTCCCTCTGCAAAGGACTTTGGAAGCTAAGTGAACAGCACTTCTGCAACATAGGAGAAAAGGGCCACATTGAGACAGGTAGGAGAGGTAAAGACCAAGTCTTGCAAGAAACCTCTCCAAATCCCAGCAGACCCACAATTAGGAGAGATCTCATAACATAAGAGCTTGTTCCTGAGGACAAAGGCTCCCCAACTCTTCGGATCTGCACCAGAGAAACAAGCCACAGAATGTCTGGCCTTGAAAAACAAGGCTTACTTCCAGGAGAACCATGTGGCTCTAATAATGGAACATCCACTCTTAAAGGGCTTGTGCCTAGACTCATTCACCACCCTAACCCTCCAGAGCCAAAGCAACAGCTTAAAAAGCACCTACATCACATGCAAAGGAGACTCATTTGCTAATCTTAAAAATATTTCAATTTATATTCAATTGATAATGTGGTCATTTCAAGGATCTGGGACAATTTAAATTCTTACAAAAAGAAGTGGAATTTCCTACTGACTCATTTCCTAATTTTCAGAGTTATATAGAAGTTATGTGATACAGTGATATATTTATTCATATATATAAACTAATATGCTTATATGTAACATAAACTTTCTATATATTGAGATATACACATTTAAAAGACAGAAAATATTTGTGTTTTATCCTTTCCTAGATATCAGCATACAATAAATGCTTGTTAAGTAAATGTTACAACTTTTTTTCAAAAGTGCAAAAATGTAAGAGATCCATGGAAAATTGTATCCCAAGATGGAAAAAGAGGTACCATGCTAACATTACTCAAAAGAAAGCTGTAGTTTTTATATCAATTACAGAAAAACTGGATTTTTGAGTAAAGATGATTACCAGGGATAAAATGGGTTATTACATAATGATAAGTCATTCATTAAGAAGACATAACAATCCTAAACATTTATGAAACTAACAAGAGGATCAAAATATACAAAACAAAAGCTGATAGGACTCCAAGAAGAATAGACAAACCTACAATTAAAATCTACAGTTAAAGTCAGAGATTTCATCATATCTCCCTCCATAAAATATGTAGACAGAAAATCAGTTAGGATATAGAAACTTGAATACCGCTTTCAACACTAACAACATTATCAACCAAATAGTAATTCATGTGTCAAAGAAATAGTCAAAATAGAAATTATTTTGAACTGAATGAAAATAAAAACAAATCATATCAAAATGTGCAGGATGCTGCTAAAGTAACATATAAAGGTAAATTTCTACACACCTGTAATAGAAAAGAAGAAAGTTCTCAAATAAATGACTTCAAATTAGAAAGGAAAGGCACTGAAAAAAGAAGAGCAAATGAAACACAAAGGAAGAATAAAGGAAATGGTTAAGAACAGAAATAAATCAATAAAAAATAAATATAAACTCATCAGTATAAACTCCACAGATGTCAACAAGATAATAAGGGACTTTATGAACAACTTTATGCCTATAAATTCAAAATCTTGGACAAAATGGATAAATTTCCTGAAAGAAATGACCAAAGCTTATTCAAGAAATTGATATCGTGAGTACTATTATATATACTAAAGAAATTGAATTTGTAGTTAAAAAATCAAGAAAAGTTTTCCACCAAAAGAACCCTAAGCCCAGATGTCATCACTGGTGAATAATATAAAACATTAAAGAATAAGCAGTAAAAATTTTATACAAATGAGATCCAGAAAATTGCAGAGGATCCAGCAATACTTCCCAACTCATTTTGTGAGGCAGCATTACCCTAACACTGACATCAAAAACATTATAAGAAAAGAAAACTACAGGTCAATATCCCACATGAACATATATGCAATAATTGTCAATGAAATTTTAGCAAATTGAACCAAACAATATATAAAAAAATAGTAGTCATGACCAGCTGGGGTTTATTCCAGGGATGCAAGTTTGCAATAACATATGAGAATCAATGCAGGGCGCCTGGGTGGCTCAGTAGGTTAAGCGTCCATCTTCGCCCTAGGTCATGATCTCGGTGTTCCAGAGTTCAAGGCCCCTGTCAGGCTTTGTGCTGACAGCTCAGAGCCTGGAGCCTGTTTCAGATTCTGTGTCTCCCTCTCTCTCTGCCTCTCTTTCTCTCTCTCTCTCTCTCTCTCTCTCTCTCTCTCTCTCTCTCAAAGATAAATAAATGTTAAAAAAAGTTTTTATAAAGGGGCACCTGGGTGGTTCAGTTGGTTGAGTGTCCAACTTTGGCTCAGGTCATGGTCTTACAGTTCATGAGTTCAAGCCCCACATCATACTCTGTGCTGACAGTGAGGAGCCTGGAGCCTGCTTCCGATTCTGTGTCTCCCTCTCTGCCCCTACCTTGCTTGCACTCTGTCTCTCCATCTCTCTCAAAAATAAACATTAAAAAAATTTTTTTTAATTTCATAGTTACAAACAGAGAGGGGGGGAGGCAAACCATAGGAGACTCTTAAATACAGAGAACAAACTTGAGGGTTGATAGAGGTGGGGGAGAGGAGAAAGTGGGTAATAAGCATTGAGAAGGGCATTTGTTGGGATGAGCACTGGATGTTGTATGTAAGCCAATTTGACAATAAATTATATTAAAAAATTTTTAAAGCATGATAATCAATGTAATTCATCATATTTACAGGCTAAACACACACACATATGCACACAGATGATTATCTAAAGAGGGGCTGAAAAAAATAATTGAAAAAATCCAACATCCATTCCAGATTTTTCATAATCTGAAAACTTGAATTAGAAATTTTCTCAGCCTTATAAAACACATCAGTGAAAACCTATAGCTAATATCATACTTAATGGTAAAGATTGACCGCTTTCTCTCTATGATAAGGAACAGGACAAGGATGTCTGTTCTCATTACTTATTTTCAACAATGTACTTAATGGAAGTCCTAACCAATGTGAAAGTCCAGGAAAAAGAAATGAAGGCATTCAAACTGCAAAGGAAGAAAATGAAATTTTGATAAAGAGACAAAATGATCTATGTAGAAAATCTGATGAAATCTTCAAAAATTAACTAATAAGCATAGCATGGTTGCAGGATACAAGACCAAAATACAAAAACCAATTGTGTTTCTGTATGCTCTTGATAAACAATGAGAAAGTAAAATACAATAAACACCACTTACCATGGCATCAAATACATGAAATATTTATGCATACTACTGAAAAAAATGTGCAAAACCTCTACACTGAAAATTATAAAAACTTGCTGAGAGAAAATAAATATCTAAATAAATGCCGATATACTGGGCTCATGAATTAGAAGATTTAATAATGTTAAGATGTCAGTTCTCCCCTACTTGATCTATAAATTCAATATAATCCCAATCAAAATACCAATAGGTCTTTTCAAAGAAATGGTACTAAAATTCCTTTCAAAATGCAAAGGACATGCAATAAGCAAAACAACTTTGAAAAAGAATAAAGTTGGAGGATTTCAAACAAAAAGTATAGTCCTAGAGGAGTCCCTGGTGTCCCCGGGGAGTAAAGTCTTATTGACCATTTTTGAGCAACGCTCCCCTCCCCCAAGTGGCACCTATTGCTCTCATAAGTGCACACGTTGACAGTGGTTCCAACATGGCCTCCCAGCCACTGATACACCTTAGGTTTCTTACTCCTGTTCAACTAATTGAGAGTCCTTGTTTTTGGAGGGACTGTACGATGGCAGTCAGTCCAATCTGTCCTGTTTGTTTATAATAACAGTTGGGTGGGATTTGTCCATCCCATGAAATGCCTGAATAACAGGTATGAGAATGTCTGTGAAAAAGACAACAAATATTTTGACAAGGTTTTGCATAGGAGGTGAAGAAGCTGGGGCCATTTGCTGCTACTTCCAATACTGAGAAGCAAGATTAAGAAAACAGCAATCAAATTGTAATCAAAGCCATACGGCAGAGAGCAATTCAGAAGTCAGTTACATTCAAAAAATATGATTTGCAAGACAAAAATAGATGGTGGCTGCACTATAGCCATTGTTTGGGATGATCTTGAATGACAGTGTTGAAGCAAATTTTTCCTAATGAGAGAAGTTGTGAGCAGTGCGTCTGTTTATCCACTTTGCAGGGAAGAAGTGGCTCAACATAAGAATATATATGGACTCATGGATGGTGGAAAATTGCTTGGCCTACTGATCAAGGGCATAGAAGGAAATAGACTGACAGGTCAGAGACAAGATCCTACGTAGAGGCATGTGGACAGACACATGAAATTTTCCATATCACATATAACTGCCTACTTAGAAGGCATCCACTGCAGAAGAAGCACTGAACAACTTAGTGGACAAAATCATTCAGCTAATTGATATTAGCCAACCTCTGTCTTCAGGCATACTGAACCTGGCACATTGGGCACATGAAAAAGTGGTCACAGTAGGAGAGATGGAGGCTACACATCAGTCCAAAACCATGAAGTTCCTCTTACCGAGGCCAATCAAGCTACTGAATATCCACCATGACAGCAACAGAGGCCAATAACCTAGTGTGACACCATTCCTTGAGGAGGCCACTGGGTCATTTGGGGGCAAGTTGATTAATTTGTGCCCATTCCATCCTGGAAGAACCAGTGAAATACATGGGTCTGGAAGCATAGGGATGGAAGCAGGAGATATCCCAGTTAGCATCATTCCCAATAACCACTAAAGAACTCTGCTTTTCTTCCTGCAACTCTGGACTTTGGAAACTTAAAAATCTAGGTCCCCAAAGGGAACAGCAAGTCTCCTATTGAACTACAAGCTACAGTTTCCACAGCTGCCACAGCTGCCACCTAGACACCCTGGGATCCTTGTATCCAGGAACCAGGAGGCTGGGAGAGGACTGACCACTTGGCAGGCATAAATGATACTGATCAACAGGGTAAACTAGAACTAATGTTACACAGTGGTAGCAGGGAGGAATACATGTGTAATTCAGGTGACCCACCTGAGTGTCTCTTAATACTCTCTTTCCCAGTTACAACTGTGAATGAGCAAATGCAGCAAACCTAGCCTAAGAACTGTGTGGGCCCTGGGGATCAGATCAGTCAGGAGTTTGGGTCACACCACCAGGTAAACTGGGTAAGTAAGTTGGGTCATGACCAACACAGGGAATAGCTGAAGACAAGGAAATTTAGAACGGGTGGTGGAGAAAGGACATGATAAGTGTGAGTTTCAGCCCCCAAATTAACTGCAGCAGTGGAGACTGTAGTTCAGCCCATAGACCTCCCTATTTTAAGTTTATTCTCAGAAAGAGAGGTCCACAGGAGAAATGTGTAAGAAGAAATACATGGAAAGCAGAGCGTGAATTGTGACAACCATGAAGATCTCACTGTGATGATCACATCTCCCTTCAAGAAAGAACCTGAAGCAAAGAGTATGGGTTGCTGAAAGCCTCTGGCTATAGATGCCATCAGGCTCTGTCTCAGCCTTTGAGATAAGTCCACTTGCCTCTTGGGCATTCCCCAGCTGATGACTAAGCACATAGCGATATAAAGATTTGCTATTTCTGGCCATTGTGGGACTCCTCCATGAGCATTCTCTGTACTTGAGATCCCAACAGGGCTTTCCGAGACTTTCTCACCTATGCCATGGTCTGGTCCTCTTTCATTCTCCCTCTCCTTTCACAGGTACCAGCTCAGCATCATTGTCTGAAAGCTTCCTCTGCCACTCCTGCTCCTTCTTCCCTTTAACTTTTACAGTGGTAACCCCTAATAAATCTCTTTCATTTATAACTTCATCTTAGCACCTGCTTCCTGGAGGACCCAAATCAACAAAGAACTAAATGTAAAAACAAAAACCATAAATCTAAAAGAAAACATGAGAGAATGTATTCATGACCTTGGTATGGGTCTTAGACAAGACACAACTATAGCATCAGTTGACTAGTACTTAGTCAAGTACTAACTGTAAAAAAAGAAATTGATAAACTGGACTTCTTTCACAGTTAAAATGAATTATCTTTCAACAGATGAATACATAAACTATGATGTGTCATTACAATGTAATACTGTTCAGCAATAAATAGAAGGGAACTATTGATACACAAAACAATTTGGATGAATCTGGAAAGGCATTATGCTAAGTGAAAGTACCCAATCTCAAAAAGTTACGTACTGTATCATTCCATTTATATGACATTCTCAAAAAGACAAAACTGTAATAATGGAGAGCAGATTAGTATTTTCCAGGGGTTAGAGGTAGGGGAGTGTGTGATTATAAAAGGGTAGCATAAGGGAGTGTTTTAGCATTACGAAACTATTCTGTATCTATATTCACAATGGTTACATCCATTCATGTGTTAAAATTCACAGCAATGTACACCAAAGAAGTCAATTTTACTATATGTAATTTTTTAAATAAAAAAAAAACAAAAATAATCACCCACATATTGATGCTTTGCTTAAAATTATTCAATGAATGAATGTTTGGGGCTGAAGTTGCTGCAGCATATGGTAGGTGTGTGTTTAATTTTGTCACAAGATGCCAGGCTTTTTTCCAGGGTGTTTGTTCTATATCTTGATTGGGGTATGCACTTGTGTCAAAACTCATCAAACTGAGCACTTACAATGGCTGCAATTTATTTTATGTATAATATACTTCAATAAAGCTGATTAAAAGGAAAATGCTTTAAATTATCCTTACATATCAATAATAAAAGGATTTGGGGGCGCCTGGGTGGCGCAGTCGGTTAAGCATCCGACTTCAGCTCAGGTCACGATCTCGCGGTCCGTGAGTTCAAGCCCCACATCGGGCTCTGGGCTGATAGCTCAGAGCCTGGAGCTTGTTTCCGATTCTGTGTCTCCCTCTCTCTCTGCCCCTCCCCCGTTCATGCTCTGTCTCTCTCTGTCTCAAAAATAAATAAACGTTAAAAAAAATAAAAATAAATAGTTAAAAAAACAATAATAATAAAAGGATTTGAGCAGACATTTCACAAATGAATACATAGCATCAATTATTCATTGATGAGCAACATTATTTCTCATTAAGATAATGCAGAATAAAAGCACAATGAGATACCACTACATAGCCACTAGAATGGCTAAATATCACTGAATACCAACTGTTCCAAGAATATAGAACTACTGGAATTCTCATACATTTCTCATGAGTGTGTGAAATGGTACTCAATTTTCAAAAACATTTTGGTCATTTCTTATAAGGTAACCATAATCTTACCCTCTGACCAAGCAATTCCATTCCATATGTACACAAAATACATGGACATGGAACATTTGATTATAATAGTACAAAACTTAAACCATATAAATGTCCATTAAAAGGACTACGAGTAACCAAACTGTGTCATACTCATATAATAGAATACTAATCAGTAACATGAGTAATAATCACTGCCACACAGTGTCATAAATAAATCTCACAGACATTATAAGCAAAAGAAGATAAATACAAAAGTCTATATACTGTATGATTCCATTTATATGAATTTCAAAAAAGTAAAACTAACATATATAGTGATATATGTTTGTCAGCCTCCAAGATGCCGCCAATGATCTTTGCCTCCTGGTTTTCATATTCTTGTGTAGTCCCTTCCTACACTGAATCATGTCTGGCCACGTGACCACTACAATATTGTAGAAGTGACAGTGCATGACTTCCAGAGTTAAGTCATAAAATACATTGCTGTTTCTGCCTCAGCCTCACTTGGATTGCTGACTCTGGGAAGCCAGCCACCATAGCACAAGGACACTTAAGCAGACTTGCATAAGGTTCATGTGAAGAAGAACTTGCTGGCCCTGTGAATAAACCACCATTCAAACATTCAGATGACTACAATCCTGGGCCTTGCTGACATGTGACACAATCTCAAGAAAGGCTCTAGTGAAACCATCTAAACAATGGAGTCCCAAATTCCTGACCCACAAAACTTACAAAATGTAATAAGTATTGCTTAGTATTTTAAGCCACAAAGTTTTGGATAATCATTTATGCAGCAATAGATACCTAAGACATGATAAAAATCAAAACAATATTTGTGGGAAGAGGCATATTGACTAAAAAGAAGCACAGGGTAACTTTTAGGGGTAATAGAAATGTTCTATATCTTAATCCTGATGATGTTGATATGGATGTATTCATATGTCAAACTTTTGAACTAAATGCTTATCATCTATGAATTTTATTGCATTCAATACATATGAATAAAAATTAAACAAACAATAAAGAAAACATGATTCAGGAAAGAAAAAGTTCATTAATAATAGTAACTACACCATAAAATATCTAGAAACAAACATTAAAAATGTGCAAATTCATGGGCGCCTGGGTGGCTCAGTGGGTTAAGTGTCTGACTCGATTTCAGCTCAAGTCATGATCTCATGGTTTGGTTCCTGAAATGGAGCCCTGTGTCAGGCTCTGCATTGACAGCATGGAGCCTGCTTGGGCTTAACTCTCTTGCTCCCTTGCCCTCCCTCTCAAAATAAGTAAATAAACATTTTTTAAATATGCAAATTCTATACAAAAAAAAACTAACTCCTTGGAGAATAATATCAAGGGGGATAAAGACCTGAATAAAAAGAGAGACAGAACATGTTCATAATAATAAAGGTAATTGAAAAGACTAACATTTGTTGAGTGCTTTTAATGTAGCAGACTCTGGTTCAAGCACTGCACATGGATTATATCATATTATACCTTAAAATAACACATGAAGTTATTTCTATTTCATAGACAATGAAACAAATTGAGAGGTTAAGTCAATATTGTCAATATGTCTATTCTGCAGATAGCAATCCTTAAATTCAGTGTTATACCAAGCAAAAACTCCAACACCATTTTTATGAAATTTGGAGGACTAATTCCACAATATATATATATGGAAGAGAGAAAGAACAGTGACAGGGGATATGCTTTGTCAAATCATGCAAAGTAAGCAAAATAAATAGTGACTTAAACGGACAAATTTGGAAAAGAAAAACATTAACAAATAAGTAGGGAAACTGAATATAAAGCCCAGAAATAGATCCATAGATACAAAAATTTCTAGTTGTAAAAATACGATATTTCGAATCACTGGTGAAAAAATATGCAATTCAGTAAAATGGTTTGGATATATATCTACCATCTGGGAAATAACTTACATTGAGTTCCAACTTCATACCATATAAAAAGTTCTAAATCAATTAAAATATTAAATGCTAAGTAGCTACAAAGTATTAGAAAGAAAAGAAATATAGGGGCACCTGGGTGGCAGAGTCGGTTAACTGTCCAACTCTTGGTTTGAGTCAGGTCATGATCTCATGGTTTGTGAGTTCAAGCCCCGTGTCACTCTCTGAGCTGTCAGCTTGGGACTCTGTCTCCCTCTCTCTCTGCCCCTCCTCCACTCATGCTTGAGCACTTTCCCTTTCTAGGAAGAAAGAAAGAAAAAGAGAAAGAAAGAAAGAAAGAAAGAAAGAAAGAAAGAAAGAAAGAAAGAAAGAAAGAAAGAAAGAAAGAAAGAAAGAAAGAAAGAAAGAAAGAAAAGTAATGAAATTTTATAAGCTTGGGATAGGAATAGGCTTACACTCAAAGCTCAAAACCCAGCAAGGAAAAAATGAAAAGATTTGATTACATGATTTTAAAATTTCTATTTATTGCATGATATCATGAGCAAAACTTAAAAGACATATTTGCAACATATGTAACTAACAAAGAGTATATAAAGGCCTTCTAAAAAGACACCTGGGCACTTCTAAAAGGAGCACCTGCATGGCTCAGTCAGCTAAGTGTCCAACTCTTGATCTCAGCTCTGGTCTTGATCTCACTTGAGTTTACGCCCCGTGTTGGGCTCCATGCTGAGTGTGGAGCCTACTTAAAATTTTAAAAAATAATAAATAAATAAACAGACAACTCAATAGAAAAATGAACTTTAAATACATAGTTCATGCATTTGGAACTAAATTCAAAAATTTGAAATTCACGTAGGCAAAAAAGCATAAGAAAATATGTTCAGGGCACCTGAGTGGCTCAGTTGGTTAAGTGTCTGACTTCAGCTCAGGTCACAATCTCACGATTTGTGACTTTGAGCCCCACGTTGGGCTCTGTGGCTAACAGTTCAGAACCTGGAGTCTGCTTTGGATCCTATGTCTCCCTCTCTCTCTGCCCCTCCCTAATGCACGCTGTCTCTCTCAAGAATAAATAAACATTTTTTAAAAAATTTTTTAAAGAAAATATGTTCAAATTTTCTAGTAATTGTGAAAATGAAACCTAACATAATGAGATGTCACCTTATACCATCAAAATGGCAAAAATTAAAATAGTGATTATATCCACAGTTCACAAGGATTTGGGGAAAGGAACAATCTTATGCATACTTCATGAGAAAACCAATTAACAAAATCCTTTTGTAAAACAATTCAATATTATTTTTCAAAGTTAAAATTTTACATATTCTTTGACAGAATAATTTTACAACCATGAATCTATCTTATAGAAATGTCCAAATATGGGCACAAAAATATTTTAACAAGGATCTTTATTATAGCATTATTTATGATAGTGAAAATTCTTAAATAATACAAATGTCTGTCAAAACAGAGGTCACTTTAATAAATTGGGATATATCCAAAATATTTTGTAATGATATGCAGCTATTAAGAATAGGAACTTTGTATATCACTATGGAATAACCACTAAGACATGTCCATTGAAAATTGTATAATTATGCATAAATTATTATTTTATTTTTTTAAATAACCTGTATGTACTTCTGTAGATATATGTGTATAAACATATATTAATGCAGCGAGAAAAATCTCAAAGGATACATATCAAAACATTTAAATTCAAGTTAGTTAACATGCAGTGTAGTATTGGCTTCAGGAGTAGAACCCAATATTTCATCACTTACATATAACACCCAGTGCTCTTCCCAACAAGTGCCCTCCTTAATGCCCATCACCAGTTTAGCCCATCTCCCCAACCACCTCCCCTCCAGCAACCCTCAGTTTGTTCTCTATATTTAAGAGTCTATTATGGTTGCCTCCCTCTCTATTTTTATCTTATTTTTCATTCCCTTCCCCTCTGTTCATCTGTTTTGTTTCTTAAATTCCACATGTGAGTGAAATCATATAATAGAATATGTATATGTAAGGTGAAAAATGAAGATGAACTTTATTGCTCTGTGTGTTCATGCACATCTGAGGCTTTCATAAAAATACAGTAATTTAGGGGTGCCTGGGTGGCGCAGTCGGTTAAGCGTCGACTTCAGCCAGGTCACGATCTCGCGGTCCGTGAGTTCGAGCCCCGCGTCAGGCTCTGGGCTGATGGCTCAGAGCCTGGAGCCTGTTTCCGATTCTGTGTCTCCCTCTCTCTCTGCCCCTCCCCCGTTCATGCTCTGTCTCTCTCTGTCCCAAAAATAAATAAATGTTGAAAAAATACAGTAATTTATTTCTATTACCTGTACAACAAAAAGTACAGAGAAATATAATCATCAAAAATCCATTCCATTTACAATGTACAGTTTATTCAATATAAGACTCTGTGATACTTTGGTAGGTATTATTGCCAACCTTTTTTATAATTTTCAACGTCAATTTTTACATTTTATTCAACAAATATTTATTTAAGGTCACTAAGCAACAAGCACTGTGTTGGGTACTTAGACGTAGTAGCCAGAGAAAACACAGTCAACTGCCCTTATAGAGTTCACAGTCTATTTGGAAGTAGAAAAAATTAATTAAATAAAATGCAATGAATGTTCAAACTAAGGAAATACAGGGTACAAGGAAGAGGAAATAATAAGAAAACCTGATTTAATCTAATCTAAAACTAAATCAAAGAGCACAGAAAGCTCTAAAAAAAGAGATACACCCTCCAGAAGAGATGATTACATTAAAACTGAAATGTAGGCTTGGAGTAGACAGGCAGAGTAGGAGGGAATGCTAGGGAAGGAGGGAAAAAGACCAAAATGAGAACATTCAGGGCAGAAAGAATTATCATATGCAAAGTAGGTATGGTTGGAACATAGCGGGTGAGTGTTGAGTGGCGAGAGGTTAATTTGGAGAGACAGCCCAGGACCTGTCTGTCAAGTTTCTGATTAGCCCTGGTAAGAAAGAAAGAACTTTATCTAAAAGCCAATGGGAAGTCTGATGTGGAAACAAAGGCAAAAGAAAAAAAATTAAATTCCCCTTCAGTATACAGCCCATTGACAAGTCCTTGAAACAGACACAATGACCTTCCTCTAGGACTCAGCTGTCTCAGATGTTAACACTTTGCTAAGGGCAAAAGGCAATATTAGCTTAATATTATCCCTCCCCCAACCCCAGGACCCTGTAAGTCTACCTCAACATACAAAAATTACTTTGGAAATGTCCTTTATCTCTAACCCCCCAAGATCTATGTTAACAATCATCGTCCAAGCATATGGCTCACTGATATACATCTGAAGGGTCTCATGACTAAGGTTTTACTAGACAGTAGTAAATGACCTTTTCCTAACAATAACTAGTTCCTCAAGGTGCTGGAAACCTTACTTCCAAAATTCCTTAGAGACTTACACTAAACTTCACCTCCCTCCCAACTTGAAGGTATATAATCAGTCACCTGGCACAACCCCAGGACAGCTCTTTCTCCCCAAGAGTCCTGTCCCCATGCTTTAATATTTTTTTTTCTTTCTTTTATTTTAGAGAGAAAGAGAGAATGCCAGCAGGGGAGAACAGCAGAGGGAGAGAGAGAGAATCCCAAGCAGTTTCCTTGCTCAGTCTGGAGCCCAAAGCGGGGCTCAAACTCACCATCCAGAGACCATGACCTAGACAAAATCAAAAGTCAGAGGCTTAACCCACTGAGCCACCCAAGCACCCCTGTCCTGGTGCTTTAATTAAACCACCTTTTTACACCTAAGACAGCTCAAGAATTCTTTCTTGACTATTGGCTCCAAGTCCCAACATTTCCACATCAAAGTCACTTAACAGTTTAATGCAGGAGCCTAACAGGCTTAGGTTTATAGCACATTTTTGAAAGACCACATCAGATGATTGTGGAGAAAGGACTCCAATGGTACAAAAATGGAGACAGAAAAATCCATCAGAATGCAGTTTCAGTAAGCCAGATAATAAAGACAGAGATGTGGGTAGATTTGAAAGATATTCAACCCAAGTAATTCCGTGGGACCTAGCAACTAGGTGGATGTGTGAAGACAGGGAGAGGAAAGAATAAAGCATACATTCCACCAAGGGGGCCGGGCAGGGGGCCGGGCAGGGGCAGGGGAATAAGGCTGCAGGAATTGGTGGCAGCAATGAGGCAGGACGCGCTGGAGGCAAAGGTCGTCCTGGAGGCACTAGTCTAGAAGAACATGAGGGAGCAGCCACCGGCCAGAGCAAGGAGGACTTGGTTGAGGTTTGTGGGCGGGAAGGAAAGGGACACAGAAAAGGGAGTGGACCGACTCCTGGGCCTGGGCAGCTGCAGTAGCTCCGGAGGCCGAGTGACGTCATTCCGAAAAGACAAGGAGGCCGCCAAACTGGGGCTCTGAGTGTTTGCGCAAGGTACGCATGCAGCCTTTAGAAGCTGGAAATGACAATAAACAGATTCTCCACTAGAGCCTACAAAAGGAACACAGCCATGGCAGTTCCATTTTGGACTTCTGACCTGCAGACTATAAAATACTAAACTTGTATTGTCTGAAGCTGCTAAATCTGTGGTAATTTGTAATGGCAGCAAGAATACAGGTGTTCTTTAAAACGGCATATCAACCTGGATTCTCCCATAGACAACAGGTGATTTTGCCTCAACTTCCAGATAAGACAGAGGCAATTATTCTTTGATTTCTTGAATCCAGAGCTCTCATACACCTACAAACTTTGTGTACATGCATAATCTCCTTTTCATCAAACTAAGAAAAGACTTTGTTCTTTCTGAAACCTTATTCTCTTCACCTGTCTCTATCTTCTAAAAACTCATTTTCACTGGGTCTTGCTCTATCAGTGATCTCTATCTTGTATCTTCACTCACTCCCTCTCAACAGAGTCTACACATCAATCAGTCTATAAACAGGTTCAAATAATTACCGTATTTATTGAGACCTTTTCTATATACCAGACATTAGGCTGTGGTCTACTTCATTATAGCACTGAATCCTCTGAGACTGAATTTGATGAGTAGTGGCAGATTTACAGTGAGGCCTTAAACTTGAGCCTTAAACCTCAAACCTCAAAACATTCAACTGCACAAGTCATATCCAAAGCATATCTAATTTTATATTTTAAGTTTTATTTATTTATTTATTTATTTTATTTATTATTTTGAGAGAGAGAGCGCGCACATGCGAGCAAGAGCACAAGCAGGGGATGGACAGAGAGAGGGAGAGACAGAATCCCAAGCAGGCTCCACATACATCAGCACAGAGCCTGACTTGGAGTTCGAACTCACGAGCTATGAGATCATGACCTGAGCAGAGATCCAGGGTCAGACACTTACTGACTACACCACCTAGGTGCCCCTTGTATTCCTCTTCTTGAAAATGCCCCCAAACTGTATGAACTTCAAAATTCCACAAAACCATGATCTATACCTGTCTATGTTATTATTGTCCCCATCTTACAAATAAGAAAACTGCCATAGTGAGGTTTTACAATTCACCTAAGATTATATAAACAGTAAGGGACATAGCAATATTTCTAGCTAATTATTTCTGACTGTCAAGTCTAGAGATTGCTAATTTGCCTATTAAATTAACCTGTTTCTTCAGGGAACTTCTTACTTTAATATATCCCTTCCTTTGGAACTTGTTTTCCTCTAGTTAGTATTTTATCTGTCTTGTTCATTTCATAATCCAAAGAATAATCTAAACTTACCAGCTCTATTTTCTTATCTCCCATTTACTTTTAACTCACTATAATCCAGTTTCTGTCTACCCCCACTAAAATTCTTACTGTCTCCAACTGCATCATACTCAAACCATTCCTTCCCTCCTGAAGCTTTCTTTTTCCTTAGTTACTAAGACATACTTTCCTCTTTCTCCCTCTTCTTCTATGACTGTGCCTTCTTTTATTTATTGTGCTTCTATATGTCCCACCTCCTCATCCCACTCTTTTTTTTATCCCCTCTTTAAATGTCAAATTTAAAATTTCTTGTATTTTTTATTGCACCCTCTTCTCTCATTTCATTTCCTTACAGTGATCTCATTTTCACACATCCTACAGCTTTAACTAGACTCCAATAGTCACAAATCTATACCTCTATCTTAGCCATGTATCATGAATTAAAGACCTATTAATACAATTGCCCACTGGACATCTCCATCTAGATAAACTGCTTCCAATTTAACAGATCTAAATCCAAATTTAGATCTAAATCAACTCTTCCTTCTACTTAATATATCTAGTCAATTAAGCCAAACCCTAGGAATGATACTTGAATCTTCCCATTTCCTCACATCCTATATGTAATCTTAAGCAAGTCATCGTGGTTCTACATTTTATTTCTCTTCTTCAACCCCACTGGGATTGCTTCAGCTCAGACTATCACTATATATGACATCTTTTATCATAAAAATACTTATAATTTGTCTTACTAATCTGCATTTAACCCCCTCTACACACACATACATGTACATACACACACATGCACATACATACACACATACACAAACACACTCCTAAATAGTCACTTCTTCCAGGGTGCTTTTTTCTAAAATGCAAATCAAATCACATTACTTCTCCTGTTTAAAGCCATTCTCATCTTCCTATTGCAGACGTAATCACATTTTAATGTGTCGTAGGGCCATTATCTGTCCCTAATTACATTTGACCTTAACTTCCAAGGTTTCTGCCTCAAATCTGTACTTGAACCATTGTGAACTTTTTGTAGGAATTAAACCATGTTGTTCCACACTTCTTTCACACACCTGTAATTCTCTCTGGCAAGCTTCCATTTCTATTGTCCTCCATAAAAGCTCTACAAATTCCTTAGGACTCAATATATGTTGAAGCCTGAAGCCTTCCTTTCCCCCTCATCAGGTAAAATTGACTACCTCTTCACATTGTGCTTTGTTATTTCACTTTGTATACTTCTGTACAATATTTAATAATATGCAAAGATATAATCTACAATATCTAAGATGAAAAACATACTGTATTGATTAATAATAAATTAGACATTGTAGTAGAATAGGTTAGGGAACTTGAAGACCTAGAAAAGGACACTATTCAAAACACAGAGAGAAAAAACTGAAAAAAAATTACAGAGTATCATTGAGCTGTGGGACAATTTCAAAAAACCTAGTATTGTGGTACTGAAGATGCCAATAGTGGTTGGGAGAAGGGAGGAATTTGAAGAAATAATGGCCAAAAAACCTAAATTTGATGAAAACCCACAGATGCAGGAATTTCAATGAAGAACACACACACACACATACACACACACACACACACACACACACACACACAGGAAACCTATACCAATACACACCATAATCAAATTAGTTAAAACCAGGGAATAAAATAAAATCTTGAAAGCAACTAGAAGAATAAGACATTACTGACAAAAGAACAAAAGTGAGGATGACAGCAGACTTTTTGTCAAAAACTAGGCAAACCAAAAAACGGGAAACCAACATCTTCAAAAGTACTGAAAGAAAAAATTGCCAATCTAGTACTTTTACTCAGTAAGATAATGAATCAACATCTTCTCAGTGAGATTATTTTTTAAAACAAAACAAAATAAAATTTTTTTCAGAGATTCATATTCATCAGATAGTGACATAAATCATTCCTGACTTCAGCCCCCTCACAAGAAGACTTCCTATCCATAGACAAGACAACATTGTGAAAATTCCAAAGCCCAGAGAATGAGACTGCAGCACCACTCTGGACCACAGAGACTAAGAAGAAACACATTAGAAGGGTAAGAAGAGTGACTACATCCTGACTGCATCAGGCTAGCACAATCCTGCACTGACAGGGTCTCCATGGGCCTACAGGTTTTCCGGTGAGAAAAGAGAGCTCAAGGTGGACATCCAGCTCACCCTGTGTTGCAGAACACTCCCTGAGAGATCCCTCAGGTGTTGCTTCATGGTTGCTGCAGGGTTCAACCACTGGGGATCAGATTGAGATGGAGAATGGGGGCAAAGCCTACAGCAACCAGTGCTAAGATCTTGGTGGACAGCATTTCTACTTACAGCAGCAACAGAGCAGAGAATTCTCATCTGCAAAACCAAGCTGGAGGCCCCATCTGGCCAGAATGCTTGGTGTGCAGTTTTGTCTGATTTGGATCCCAAAACAACAAGCAGAACTGACCGTGGAGTCTGTTTTTTTTTGTTTTTTTTTTTTTTTTTTATCTTTATGTTCCTTTATTGGAGCAAGATTCCTGACCGGTATACAGTGATGTAATTACTAAACATGACCTGTGCAGAAATTACATACTATCCATCTAGACAGGTTTTCATTACACTTTGCCTATCGATGGGGGAATAGTTCCATTTATAAAGTTTTATACATCAAAAAGCTTTGAATTTGACCAGGCTGTCCATGAATTCATCTCTGAAAAAGTTAAGTGGCATTTAATTTTAGCTACTATAATTTACAGCATTAAAAAGCTTATGCATTAGGTAGCTTCCCAAAATGTTATTCTATGCACAACGGCATTTAGCAGAGCCGAGCCCGTCATTCTCATCCAGATTCACACGGACAGGTCTCGCTTGAGAGCTACGTGCTAAATAGCTAGTACTTTGAGACAAAAGTACTCCTGAGTTTACCACCAGTACGGACTTCTTGTCTGAGAGTCTGTCTTCTCAGCCACGTTTCATGGTGCCAATGAAGGCACGCCAGCAACTGCCCTGTGTGTAATTCGGCATTAGAGCACCAGGTCTGTCTGACAGTGGTGGCAGGCACTAGAATTATACCCAGGTAAATAAAGGCCCATTTTCAAAAATGCCAATTCGAGATACAAATCAAGGGCACAACATAATCATAACGGACTTCTGGGCAATCTGGTACCCCGACTGAGGTGGAGAATTTCAGAAACTGACGGCAAATCGTACCCATGATGGTTCCCGGATTTGGAGACATTAATACATTGATTCAAATCCCTTTCTCAGTCCACACAAGCCCTGAGGTCACCCTGCAAAGTGCGTATCAAAAAATACGGAGTCAGGGTGACAAAGTTTGACAATACGTTACACAAGTCAAACTTGGAAAATCATAATTAAATACACCTGTTCTGAGAGAAAAGCATCAAAATCCTTTGTGTACACATTTAGTTTTATTGTAACAAAGCAACTTGTACACTTTTAACGTTTAAAACTGAGCATCTTTCCTTTCCAGTGAAACAAAAAGAAAATTTAAAAATAAACAGGAACAAAATTACAAGAGAATGTCAATTCCAGATAAGATCCTACAGGTTCTGCTGATTCTCCCATCGAGTGGCAGGGCTCAAATCATCATTAGGAGAGAATTTTATTTTAAAAGTGTCATCTTCAACTGCCAGGATGTCCGTTAAACATCACAATTAAACATGCCAAAGGAGAAGCCATGTTGTCAAAATGCCCACTTAACCCACCCAAACATCTCAAACCCACCCTTTGCTGACCTTCTATAACCCCATTTTTTAAAAATTTTTTTTCTTTTTTTTAAACAAGAGAAAGTAGACAGATACATGTTGGTAAATGCTAACTGTCCATATTCACATAGAGACACAGTGTAATCTCTGAGCCCAATATACAGAGAAAGGAGGAAAAAAGCTAGAATTCTATGCACTACTACACAGGAGCCTAGCACCCTCCAGCTTCCAGCAGAGCTAAGGGAGCAGAAGGTTTTTCTTTTTTCCCACAGAGCACGGTGGTGTTGATTCCATAAAGTTTTTGTTGAGACAGGAAGGGATAAAAATGAATTTGGAACAGAAAGGGGTAGAGATTCTTTTCCCACTGTATTCTGCTCAAGGTATTTCCCCCCAAAATAAGTTGAGAACCATGGTATAAAGGGAGAGAAAAGAGACTTCAAAAAACAGGGCGAATGAGCACAAGAGGAGGAGGGGGAAAAAAAAAAAAGACTGCAAGTTGCTCCCAGGGACTGGAGAAAATTAAAAAAGGAAGGTTGGAATCCATCAGTCGTCTTCTCCTTCATCCTCCTCTCCTTCCTCCCCCTCATCATCATCTTCATCTTCTTCACCTTCATCCTCATCTCCTTCTTCATCAATATCTTCCAATCCTTCTTCTTCTTCATCATCATCATCATCATCATCTTCTTCTTCTCCTTCCCCTTCTTCATCATCCATATCAGGAACCAAGTAGTACTGTAAAGGATTGGGCCAAATATCATCTTTGATGACCTCTCCTAACTCATCTGCACCCGCATCAGAATGGTCAGTAAACCAGGTGAAAAAGCTCTCTGGTTCCTCATGCTGTCTCTTCCTGCTGGCTTTATTCTGCGTTTGACTTGAACGTTTCGTCAAATCCTTTCCAGATTTCCCTTTGATTTCAGTGGACTTTGAAGATGGATCACCACTCTCATTCAGATGAAATTCTTTGGAGAGAACTTTATTTTCGAAGTAAGGGTTTTCATCAAAATAAAAATCTATTCTGTAACCTGATTTAATATCTTCAAATTCTGTCACTTCAACTCTTGTCAAATAATGCAGAGCCTCTTCATCCTCCTCCCCAAGCAGTGCAGACACTTGTGGATGGTTGACAAATGTTGTTACCCAAAAATTTGGGATTTTGGCGATCAATTCCGACCTCTTCTGAAAAAATGGTTGGCGGAGTTTGTTATATTTCTGTTCTACTTTCAAAATCTCCTCACTGGCTTGTTCATTAAGTCTGTCTATTTCATTTTGTACTTCATCAATATGTTCAATTGCTTCTTGCTGTTCTTTTTCTCCCTTCGGCAAGTGCTGAGAGGTGGACGTCTCCTCTGGCTTGGGGGCAGCAGGTGGTCTCGGCTTCTTCGTTTGGGGTGGGAGTGAAGACTGGCGTTTGGGGGCCATGCCGTGAAGGAAGTCCACAAAACCTGGGCAGACACCGTTCTGGAAGAAGCTCTGATGAACTCCGTGGAGTCTGTTCTACAACCCCACCTTGCCAGGAAATAAGTTCACAGCCCTGCCTAACTACTGAATGTAACTTCCAATCATGCCCGGCAGAAAGCCTGGCCAGTTAACTCAGGCAAACACAGACACCATCCTAAAGCCCTACTTCTAGAAAGAGCCAAGACAGCAGCCCTGCATAACTGTTAATTATAGCCATTGGTCCCACATAACCAGGGAACCTAAACAGTGACCCTGAGCATCCTCAGAGATCAACCTATGGTATCACCCAGGCAAGAAGCCCAGCCTACAGCCCTGCCTAAAAACAGAGCCCAGCCTATGGTTCTGATTGATGAGCACAGCCCAAGGCCTGGTGCAGACAGAAAGCTCAGTCAGTGACCCTGCCTAATCATAGAGCATACCCTGAGGCCTTACCCAATGAGTGAGCACAGACAGCAACTCCACCTGACCATGAAGCACAGTGTCTAGCCCCAACCAGCTATGGGATACAGGTGGAGGCCCCCTCCCAATCAGGCACCAGCCAGAGACCTTATCCAAAAGCAGAACACAGTGAACAGCCTACTTGATTTCAAGCTCGGGCTGAGGCCCCATCTAACCATAAAGCTCTGCCTACAGAACCACATGTATACAGAGTCCAAAATCTATCCTGTTTTATATGGAACCACAGGGGACCCAGATTAGCCAAAAGAGTCCTGAGAAAGAAGAAAAAAACTAAAGACACCACATTCTTGATTTCAAACTGTATTATATATACTATAATCAAAACAATGTGGTACTGCATAAGAATAGACATATAAACCAATGCAACAGAATGGAGAGCTCAGAAAAACAAACCCATACCTAGTCAACTAATATTTGACAAGCAACCCAAGAATACTCAAGGGAAAGAATAGTCTCTTCAATAAATGGTGCTGAGAAAACTGGATAATCACATGACATGCAAAACAAATTACGTTGGAACTTTATCTTACACCACTCACAAAAATTAACTTGAAATGGATTATAAACTTAAATGTAAATCCTGAAACTGTTTCCAAGAGAAAACATTGGGAAAAAGCTCCTTGACATTGGTCACAGCAATGATTTTTGGATGATACCAAAAGCACAAGCAATAAAAGAAAAATAAGTAGGACTATGTCAAACTGAGAAGTTTCTACAATGCAAAAGAAATGACCAACAAAATGACAAACTACGAAATGGGAGAAAACATTTGCAAACCACACATCTGATAAAGGGTTAATATCCAAAATACTTAAAGAACTCATACAAATCCATAGCAAAAAAAAAATTTAATTTTAAAAATGGGCGAAGACCTGAATAGACATTTTTCCAAAGAAGACATACAAATACCCAACTAGTACATGAAAAGATGCTCCACATCAGTAATAATTAGGGAAACACAAATCAAAACCACAATGGATATCATCAAAAAGACAAGAGATAACAAGTCCTGGCAAGGATGTAGAGTAAAGTAACTCTTATACAGTATTGGTGGGAATGTAAATTTGTACAACCACTATGGAAAATTCTCTGAAGTTTCCTCAGAAAATTAAAAATAGAACTACCATGTGATCCAGCAATCTCACTTCTTGGTATATATCTGAAGGAAAAGAAATCACTATCTCAAGGAGATATATATACCTCATGTTCATTAAAGCATTATTTACAATAGTTAAAACATGAAAATAATATAAATGACCATCAATATGAGTCAATAAAGAAAATGTGATATATATACATATATACACATATACATACGTGACTTTCTGTGCCACAGAACAAGTCCCAATAAATTTACAAAAATTTGAGTCATGTGAAATTGTTCTCAGACCTCAATGGAATAATATTGGGAAAATCCCCAAATACCTGGAAAAAAGTAATGCAAATCTAGAAACAAAAAGGTGGGGGTGGTGAAGGAAACAAAGAGGAAATTATAAAGTACTTTAAGTTGATAAAAAATACATATATAAAAATTTTTGAGGTACAAGAAAATCAGGGAAAAATAAAACTAATTAGATATATGAGAAAAGAAAATAAGTCAAATCAATGTCCTCAGTTTACATCTTAAAAAAAAAATGAAGAGGCGCCTGGGTGGCGCAGTCGGTTAAGCGTCCGACTTCAGCCAGGTCACGATCTCGCGGTCCGTGAGTTCGAGCCCCGCGTCAGGCTCTGGGCTGCTGGCTCGGAGCCTGGAGCCTGTTTCCGATTCTGTGTCTCCCTCTCTCTCTGCCCCTCCCCCGTTCATGCTCTGTCTCTCTCTGTCCCAGAAATAAATAAAAACGTTGAAAAATAAAATAAAAAAAAAAATGAAGACCAAAATTAAAAATTAACAAAAGAAACAAAATAATGACAGACAGGAATCAATGAACTAACAAACCAACATATAGAAGATATTAATAAAACAAAAAGCTTGTTCTCTGGGAGGATAACAAAATAGATAAATATTTAGCCATGCTGATCAGGAAGAAAAGAGAGAAGACATAAATTACTAAATCAGGAATGAGAGACATGACATCACTATGGATTAGAGGGGAAATAAAATAATTATAAGGGAAAGGTATAACTATCTTTTTTTTTAAGTTTATTTATTTTGAGAGAGAGAGAGCGCAAGCAGGAGAGGGGCAGAGAAAGAGAGACAGAATCCTAAGCAGGCTCCACACTGCCAGCACAGAGCCCAGCACAGGGTCTTGAACCCACTAACTGTGAGATCATGACCTGAGCCAAAACCAGGAGTCAGACGCTTAACCAACTGAGTTACCCAGGCACCCCAGTATAATTATCTTTATATCCAAAATTCAATGATTTGGATGAATAAATTCTTTGAAAAGTACAAACTACCAAAACTCAAGTCAAGAAGAGAAAAAAAAATTCTTTACAAACTTACCTAGAAAATATATCTTAACTCATTCTTTCAGAACAGCATTACTCTTTAACCAAAACCAGATAAAGATACTATAATAAAACAAACATACAGACAGACTAATATCCCTTATGAATATAAGTTAAATTTAACAGTATAGTAAGAGAATAATTCATCATGAACAAATGGGATTTATCCCAGGAATGTGAAGTTGATTTAATATTCAAAATCAATCAGTGCAATTCACAACATAAAAAAAAACCATATCATAATATCAATTTCTGTGGAAAAAGAATTGCCAAGATCCAGCATCCACTCCTATTTTTTTTTTTAATTCTTGACAATCCAGGAATAAAATGGGACTTTCTTAACCTGATAAAAGGCATTAATGAGAAAACTATCTTAATTTAAAGAATATCATTTGCAATAGCATCAAAAATATGAAGTGCTTAAGGATAAATCTGACAACAGGTGTGCAATACATGCACACTAAAAACTATAAACTACTGCTGAAATCAATTAAAGACTATGTTAGTCTACTTGGACTGCTATAACAAAATGCCACAGACTGGGTTACCTACAAACAACAAACATTTATTTCTCACACTTATGGAGGCTAGAGACGCCAACATCAGTGCTGCATTAGCAGTGGACCACTTTCTCCAAGAGATTTTGGTCAAAATTGGTTTTATCAAATGTTTGAAGAGGCAATTCAGAAACAGGGCATGATTGGCTAGAAGTCCAGGATTTCCTAATAAGGCTGGCAGGTCGAGGGTAAAATAAGCTACCTAAAGCTGAGTTGGTGGATTATGACTAGCATATGCTAAGTTTTCTTGACAGGTATTTCCTGTAAGTGCAAGCTGATGTAAGTTTAGATTTGTGATGTAAGTCAGGCCACTAAGGCGGCCTCCATTTTGTGGGTCCTGATATGTGATTTAACTTCATCAGATTTCATACAGAAAGGAAGACTATATTATTGGGTAATGGAGGAGGAGTGACACTTGTCATAAAGTGGCAAAGAACTTGGTTGAATTGTGTTAGTGTCCTTTCTTTTGTGGAAGATACAACTTGTGAGTGTTGAAATTAGATTATTTGGCAGAGGAAACATGCAAGCAAAGTGTGGAAGTTTGTGTCTTGGTTTCTATTGACTTCTTATAGTAAAATGCAAAGAGAAATGACAATTGCTAATCAAACTGGAAGCAGAACTTTAAAATTTGGGAAAGTTTTATTCATGTTGGGAAAAACGAGAAATCCTGTTAGGGAGAGAACAAAAAGTACACGGTCAAATTAGATAAAGAGATTATTTTGGATTATTATGGATAAGCTATCTCAACAGAAGCTAGGAGCTATTCATCAAGACAATGGGGAGATTAGTCAGCCATCTAAGTACAAGTCAGGATCTGTAGTCAAAAACCCCATAGAGATTTTGGAGCTGCCTTCCCATCACAGGTCCAGAGTGGACAGGATCATAGAGAAACCCCATTAAGGCAATACCCAACAGAGCCTTGGAAGTAGGGTCACCCCCATAAACCCAGAGTAGTAGAGCCACCACCTGACTCCAGCTTCAAGGAGATTCAAGTGCTGTTGACCCAGGCACAAAGCTATCATGGAGGTGGAATCACTGCAGAGAATAGCTGCGGGGACAGGCCCAGGGATGCAGGTGCTCCCGGGCTGGCCACCCAGAGCCCTACAAGGCAGGGCTATCCAGACACATGAAAAGATGCTCAACATCACTCCTCATAAGGGAAATACAAATCAAAACCACAGTGAGATACCACCTCACACCAGTCAGAGTGGCTAAAATGAACAAATCAGGAGACTAGATGCTGCCGAGGATGTGGAGAAATGGGATCTCTCTTGCACTGTTGGTGGGAATGCAAGTTGGTGCAGCTGCTCTGGAAAGCAGTGTGGAGGTTCCTCAGAAAATTAAAAATAGACCTACCCTATGACCCAGCAATAGCACTGCTAGGAATTTATCCAAGGGATACAGGAGTACTGATGCATAGGGCCACTTGTACCCCAATGTTCATAGCAGCACTCGCAACAATAGCCAAATTATGGAAAGAGCCTAAATGTCCATCAACTGATGAATGGATAAAGAAATTGTGGTTTATATACACAATGGAATATTATGGCAATGAGAAAAAATGAAATATGGCCTTTTGTAGCAACGTGGGTGGAACTGGAGAGTGTGATGCTAAGTGAAATAAGCCATACAGAGAAAGACAGATACCATATGGTTTCACTCTTATGTGGATCCTGAGAAACTTAACAGGAACCCATGGGGGAGGGGAAGGAGAAAAAAAAAAAAAAAGAGGTTAGAGTGGGAGAGAGCCAAAGCATAAGAGACTGTTAAAAACTGAGAACAAACTGAGGGTTGATGGGGGGTGGGAGGGAGGAGAGGGTGGGTGATGGGTTTTGAGGAGGGCACCTTTTGGGATGAGCACTGGGTGTTGTATGGAAACCAATTTGTCAATAAATCTCATATAAAAAAAAACAGTATAGTAAGAGAATAATTCATCATGAACACCACCTCACACCAGTCAGAGTGGCTAAAATGAACAAATCAGGAGACTATAGATGCTGGCGAGGATGTGGAGAAATGGGATCTCTCTTGCACTGTTGGTGGGAATGCAAACTGGTGCAGCCACTCTGTAAAACAGTATGGAGATTCCTCAAAAAATTAAAAATAGAACTACCCTATGACCCAGCAATAACACTGCTAGGAATTTACCCAAGGAATACAGGAGCGCTGATGCATAGGGGCACATGTACCCCAATGTTTATAGTAGCATTTTCAACAATAGCCAAATTATGGAAAGAATCTAAATGTCCATCAACTGACAAATGGATAAAGAAGATGTGGTTTATATATACAATGGAATACTACTTGGCAATGAGAAAGAATGAAATCTGGCCATTTGCAGCAACATGGAGGGAATAATGCTAAGTGAAATAACTCAGTCAGAGAAAGACAGATACCATGATTTCACTCATATGTGGATCTTCAGAAACTTAACAGAAGACCATGGGGAAGGGGAAGGGGGGAATAAAACGTTACAGAGAGGGAGGGAGGCAAACCATAAATACTGAGAACAAACTGAGGGTTGATGGGGAGAGGAAAGTGGGTGATGGGCATTGAGGAGGGCACATGTTGGGATGAGCACCAGTGTTGTATGGAAACCAATCTGACAATAAATTATATCAAAAATAAATAAATAAATAAATAAATAAATAAATATTTAATACATAAATAAAAATTAAAAACAAAAACAAAACAAAACAAAGAAGTTCCTCTTAAGAAGGTAACAGACACCACCTACTCCCCTTCTGGTTTCCCTCAAGAATTTGACAAAAGACCTAACTAAAAACAAGTAGTAGACCATAAAACAGTACGACTCACAAAGATCGGTATGGCCATAGACCACCCCTCTTACAATGGAAAGGAGCCAATCAAAAAGGAATGACCAAGCATTTAGAGTTACCTAGCCAATAAGGGTAGAACCTGAGAAGAAACAAGGGAAAAGGAGCCCACCAAAACCCTATATAACAAAGTCCCTTGCCTATTGTCACAGACATTTATTTTCAAATGCCCCTTCTCTACAAAGAGATTTCATACTATTCTTACTTTCTAATCTTATACTCTAATAAACTTTTGCCTGCTGCTCATTTTATTCTTTGTCTACCTCTTCATTCTTCAAAGCAATGAAACAACAAACCCAGGTATTGAGGTAAAGAATCCTGCCTGCAACACAAGAGCAGAATGCTATGATCTGAATATTTCTCTCCCCCTAAAACTCATATGTTGCAATTTGATGAGGGACCATAAGACAAGCTGAGGACAAAGCACAAGCTAGCATACTTCCACACCCCAGGTGGGGTATGTGTGATCTTCCTAAGGCACTTCTTGCTATCCAAGAACAAAGGAAAGGACAACAAAGGATGAGAGTCTCTATCAGTTTACAAATATCTTAGTACAATTACAAAAAAGGTGGGGGGCAATCTTATCAATAGTCTAAAGCCCAGGAAATCCCTACCATCTTAATGTTAATACTTTGCTAGAGGGAAAAACAACCTTAGCTTGACAATAGCTAGGCCTCCAGTAATCTAGGAGTCTTCTTAAGCACACGGAAATCCCTTTAAGAAACATCCTCTGGGGTTGCCTGGGTGGCTCAGTCGGTTAAGCCGCCGACTTCGGCTCAGGTCATGATCTCGCGGTCCGTGAGTTTGAGCCCCGCGTCGGGCTCTGTGCTGACCGCTCAGAGCCTGGAGCCTGTTTCAGATTCTGTGTCTCCCTCTCTCTCTGACCCTCCCTCGTTCATGCTCTGTCTCTGTCTCAAAAATAAATAAACGTTAAAAAAATTTTTTTTAAAAAGAAACTTCCTCTTGACTTTACCTCCCCCAACTCCATAGTGTATGTAGTATATAACCAGTTACTCTTCACAATACCAGTGCAGCCCTTTCTGCCTACGGGCCCTGTCACCGTGCTTTAAAAAAATCAATTTTTTGCACCAAAGACATCTTCAAGAATTCTTTCTTGGCCATCAGTTCTGAACCCCACCACCACCACAAAATCCCTCCAAAACCTACTCCCCGAAGTGACGGTATCAGGAGGTAGGGTCTTTGGGAGATGATTAGGTCATGAGGGCACAACAGAACTGTGAGAAATCAGTATTTGTTGCTTATAAGTGACCAAGTCTATGGTAGCCTGAACAGACTAAAACATGGACCCACATATATAGGGTCCCTTGATTTTCAACGAAGTTGCAAAAGGAGCTTCTTTCAACAAAGCTGCAAAAGCAACTCAAATTATGCTGTAAAATTGAACATTCATATGCAAAAAAAGAACCTTGGAGAACTTTGGCCCATACCACCATCATATCAAAATAACTTAAAGTGGATCATAAAGCAAAAATGTAAAACTTAAAACTATAAAATTTAATGAATCAAGGAAGAAAAGCCTATGTAACTTTGGGTTGGGCAAAGATTTCTCAATACTATTCCAAAAGCATGATCCATAAAATAGAAAATTAGTAAACTAGACTTCATCAAAATTTAGACCTGCTTTCAGAAAAATACTGTCCAAAAATTAAAAACTAAACCACAGACCAAGAAAAAATATTTGCAAATCACACATCTGATGAAGGACTTATATCCAAAATAGACTAAAATACTCAGACCTTAATAATGAGAAACGAGCAATCCACTAAAAAATGAGCAAAAGATTTGAACAGACGCTTCACCAAAGAAGATATATGGATGACTAGTAAGCACTTGTTTAACATCATCAGTCATTAAGAAAATGCAAATTAAAACCACTACATTAGAATATCTAAAACTAAAAAGATTGACTATACCAAGTGTGGGTATGGATGCAGAAGAACTGGAAAGTTCATATAATGCCAGTAGGGAAGTCTACCCAGTTTTTGGAAGTTTCTTAAAAAGTTAAACCTACAAGGGTGCCTGGGTGGCTCAGTCAGTTAAGTGTCTGGCTCTTGATTTTGACTCAGGTTATCTTCTCACAGTTCTGAGCTGACTGCACAAAGCCCGCTTGGGATTCTCTCTTCTCTCTCTCTCTCTCTCTCTCTCTGCCTCTCCCCTCATGTGCTCTCTCTCTCTCTCTTTCTCAAAATAAATAAATATACATTTTTTTAAAAGTTAAACATATGTATCATATATAATCTAGCAATTCCACTCATATATACTCAAGAGAAATGAATGCTTGTGCATGAATATTCACAGTAACTTTATTTTAAAATGCTGTGTGAAACAAGCAACACTATAGATGGCACATACTGTATGATTCCATTTACATAAACTTCTAGGAAATGCAAAATCTGCCGTTCCAGAAAGCAGAAAAGTTATTTCCTGGGATGAAGGAAAGGGCAGAGAGGAGAGGAATGTACTATTCCAAAGGGGCACAGAATATTTTTTGAGTAATGATTTTATTCTTACTCTTAATTGTGGTGATAGTCTTATGGATATATAATTGATATGCCTGTGTGTGTTTGTGTGAAAAAACAATTATATTCTTTCTGGCACCCTATTGTATATCAATTATATCTCAATAAAGATGTTTTAAAAAAAGAAATAAAAATAAACCTCTAGTCCCAAATCATAATTTTAAATCTAAATAAATGAACTATTATCAAAATTTTATGAAATTATTCACCCACTATAGGCCAAGCACTATGCCAGTTGCTTTAGAGGAACAAAAGAAAAATAGTAGAGTCCTTGCGCTTAATCACATATCATAACCAAAATATTTGCAAGGTAGCATATATCAAGAGTATTGAATAGTTTTTGACTTTAAGGAATATGGCAGAGTAGGAGGATCCTAAGTTAATCTCTGTCCTACAAACACACCTAGATAAGAGCCAACCCAGAAAATGACTCAAATTTGGGCAGACAGACTTTCCAAAGTTAATGGTAGAGAGGAGGCCACATCAAAAAGGGTAGGAGAGGTGGAGACACCATTGAGAACAAAACACTTACTAAAACTAACCACAAACAGGAGGGACACCACAAGTACAAAGAAGGGAAAAGAGCAAATCCCACACCAGGCACTCCAACATGGGAAACCTGCACAGAGAAGATGAATCCGCATGACATCTGGCTTTGAAACACAATGGGACTTAACTTGGAGAATTTTTACAGCCAGCAGTGCTTACTTATGTCTGGGTACTTTAAAAAGCAGCAAACTTAGCTCTAGGAGAGCCAGAGGCAATAGCACACTGAGTCCCTGCTCTTACAGAGACAGCATAATGAACAACACCCCCTTCCCCAAGATAGAGCATAGAAGGAACAGTTTGAAAAACACCTAAGGGAATATGTGAAAATTTATTTACTAATCTCAGAACCAGTGCTGAAAGGTTAGAGATGTTTAGAAGATTTCTCTAAGAACAAAAGAGCTGGAAGATTCCATTTCTTCCCCTATACCCATCCTCCCACCCCTAGCCTAGCTAGCTTGTATATTTGCAGGAATCAACACAAACACTCTTAACTACTTTGCTAACACTGTGTGCCCCATCCCCACATTTTACAGAGGATGTGTCCCATCCAATCCACCCCACTTGGCAGGAATCCCTCCAAAGTGGCTCCTGCCATGTTTCATCCTACAGGCAGCCCTGGCAAGGACCAGAGCCACTCCAAGTGACTCCTGCCCTGTGGGGAGGGGAAGATAACTACATACACCAGGTCAACTGCAGACCCAGGAAATGAAGTTTATAACTGGCAGTCCATAAAGAGTGCCCTGCCAACCAGTGCACGTCCAGCCTTGGCAATATCTGATCTAACTTCTGGCACTGCTCACCAACAAAAACCTCTCAGGGGGCAACACCTGAATAGACATTTTTCCAAGGGCAACAGACACGTGAAAAGATGCTCAACATCACTACTTATCAGGGAAATGCAAATTTCCTGTCAGAATGGCTAAAATCAAAAACACAAGAAATAACTAGTGTTGGTAATGATGTGGCAATACAGGAACATTTGTGCACCATTGGGAATATAAATCGGTGCAGTCACTGTAGAAAACAAGAGGTTCCTTAAAAAATTAAAAGTATAATTACCCTATGATCCAATAATTCCACTACTCAGTATTTACTCAAAGAAAATGAAAACACTAATTTGAAAAGATATATGCACACCCCTGTTTGTTGCAGCATGATATAAAATAACCAAGGTATGGAAGCAACCCAAGTGTCCATCCATAGATGAATTGATGAAGAAGATGTGGTATACACACACACACACACACACACACACACACACACACACACTGGAGTATTATTTAGCCATAAAAAAAAAAAAGAATGAGACCTTGCCCTTTCAACAACATGGATGGACCTAAAAGAGTTATGCTATGTGAAATAAGTCACAGAAAGACAAATATCATATGATTTTACTCTTGTGGAATTTAAGAGACAAAACAAAGAAAAAATGAGACAAACAAAAAACCATACTGTTCATGTAAAACCAAAAAGCAAACTTGAGACAACTGGGAAAATTTATAAACTGACAAAATATTTGAATAGAAGAAAGACATACTTTAATTTTATTCCATTAGAATAGAATCCAAATTGTTTATAAGTGAATATATGGGATTTTTTTTCCAAACTCTCCTTTGCTGAGTTTGGAAATTTTAAGAAAATTTTAATGTAAATGGTATCCTCAGTTTAATGTTTATATTGCAATTCCTCAAAATAATTAAACATTACAGATATGAATGGGGAAAAAAAACCCATACTCTTAATACAAAGAAGAAACTGGTGGGTACCAAGGGGAGGTGGGTGGAAAGAAGGACAAAATAGATAAAGGGGATTAAAAGTACACTTATCTTGGGGTGCTTGGGTGGCTCAGTCACTTAAGCATCCGACTCTTGATTTCAGCACAGGTAATGATTCTTAGTTCGTGAGATAGGCCCTCCATTGGGCTCTGCACCGGCAGCGTGGATTCCTCCCCTCCCTCTCTCTCTGCCCCTCTACTGCTTGAGCTCTATCTCTCTCTCTCTCTCTCTCTCAAAATAAATAAATAAATAACCACTTAATTTTTTTTAAAAAAAAAGAGTACACTTACCTTGAAGGATATTGAAAAATGTATAGCATTGTTGAATCATTATACTGTACACCTAAAATTAATATAACACTGCATGTTAATTATACTTGAATATGTGTATGTATATACACATACATACATCTATATTTAAGGTATATATACATAGGCAAACATTCCTACACAATAGAGAAATTAAAAGGGTAATTATTCCCATTGTAGAGTAATATACTAGAGTTCTTTTAAAAGTACAGAACTTGTGGGGCACCTGGGTGGCTCAGTTGGTTAAGCGTCCAACTGTAGCTCAGGTCATGAGCTCACAGTTCTTGAGTTCAAGCCCTGTGTTGGGCTCTGTGCTGACAGCTCAGGGCCTGGAGCCTGCTTTGGCTTCTGTGTCTCCCTCTCTCTCTGCTCCTCCCCTACTTGCACTTTCCCTCTCTCTGTCTCTCTCAAAAATAAATAAAGAGTAAAAAAATTTTTTTTACAAAATAAAAGTACAGAGCTTGCCTTTGCATTAAAATATTATATCTATAATTTGCAAGTCTTTCAGGAATTGATCTCATATAAATTATAATGTACCTCCATTTAAATAGATTACTATAGAGAGCAGCTCCTTTTAATCAGGGGGAAGAGCCCTGAAACAGGTAAGTTTTAGGTGAGTTTCAAAGGACATGGTATTAAGGACATGGTATCAAAGGACATTTAGGAAATGGTAGATGGGGACTTGGGTAAATTATTCCAGGTGAGGAAAATACCCTTAGTGGCAAGCTTAAAAGACAAATGAATTCAAAGAAAATGGAAACTGGGGAAACAGTAGAGAGCCAGGCTTGAAGGTCATTAATAAAAAGGGTTTTTGAAAATAAATTAGCTTTTAAAACTGGTGAATGTTACGCAGAGAAGCTATGGGTCTGAGAAAGTATGGAAATGGATAAGTGTCATTGGGTGTATTTCCATAAGTAATGTCAACCCCTTTTGGGAATTTTCTGCATCTGGATCACCCTCCTCCCCTCCTAATTCAAAATGGATAAAAGAGGGGCTTCTGGGTGGCTCAGTTTGTTAAGCATCCGACTTCAGCTCAGGTCATAATCTCACAGTTCGTGGGTTGGAGCCCCACATTGGGCTCTGTGCTGATAGTTCAGCCTGGAGCTTGCTTTGGATTCTGTGCCTCCCTGTCTCTCTGCTCCTCCCCTGCTCACACGTTCTCTCTCTCTCAAAAATAAATAATTTTTTAAAAATGGATAAAAGACTTAAATGTAAGGTACGAAATTATAAAATTCCTAGAATAAAACATGGGGGTTAGCTCCTTGACATCAGTCTTGGCAATGATTTTTTTTTTAGATATGACACAAAAAGCAAAAGCAACAAAAGAAAAAATAAACTAGTGGAACTACATTAAACTAAAAAGGTTCTGTACAGCAGAGGAAACATCTGCAACATTAAAAGGCAACTTATAGAATGGGAGAAAATATTTGAAAATCATGTATTTGATAAGAAGTTAATATCCAAAATATATATAAGGAACTCTTACAACTCCATAACAAAACAAAACAAAACACCTGATTAAAAACTGAATAGACATTTTTCTGAAGAAGGCACACAAATGACCAACATGTACATGAAAAGGTACCCAACATCACTAATATTCATGTTGACACAAATCAAAACCACAATGATCTATCACCTCACAGCTGCTAGAACAACTATCCTGGAAAGTACAAGAGATAACAAGTGTTGGTGAGGAAGCAGAGAAAAAGGAACCCTCATGCACTGTTGGCAGGAATGTACATTGGTACAGCAACTATGAAAAACAGTATGGAGGTTCTTCAAAAAATTAAAACTAGAAGTACCGTATGATTCAGCAATCCCACTTCTGGGTATAATCTGAAGTAAACGAAATCACTATCTGGAAGAGATACATGCACACTATGTTCATTGCACCATGGCTCACAATAGTTAAGACATGGAAATAGCCTAAGTATACATCAAGAGATGAATAGGTAGGGGCACCTGGGTGGTTCAGTCGGGTTAAGCGTCTGCCTTCAGCTCAGGTCATGACCTCACAGTTCATGAGTTCCAGCCCCACATCTGGCTCTGCGCTGTCAGATTCTCTCTCTCTCCCCTCTCTCTCTCTGCCCCTACCTTGCGTGTGCTCTCTCTGTCTCTCAAAATAAATAAACTTTTAAAAAAATTCTTAAAAAGAGATGAATAGGTAAATAAAATATGGTTTTTATATATATGTACACACACACACACACAATGGAGTATTATTCAGCCATTTAAAATGAAGGAAATCCTGCCAGGGGTGGGAAGTGGGTGAAAGTGGTCAAAAGGTACAAACGTCCAGTTATAAGATAAATGACTTCTGGGGATGTAATGTACAGCGTGGTGATTATAGTTAACAATACTGCTGTATATTTGAAAGTTGATAAGAGAGAAGATCTTAAAAGTTCTCATCCCAGGAAGAAAAGAAATTGTAACTATGTGAGATGATGGATGGTAACTAAACTTATGTGATGACCATTTTGTATTTATACATATTTCAAGTTATTATATTGAACACCTTAAGTTAATACAATATTATATATCAATTATATCTTAATAAAACAAGTAGGGGGGAGAAATGTTGATCCCATTTATAGAATTCTCCACAGCTAGATCAACCTCCTCCATCACCCCCTACACACACACACACACACACACACACACACACACACACTTCTTCCTGAAGCAGAGAGAGAAAAGGAATAGTTTCAACAGCTACAAAGGATAAATAATAATTGTACTAGTTTGAATCAGAGAAAGTATTTTCTACTAAACACCAAGACTTCCTTCTGCCTGTTTCCAAGGGGCCAGCTATGGGGAAGTTAGAAGTGCATCTGCATTCAATGAAGGTCTTGGAAGAGACCCAAATCACCACATTCGGAAGAGTTCCAAGAACTCTGCGAGGCTGTATGTTCCAAACAGAGAGAAAGAACACAGAAATCAAGGTTTGAAGTGGAGCCCAGAAAGGAATCTAGTAACAGGAAGCAGGAGTGTGGAAAATGAGCATTTTAAATTAAAGTTGCTCAGGGATTCTCAGAATCAATAGACAATGTACATGCTTAATGTTTGAAATATGCTTTTTTACAGCATTCCTTTTTGTTCACTAAACTTCTTCATATGATTTTGAACAAGTGTGCTGACAGAGAACAAACAGCCCATGGAAGAGAACACTGGCTGATTCTGGGTAATAAATATTCCCATGTGTACATATACCAAAGAAAGTGCTATATTCATAAGGAGCATATTAGTGACGAGAGGATGCTTTCTAAGAACATATTTCACTTTTTAGGTCCACAATAATAATATGCAGTGTAGGGGCATCATATCCTTCAACACATGGAGAAACGTAATATTAAATGAAATCTAAGAATCTGGGCAAGTATCTTAGAAAATTCATTTTTTGGGGTAAAAAAAATGCCACACACCCCCCCCCCCCCCGGTGGAGTGTCTGGCTAGCTCAGTCGGTGGAGCCTGCGACTCTTGATCTGAGGTTGTGACTTCATGTCCCCTGTTGGGCATGGTGATTATGTTAAAAAAAAAAAAAAAAAAAGTAAGTCCACCCAAAAAAATTCTGTCATAAGCTGCAACATGGATGAACCTTGAGGACATTATGTTAAGTGAAATAAGCCAGTCACAAAAAGACAAACATTATGGGGTGCCTGGGTGGCTCAGTCAGTTAAGGGTTCAACTTTAGCTCAGGTCATGATCTTGCAGTTCATGAGTTCGAGCCCTATGTGGGGTTCTGTGCTGTGTCTGCCTCTCTCTGCCCCTCCACCACTTGTGCTCTGTCTCTCAAAAATGAATAAACATTAAAAAAAATTTTTTTAATAAAAAAATTTTTTAAAAAGACATTCTGTGATCCACTCATACTAAGTTATCTATCTAGTCAAATCTACAGAAACAGAAAGTCAAATGGTGGTTGCCAGGAGCTGAGAAAGAAGTATATGAAAAATTGTTATTTAATGGATATACAGTTTTAGTTTTGCAAGATGAAAAAGTTCTGGCATTGGATGCACAACAATAAGAATATATTTTACAATGCTGAACCATACACTTAAAAATGTTTAAGATGGGATATTTTACCTTATGCATGTTTTACGAAAGCTAAAAAAAATTTTTTTAAACAAGGGAAAAGAGTCAGTCCACCAAGTACACAGGCTTTCTGAGAAGCAGTTGCAGAAGGACTGAACAAACATTTGAAGTACATACAATGTAATATTTTTAAGTATGCAGTTGGAAGAAAGAATAAAGTAAAAGAGCATTTACTGGGTCTCAGTGCAGGCTCATCAATATTAGATCCTTCAGATATGTTGTATTAAATTCTTACAATAATCCTGAAAGTAGATATTCTGGTCCAGATGCTGATATGCTAGTCCTGAAAAAATTGGGGTTTAGAAAGGACAAATATCTTGCCCAAGTTTCTGCAGCTAATAAGCAGCCTAGGGGAATAAGGTTGCCCATTACTGGAAGATAAGAGGGTCATTACAATGAAAGTTTAGAGAATTAAGAGAATTAGTTTTCTACCTGTCCCACTTTATTTTCACTTTTCTTTCCCACTTACTGAATCCAGAGAAGAAATTTAAAAGCTAAGTTAGTCTAGCATTTATGGAGGAAACTGCAGGGAAAAGCCTTGAGAGTTTCTTAACTTAATTAGCATAAAATTTTGAAACTGGAAGTCGTATCAAGTTACCTGACAGAAAACAGTGCCTGGGAAAAGGATTCACAAGCCTAATCCCGTGAAGTGAGGCTCCAGGGGGAAAACAAAATATGGTTAGCAGCCATGCACATTTTTCACATATATATGTTTAAGTTTCTCTTGATATAAAGTGTGTCAGTCAGAATACCAGATAAAATTGAACTTCTCCACCACTTAATAAATACCTTTCGTAAAAGTGAACCAAGGACTTTGTATCAGTCAAGGTCACATCGGGAAACAGATGGCACACACAAACTCTGCAATTTGAGGAAAGTTTAATGAGGAGCTATTCATGAAGGTGTGGGCAGGATACAAGGAAACCACAAGGGATAGCGCAGTACCTTGGGGCTAGTGACTTCAGGGCTTATCCTCCCCTCTCCAAGGCCATCATGGACTAAGGGAGTGCGCTATTCCTGAAACACAGAGAGAGAGCTGCATGGTTGATGCTGTCTTTTGGCCACAGGATGCAACCAGTTTGCAGTGACCCAGCAGCGAGAAACTCCAGAAATTAAATCTCTCTATTCCCACTCTCCTCTATTCCTGTTTCTGATCTTCTGTCAATGCTCTCCATTGGCTACACCTTATTTAGGCCTTTTAAGGCACAGAGTAAGGTGGAAAAGAACGAAGAGTGCATTTGGAGAGGCAAACAAAAGGTACCCAGCAGAGACTGACTAATATTTTATAGGTCATGTGTGAAAATAAGTTAAGGAAGAACTAACAACAAAAACAAGTCCTCTGGGGTTTGTTTGTCTGCTTGTTTTAATAAAATATATTAGAAAACTTACCACTAAGTCTGAGAAATGTGTTAGTTAGGTTTTGCTATAACAAGGCAGCATCACAAACAACTCCCAAATCTCAGTAGATTACAATAATAAACATTTGTCTTTTACTTTCAGGTCTACAAGTCAGTTCTGGTTCAATTACATTTGGCTAAGTTAACTGGACATGTCTCCTGGCTGAAGGTTGAGATCAGTTGTGCTTCATGTATCTTCTCATTCTAGAATTCAGGCTAAATGGCCAATGATTACATAGAGCATGGCAGCTGGTAGGCACACAAAGGGAAAAACAGAAACCATAACGTCTGTTAAATCTGTGTTTTTTACTGGCATGCTTATCATTTCCACCATATTGAATCTGCCAATGGAAGACTTTTGACCAAGCCCAATGTCAATGGAGTGGGAACATCAATGTATAGAGAAGGGTAGAGTGAATATTTTCTAAACAATAATTAATCTACTATACTTAGTAAAACTGCCTCTGAAAATATACCTTATATAGAAACACCCAGGCTTTATGACTACAAATAGATTTTTATCCCATTAACCGTTTTTTATGTATATACTTTTCTTCTTATTAAAAGTATCCTCTGGCTGTGATTATGCATTCCCTGCCAATCACATTTACCTTCTATGTTACTGAAAGAAACTGTCTAGGTAAACACTGTTAACAGAAATGTTAGCCTAAAAGCACATTTATGCACCTTCACGTATAGGTATAGGTGTAGGTGTAGGCCTCTGTGTAATGCACCTAGAAAAAGATAAAAAGCACTAAAAGTTTATACATCACACCCTAGTAACTTATTCAAATTTCAAAGCTACTCATAGCCCTTCCTAAATCAGCAGAATTTTTAAAGCTGATTTTTAAAGATTTATATGTTCAATGTGTCCTTACTGCGCATCTACAGTTACAATGTTTTTTTTCCAGCTTTATTGGGATGTGATTGGCATACAGCATTGTGTAAGTTTAAGGTGTACAAATTGTTGAATTAATACACTTATTACCACTGTAGCCTTAGCTAATACTTTTATCACATTATATAACTGCCATTTCATTTTTGTGGTGAAAAATTTAACATTACTCTCTTAAAAACTTTCAAGTATGTAATACAGTATTAACTAAACTCACAATGCTATACATTAGATCCCCAGAACTTATATCTTCTAACTGGAAGTCTGTATTATTTGTCCAACATCTCTCCATTTCTCTCATCCCCATGGTAACCACCATTCTACTCTGTTTCTACTCGTTCACTTTTTTTAGATTCTGCATGTAAGTGATATCATACAGAATTTGTCTTTCTTTGTCTGACTTATTTCACATAGCAATGTGCTCTCAAGGTCCACTTGTGTTGCTGCAAATGGCAAGATCTTCTTTCTCGTGGCTGAATAATATTCCATTACATGTATATCACCACATTTTTCTACCCATTCATCCATTAACAGACACTTGGTTATTTCCCTATCTTGGCCATTATGAATAATGCTGCAATAAACATGGACATGCAGATATCTCATCAAAATCTTGTTTTTGTTTTTGTATCTATATTTTTCAGGGATATTGATCTGTGGTTTTCTTGAAGTGTCTGTCTGGCTTTTGGTATCAGAGTAATTCTAGGCTTGTAATTTTGTAATTTTGGAAATGTTCCCTCCTCCTCAATTTTTGGAAGTGTTTGATTTTAATTTTTCTTTAAATATTTGATAGAATTTACCAGGGAAACCATCTGGTCCTGGATTTTTCTTTGTTGGGAGATTTTTGATTACTGATTAATGTTCCTACTCATTATTAGTATGTTCATATTTTCTATTTCTTCATGATTCAGTCTGATAAGTTGTATGTTTCTAGGAATTTATCCATTCTTCTAGGTTATCCAATTTGTCGGTGTATAATTATATATACAATTTCTTATGATTTCTGTGTATTTCAGTTGCAATATCTCTTCTTTCACTTCTGATTTTGAGTCTTCCATCTTGCTTAGTCTAGCTAAAGGTTTTCAATTTTGCTTATCTTTTTAAAAACAGCTCTTAGTTTTGTGATCTCTTCTATTATTTTTCAGATCTCTATTTCATTTATTTCTGCTCTGATCTTTGTTATTTCCTTCCATCTGCTAACTTTAGGCTTAGTTTGTTCTTCTTTTTCTAGTTCCTTGAGGTGTAAAATTAGGTTATTTCCAAAGATAAAGAGAAGGAATCAGAGCATACTACCACAGAAAATCACCAATTAGCAAGGGCAGAAAGAGAAGGAAAAAGAAACAAGGAAACTACAAAAAAAAGCCAAAAAATGATTAATAAGATGACATTAATAAGTCTTTACATATCAATAATTTCTCTAAACAGAATGAATTCTTCAATCACAAAACACATTGTGGCTGGCTGGATTAATAAAAGCAAGACCCAACTATATTTTGCCTACAGAAAACTCATTTCAGCTTTAAGGAAAATATGGGCTCAAAGTGAAAGGATGAAAAAAAGACATTCTATGCAAGTGGAAACCAAAAGACAACAAGGATCACTATACCTACATCAGACAAAGGAGACTTTATGCCAGAAATGGTTAACAAGAGACAAAGAAGATCATTATATAAGATAAATGGGTCTATGTGTCAACTATACTTCAAAAAAGTTAATTTCTTTTAATTAAAAAAAATAAAATTAAATTTTTTTTAAAAGATACATAGGTCGACTCATTAAGAGGATGTAATCATCATAAAGGCACCCAACATGGAACCACCTAAGTATATTAAGCAAATACTAACAGGTCTGAAGAACAAAATAGATAACAATACAATAATGGTAGGGTACTGCACTTGCATCAATGGGTAGATCATTCAGACAGAAAATCAGCAAGGAAACAATGGACTTTAACCATGCTCTAGACCAAATGGACCTAATGGACCTATAAAGAACAGTCTACCAATAGCCTCAGAATATACATCCTTCTCAAGCACACACAGAACACCATCTAGGATAGATCCTATGATAGGTCACATAACAAGTCTTATCAAATTAAAGAAGACTGAAATTATACCAAGTATCCTTTCAGCTACAACGGTATGTAACTAGAAATTAACAACAATAGGAAAGCTGGAAAATTCACAAAAGTGGAAATTAAATAACACACCCTTGAAAAACCAATGCATAAAGAAGAAATCAAAAGGGAAACCAGACATTCCCTGCTCATGGATTGGAAAAATAAATATTGTCAAAATGTCAATACTGCCCAAAGCTATCTACACATTCAATGCAATTCCAATCAAAATCGCACCAGCATTCTTCTCGAAACTAGAACAAGCAATCCTAAAATTCATATGGAACCACAAAAGGCCCCGAACAGCCAAAGGAATTTTGAAGAAGAAGACCAAAGCAGGAGGCATCACAATCCCAGACTTTAGCCTCTACTACAAAGCTGTCATCATCAAGACAGCATGGTATTGGCACAAAAACAGACACATAGACCAATGGAATAGAATAGAAACCCCAGAACTAGACCCACAAACGTATGGCCAAGTCATCTTTGACAAAGCAGGAAAGAACATCCAATGGAAAAAAGACAGTCTCTTTAACAAATGGTGCTGGGAGAACTGGACAGCAACATGCAGAAGATTGAAACTAGACCACTTTCTCACACCATTCACAAAAATAAACTCAAAATGGATAGAGGACCTAAATGTGAGACAGGAAACCATCAAAACCTTAGAGGAGAAAGCAGGAAAAGACCTCTCTGACCTCAGCCGTAGCAATCTCTTACTCGACACATCCCCAAAGGCAAGGGAATTAAAAGCAAAGTGAATTACTGGGACCTTATGAAGATAAAAAGCTTCTGCACAGCAAAGGAAACAACCAACAAAACTAAAAGGCAACCAACGGAATGGGAAAAGATATTCGCAAATGACATATCGGACAAAGGGCTAGTATCCAAAATCTATAAAGAGCTCACCAAACTCCACACCCGAAAAACAAAGAACCCAGTGAAGAAATGGGCAGAAAACATGAATAGACACTTCTCTAAAGAAGACATCCGGATGGCCAACAGGCACATGAAAAGATGTTCAGCGTCGCTCCTTATCAGGGAAATACAAATCAAAACCACACTCAGGTATCACCTCACGCCAGTCAGAGTGGCCAAAATGAACAAATCAGGAGACTCTAGATGCTGGAGAGGATGTGGAGAAATGGGAACCCTCTTGCACTGTTGGTGGGAATGCAAATTGGTGCAGCCGCTCTGGAAAGCAGTGTGGAGGTTCCTCAGAAAATTAAAAATAGACCTACCCTATGACCCAGCAATAGCACTGCTAGGAATTTATCCAAGGGATACAGGAGTACTGATGCATAGGGCCACTTGTACCCCAATGTTCATAGCAGCACTCTCAACAATAGCCAAATTATGGAAAGAGCCTAAATGTCCATCAACTGATGAATGGATAAAGAAATTGTGCTTTATATACACAATGGAATATTATGGCAATGAGAAAAAACGAAATATGGCCTTTTGTAGCAACGTGGATGGAACTGGAGAGTGTGATGCTAAGTGAAATAAGCCATACAGAGAAAGACAGATACCATATGGTTTCACTCTTATGTGGATCCTGAGAAACTTAACAGGAACCCATGGGGGAGGGGAAGGAGAAAAAAAAAAAAAAAGAGGTTAGAGTGGGAGAGAGCCAAAGCATAAGAGACTGTTAAAAACTGAGAACAAACTGAGGGTTGATGGGGGGTGGGAGGGAGGAGAGGGTGGGTGATGGGTATTGAGGAGAGCACCTTTTGGGATGAGCACTGGGTGTTGTATGGAAACCAATTTGTCAATAAATTTCATATATATATAAAAAAAAAGGGAAACCAAAAATTATCTCAAAACAAATGAAAATGGAGACACAATCTACCAAAATTTATAGGATGCAGCAGAAGCAGTTCTAAGAGGGAAATGTAGAGAAATAAATGCATAAAGTAAGAACAAAAGAAAGATCTCAGATAAACAACCTGACTTTACACCTCAAGGAACCATGATTTTTTTTAATCTACTAATTTATGTATTACGCATGAAAGAAGGAGAATCACAAACACCTCAAAAAGGATTTAAGCAGTTATACAGGTAAACTTATGATCCTGTTTAGGATTTTTTTTCCCCTGTGTGCCTGACAAAGGGTTGTGCCACCTTTGATTAAATAGTTCTGGTGACAGACAGTCACCATCTAATGTGGTAGTCTTTTGGACACTCTCCTTTTGTTTTTTAATATTTTTAAAAATATTTATTTATTTTTGAGAGAGACAGAGACAGAGTGTGAGTGGGGGTGGGGCAGAGAGAGGGAAACACAGAATCTGAGCTGTCAGCAAAGAACCAGACGCAGGGCTCGAACTCACAAACCGTGAAATCATGACCTGAGCAGAAGTCAGACGCTTAACCGACTGAGCCACCCCAGGTGCCCCTTCGACACTCTCTTTAATGGAATGTTAAATTCCATTTATTTTTAGTAAATAAATTTTTAGTAAATTCTACACCAAAATGGGGCCTAAACTCATGATCCCAAGATCAAGGGTTGCATGCTCCTCCAGCTGAGTGAGCCAGGTCCCCCATTTGTTTTGTTTTTTTAATTGATCCCAAATCTTCCTTTCTTCAGCTTCCTCTCAATTGTTCCTAGGTTTGTCCTTGAGAGTAAAGCAAATGCATCCCCTCTTCTGTTAGGATAGTTGCTCCATATTTGGAAACAGCTAGAATGCGTGCTACCACCCTCCCTGTCCCCCACCTCCCACTCCACCAGAGCTCTAGTCTCTTAAGACAAGGGCTCTTTCCAAAAGTCTTCATATATCAGTGTCTCCAGAATTCTTCTCACCCTGTTTGCACTCTTTTAGATTACACTAAGAAAAAAAAATATTCAGGGAGATTTAATTTTATATTTTAAATATTAAGTATTCATGGAGTGTCTGGGTGGCTCAATCAGTTGAGCGTCCAACTCTTGATTTTGGCTCAGGTCACAATCTCATGGTTTGTGAGATCAAGCCACCTGTGGGGCTCTGTGCTGACAGCACGGAGCCTGCTTGGGATTCTCTCTCTCTCTCTCTCTCTCTCTCTCTCTCTGTCCCTCCCCTGCTCACACTCTCTCTCTCCCTCAAAAAAAAAATTAAATAAATAAATAATAAATAAATAGATAAGAAATAAATAAATAAATATTACATATTCACATTCACTATGCCTTCCCCAAGCATCCAACCTAAAATAACTTTCATTATATTCTTTCAGGGTATCTTGTTCTATTCCTTTATAGTACTTATCATATATAAATGATACTTACAAATCTAATTAATCATAAATATCTAATTTAGATAACACTTCAAATTATTAAATATTCATTTAATAATTTAATTATATCTATAATAATATCTGTCTCTTCCACTGGTCTGTAAGTTCTCTGAGAGCTGGAACTATATTTATTTTGCTCACCATCTTATTTCTTGTTTTCAGCATAATCCATGCTACACAGTATATATTAATAAGTATTTATTGACTGATTCTCAGCTGTTGAATAAAATGAAATTCACATTGTGAACATAATTAAAGAAAACAGAGTGTCATTGTCTTCCTACATAGGAAAAATATCCTGGAAGAAATTAAGAAAAAGCGAATTTTGAAGAAGACAAGGGTCCTGGATTGATGGAGAAAGCAGGAGAAAACACTCCAGCATGTAGCGCTTTATCTAATGTAGTAGAGAATGGTAACTGTTTACTAAAGTCCATATTCCCTTCTTCCTGGACATATGGTTAGGTTACATTTCTAAGCCTCCCTTCCTGTTAGACAACTCCTTTGGTGGTGACTAATTTATGTTCATGCTGGAACATGAACATAAGTGAGGGCTACTGCTTTTGCATTTCTGTTTTAGAAGTGTCTCCTTGCCCTTTTGTCTCTTTCCAGCCTCATCAATGCAGATAACAACAAGGCCACAAGTGGTTTATTCTACATTTGGGGTGGAGCCACAAGTTGGAAGGAGCCTGGGTCCATTTTGGACTCCTCAGAGCAGAGCTGTCCCACTCACTTGAATTGTACATTCTATTACTGCATAGAGGAGACATAAACTTTGCTCTTTAGGCTACATTATCAGTGGGTCTCTTCTTATAACAAGTTACCTTTGTGGGACACCTGGATGGCTCAGTAGGTTAAGCGTCCCACTCTTGATTTAGGCTCTGGTCAGGATCCCACAGTTCATGAGACCAAGCCCCACATTGGGCTCTGTGCTAACAGTGCAGAGCCTGCTTGGGATTCTCTCTCCCCCTGCTCCTACCCCGCTCACATGCACAAACACACCCTCTTTCTCTCTCAAAATAAATAAATAAACTTAAAACAAAATTTTACCCTTTGCCCTAAGACATCTGTCACTTAGAAAATGTTTGATCAATATTGCTTGAATTCACAGTATAGAGAATGACATGTGTGGCATAGTCTAAAAGAATCTAATCACAAACAGAGGAAATGAATATGCCTCAGACAAGAAGCTAATAAAGAGTAGTGAGAAATCGCTAACCAATTGTGGGAAATATTGGGGGTTATTATAAGCATATATTAAAAATATTTTTAAATAATATAAATTGTATTATTAAACTCTCATGTACCACTCCCTCAAAATGAATAAATGTCAGCATTTTTGGAACTCAGTTCAGATTTTTTTCATTTTTTTAAAGAAATAGTACCTTATAGCGGGAACTTGGGTGGCTCAGTCGGTTAAGAGTCTGACTTCAGCTCAGGTCATGATCTCACAGCTCGTGAGTTCAAGCCCCACTTAGGGCTCTATGCTGACAGCTCAGAGCCTGGGGCCTGCTTCAGATTCTGTGTCTCCCTCTCTCTCTCTGCACCTCTCCTGCTCGCATTCTGTCTCTCTCTCTCTCTCAAAAATAAGTAAACATTAAAAAAAAAAAAAGAAAGAAAATAGTACCTTATAAAAAAATTACTGTCCCCTATAATTATCCTGCCTGGAGGAGGTTTTTCAACATTCCTCCCAAAGTCTGGTACCTACAGTTGAAACCCAAATAAGGACTAATCGTGAGAGTATAGAGTCTATTATTCACTGGGATTGGAACGGTAAAGTTCTAATAGCAAAGACCAAGATTGCATTTCTTACTTAACAACTGCTTAACACTATTTGCTTATGTTAAAGTGGAAATTTAGTAACACTGCCTAGCCATCTTTCACATTAACTACTACCACCTGTTCTCCCCTTTCTAGGCTAACAAAACTTGTGAAATTGACTTCTGACATAAGTGTACCACCCGACATTTACTACTTGTAATTGTTCTCCTGTTATTCTGGTCTATTGGTGACAGGGCATGACTTTTATTCAGGAGAATTTTTGGCATCTAGTTGCAGACACTGCCCATTTATGAGGACTAAAAACTCCTAGGTGGATCCTAGCACTTCCAATACTTTATAATAAGTTTATCACTTGGTTCCTTTCCCAAAACCGGTCAATATATCAGGCAGATACAGGTGCCTAGTAAAAGCAGGGTCCTATTTTAGTATTTCTGTTTTGTTTTGTTTTGTTTTGAATCTGAAGAGATTTCATCTAAAAGTTGCTAGACATTTTCTGCCACAAGGAGTAGCGACATCAATTATTCCTTAGAACAGACTTCCTTTGTTTTGAAAAAACTACATGAAGGAGCCATTTAATTATATTTCCCCCAATTGTTCTGTGGATTGTTCTGTGGTGGCGTGGAAAGTTGTTTGCTTACAAGGGCAGACTGGGTGAAATTAGCCCGAGAGATTTCCAGATAGTATTATTGAGCAAGAAAAGTAAGATGCACAGAGATGTGTATGATTCCATTTATGTAAAACAAATGAAACAAAAATGTGAACGTGTATAAATATGTTTTTAAGAGGCTACATGATCATAGAAAAAGTACATTAGGCTACATACACCAGACTGTGAACATGGGATGGTTTTGTGGTACAAGGAAAAGCAAAAACAGGGAAGACAAGTAACAAAATAAATAAATAAAAATAAACTTTAAAAAAGATATTTTTAGAAAAGAACACTAAAAAGTAACAGTACCATGTAATATAAGTGAAAGATTGGGCTTTGCTAAACTAGTTGAAGTCATCATTTTTTCAAATATAAAAGCAATGTGGTAACAGATTTGTGAGGGTTTAGGGACATATGTGTTTTAAGATGAATATCAAAACACAAAACATAACAACAACAACAACAAACCCTTATGTACACTAGTAGAAAGACGATAGTAAAACCCTCTATGACAAAAGCAAGTGCAAATTATCTCAAGTGTTTCTGTTAACAGATTTTAAAAATGCAGTTTGAGGTTACAGTTAATAGCATCTTACGTACAAGGAAAAGAAATGCCAAATAAAGCAGATTTGATTCCAGATCATGGAATAAAATAGGCAGGCTATAATGGCTTCTTTCAGTTATGACTTAAGATCCCTCCACCACTGGAGCATCTAGGTGGCTCAGTCAATTAGGTATCTGACTCTTGATTTCAGCTCACATAATGATCTCACGATTCAGGAGATAAAGCCCTGTGTCAGGCTCTGTACTGACAGCATGGAGCCTGCTTCAGGTTCTCTCTCTCAGCCCCTACCCCACTCGTTCTCTCTCTCTCTCTCTCTCTCTCTCTCTCTCTCTCTCTCTCTCTCTCTCAGTAAATAAATAAGCTTTTTTTTAAAGGCTCCTCCACCACAGGTATTAATGTAACCATTTTACAGATGATGAAACTGAGTCTTTGAAAGTTTTGGCAGCTTTCCTAAGATTACTCTACTTGACTTTGAGCCCATTTCACATAATTCCAAAACCCATGTACTACTCACTATCATAATAATTGTCTCACTATAGAATGATATACTATAGATTTAAAATTCATTTAGGAGCATGACATACATATCCTATATTTGCCATGGCAGGCTATATTGTATTCCAGAGTGGTGCCACCGAGTTCTTCTCTTCTTTTGCATCAACCCAAATGTTCTCTGTGTTTCCATGCCCCAATATATATATCCCTAATTAGATCTGAATAGGCTCACAAACCTATATGATCTTCACACACCTCCATCTCGCTGACTTCTTCTGTCTTACTCCACTCCAGCCACTCTGGCCTCCTTGTTGTTCCTCAAACACAATAAGCATGTTCCTGCCTCAGTGCCTTTGTACTTGCTATTTCCTCTACCTGGAATAGTCTTCCTTCAGATGTCTACTTGATTCACTCTCCTCCTTCACAATGAACCTTTTCCAGATCAACTTACTTAAAATTAGAATCTTTGTGGCCAATCTGACTCTTGCTAAATGGTATCTCCTGTTTTATTTTTTCTATCACATTCATTATCATGTAATAAGTTTTATATTTATTTACTTTGTTTGATCCCTACCACAAAAATGTAAACTTCACAGGGCATTGATTTTCTCTTTTTTTTTTTTTTTTTTTACTGGCATGTCACAAATATCTAAAATAGTACTTGGAACACAATAGGTTCTCAATGTGTGGAACAAATGAATAAGTGCATTGCTGTTCTCCTTTCCAATATTCAGATCGGATAGTATGATGATCATTAGATATGCCTTTTAAGTACCACATTCTGGTCATGCATCTCATGCTATAAATGTCTACAATTTCTAGATGCCTGTGATTTCTAGAGATAAAAACAGGACTGAAGGGTCAGTGGTGAGACAAGTGAGTCAATAATATTGTTGAAGAAATTGTGATTGTATAATATGAAAATATAATTTTTATCTATGCCTATACTTTACACAAAAATGAATCTAGGTAGATTATATACATATTTTTAAGTGGTGCAAAGCTACAGAAATTCAAATTTTATGTTGTCATTAGAAGGGTAATAAACAGGGGCACTGGGTGGCTCAGTAGGTTAAGCGTCAGACGGCGGCTCAGGTCATGATCTCATGGCTCATTAGTTCAAGCCCTGCATCAGGCTCTGTGCTGACAGCTCAGAGCCTGGAGCCTGCTTCGGATTCTGTGTCTCCCTCTCTCTCTCTGCCCCTCCCCTGCTCATGCTCTGTCTCTCTCTGTCTCTCAAAAATGAATAAACGTTAAAAAAATTTTAAAAGAAGGGTAATAAGCAATGTCAATATTGCAAAAAGGAATCAAACAAATTTATAAGAAAAAAGTTAAGGTTTTAGTGGCTAAAAGGGCAAGGTGTAAATAATTTATATAATGAATACAAAATTTGTAAACAAACATGGAAAAACCTTCAATGAGTTAACAACAAATGCAAATGAAAACTATAATATGGTATCATCTGACATTTAGAAAGCAATGTGGTTAAATGGCTATGACAATGTTAAATGAAAAAGGCAGAATTCAAAATTGTATCTGTCATGGTTATAATTATGTATATGGACATGGACAGGAAGGGAACCCAAAAGCTAGATGTAACTTGGTCTGCTGGTTTTATGAGCATACTGAAATTTAAAGTTTATTTTCATCCCTTCCTTACCCTACCCTATCCTATGTTTTGGTATGTTGACATTTGAGGTCAATCCTCACCTGGCCAGTTTTGGTTTTATTGTTGTTGCAGTTTTAAACTGAGAAAGACTAATTTTCTATCTCTGTCACACCATATTTTTTCCCAGAGCATTAGGCTTTGTAGTTTTGAGAGCCAGAATAGTACAGAGGTTACAAGCACAGACTCTAGAGCCAGACTGCCCTAGTTTGAATCCTACTTTTTACTTGACCTTGGGCAAGTTACCAATGGCTCAGTTACTTCACCTTTAAAATGGACATAATAATCATCCCTCACTTGTGTGGTTTTTGCAAGGATTAAAAAAGTTCATGCATGTAAAGCACTTAGGACAGCACGTAGCACTAGATAATAGTGACTATTATTATTATTTTAATTAATTAGTTAAATAATTGATTATTTTCTCTCTGTCTCTCAATATTCTCAATATTCTTGATTAGATTGAAACTCTTGTCAAGCAAGCTCGACAACCTTAAGAATCATAGGGTTCTTCCGTCTTGCACTGTTGGTGGGAATGCAAACCGGTGCAGCCACTCTGGAAAACAGTGTGGAGGTTCCTCAAAAATTAAAAATAGATCTACCCAATGACCCAGCAATAGCACTGCTAGGAACTTACCCAAGGGATACAGGAGTGCTGATGCATAGGAGCACTTTACCCCAATGTTTATAGCAGCCAAACAATAGCCAAATTATGGAAAGAGCCTAAATGTCCATCAACTGATGAATGGATAAGGAAAATGTGGTTTATATACACAATGGAATACTACGTGGCAATGACAAAGAATGAAATATGGCCTTTTGTAGCAACATGGATGGAACTGGAGAGTGTTATGCTAAGTGAAATAAGTCATACAGAGAAAGACAGATAGCATATGTTTTCACTCTTACGTGGATCCTGAGAAACTTAACAGAAGACCATGGGGGAGGGGAAGAAAAAAAAAAGGGTTAGAGAGGGAAGGAGCCAACACACAAGAGACTCTTAAAAACTGAGAACAAACTGAGGGTTGATGGACGTTGGGAGGGAGCGGAGGGTGGGTGATGGGTATTGAGGAGGGCACCTGTTGGGATGAGCACTGGGTGTTGTATGGAAACCAATTTGACAATAAATTTCATATTAAAAAAAAAGAATCATAGGGTTCTTTGCCAGGAGTCTGTTGTTTTCAAACTATAATTAATGGTTCAGGTAATGACAAATCTGATCTCTAATGCCATCTTTGTACTGTCTAACCACAGAACACAGTCAGGCAAGTCACAGTTTCTCCAGGTGGCAGAACAGACTCGAAAGGGTTGGGATCTGGAGCTAAACCACCAACCATGTGGGACAGACAGAGGAAGAACAGATCCCTCTCTAGGTACTAGGAAATTAAGTCTAAACATTTGCTGAAATACGTGTCACATTCCAGTTATTGTGCTAAGTCTAAAAGCAGAGTCGTCGGTAAGAAAAGCCATTGCTTTCATAGAGGGTAAAGACAAAGAGAAACATCAAATAATCACAAGTGCAGTAAGTGCCACTCAGAGATCCAGGATTCTAGGGGAGCTTACAGTCTGACAAGCGGATATTCCAACCACATGATCACAGTCAACAGAACACAGGTTGATCCAGCATAGGCTGCTGTCAAAGTGAGTGGCAGTATCTGGCAATAAGGAATACATAGCAATTATTACTGAAAACTACAGGAGGCATGCTGGGACTCTTTATTCTGGAAGTTCCTGCCACCAGGCAACATCAAGGAGAGAACTCAGATACTCAGAAGATTAAAACAGATTGGCACATCCTGAAAGGAGGTGAAAAGAATGTACCATATTCTGGAACTCCAAGTAATTCAGTATGGCTGGAGCCCAGACAGGAGGAGCGCTGGGAAGGGAGGCAGGAGCAGCAAGCAGGGACTAGATCTTGAGAGCGTTTTCATACCACATGGTGGACATCTGCCAAAAACCTGCAGCCTGCTGGCTGGGGAGTACTCTCAGGCTCGGTTCTCTTACTCCTTTCCACCTAACAATAGCACCACACTGAGCCTCTGCCAGTGTGGAGAGAGGCGTTTTCTAGCTGCCACATTAACCCAAATGGTCCAAACCCACATTCAGAAGGACTTGTAACTAATATGGGCTGTACAGTTGCACCTGAGAGCACAAACAAAGGGTAAGGCTCTCTTTTCCTTCTCTCTCTCTTTCTTCCTCCCTCCCCTTCTCTCTCTCTCTCTCTCTCTCTCTCTCTCTCTCTCTTTCTCTCTCCTGCTTTTTTAGGTTAAAGTCCAACAACTTCTTTTCTAAAGAATAAATAGCTCAATGTTTATTTTGCCTTTTCCCTCCTATGTCCAAGGGAAATGATAATGTAGCCCTTAATTTTTCTTGCTTTGAATGGGGTTTGCTGAAAGGGGATACTAGTGTCAGTAGGTGGCAGCATGGAAGGAAGCTCTGCTGGGAATTCTCCATCCAAAGGGAAGAAACACCCACATGCCTACAGAAAAATAAAATAGGCCTTTTTATCTCATTTGTGAGTTCTTTCTCTGTGATCGTTTTTCTTGGAATCATGCTGATATTCACTTTGTTATTATTTTAAAACTATATAATTTTGGAACTATATTTGTGTTATAAATACTACATACTTGTACCACATAGATTACCTTTATGAAATAACTTCACATTTATAGAAGATTTGGCATTCTACTCTAAGAAAAACTTTCTCTCCTGCTTGTTTGCTTATCTCTGTATGGACTTGTGTATTCCTATTTTGTTCAATGCGTTGCAGTCTGTTACTGTCCTTACTTACTTTTATGTGCAAAATGAACCAGACTTGGCCAGTGGGGATCCCTTCAAGCTAGCTTCTATGTCCTTTGAAAAGTGTTTATAATTGTTTGAGCATTTCCTTACTCTCTTGAACAACAGGTGACCCTAAATCATCTTGCATTTTCTTTGCCTCAGCTCTGGTACCAACCACTTACAACAAATACTGGTTCCTTTTAGCAAATATCGATATTTAGAAACCAAGATCTAGGCACTCACCATGTTCATTTCTACTGAGCTGTCATTGCTTCTAAGCTCTCTCAGAGAACAGAGCTAGGAAATATATGCATGTATACACATAGACATACAAACACACACACATTTATATTTATCTCTATATGTATCCATGTATGTATGTTTTTTAAACTCATTAGTTTACATACCAATACTTTTAATTCCAATTCAGCACTTCAGGTTCTCTCCGGCCTTCCTCTTTCCATATCTGTAAACTCTTTCTCCAACAGTGAGAAACCTGACTCACATGATCCTCAGTGTATTTATTTATTTGTTCAATCTACCTGTATGTAATTGATCTATCTACCATGTTGGTTGTCTGCTTAGCCCCAGGCACTGCCATTTCCACAGCAACTGCCTCTTTCAGAGGAGGAGAATGGATAGAAAGAGTGGCTTAATGAGAGGAAAAGAAAAATGGAAGGAGGGAAGGAAGGAAGAAAGGAAGGAAGGAAGGAAGGAAGGAAGGAAGGAAGGAAGGAAGGAAGGAAGGGCCAGTTCCATCTTAAAGCTTCCCACCTACAGATTGTTCAAAAAACCAAGGGCTTACTCAAAGGCAAGGGTTCAATAGTGTTTCCAAATGCCAAATAGGGAAAGAAACAGAGAGTCTGATCAGCATTCAACTGTCTGTGCTTTCTGATCAGCATTCAACTGTCTATGCTTCTTGCAGTAACTCAAAGTTTCTGTCAATAATAATCTCAGAGAGTCCTACAGAGGCTTTTCTACAGACACTGTGATTATGGTTGAGGGTATTGCTGCCATTGCCATAGTAGTGTCCCTATTTGGGCTCCACAGTTATATTTCTTCTAATTTATACTCACACACCTGTCCATGATCAACCACCATGTCATAATATCTGTGTTAAAAGGAGCCTACACACAGTGCTGAGACCAACCCTTCCCCATGGAAGCTTTTATATTGAAAGCTAAAGCTCTTAGAGACCAAATACAAAGACCCAAATACTTCTATGAGGAGTTATCAGGCCTTTATCCTCCCTAGAAAGATCTTGATATTCTTTTTAGATAAAAACAGTGATAATTTCTGGCTTTTTCAGGATAGTGATGGTGCATAACAGGATCTGCAATTTACAAAATTCCGGGGCACACATACTTTTATTTAAGAAAAGGTAGGAAATTACCTTAGAGACATATGTGAAATATGAATATTTTATCACACTTAGAAGACCTCAGCAAAATTCCAATATATGAATAATATTCTTCACTTCCTCTTAGAGAACTTGTGGCACCCTCTGATGATAAATCTGAATCCCTCCTTAGATAATAATTTATCCCCTTTACAGAAATCTCTAGTCCAGGTAGTAGTAAGCTTTCCTCGACAACATCACATTCAAGCCAACTTTAGAAATGCTCCTTTAAAGTCCAGAAGCTTAATTTCTGGGCCAAATCTGTCCAGAATGGATCAGAATAGTACCCAACTGTCCACCAACCATAGACATGAGAAATAAATGATAGTATATTCAAAAACAAAATATTACACAGCAGTGAGTGTACTACAACTATGCAGCAGCACTGCATCTCACGAACATAACCAAATGTGAAAGTAGGCATCGTGTATGATTCTGTTCCTACACGATGTCTACTTTCATGTTCAAATATAGACAAAACCAGTTCGTGGTGCTACAAGTCAGAATTGTAGTCACTTGTGGGGGAATAGCTAGAAGAGGGCACAAAGGGGGTTTCCAGAATTCTAACACTATTCTGTTTCTTGATCTGGGTCCTATCCATTCTGTAAAATTTCATCAAGCTATACACTTAAAATTTGTATATTTTTACTGTGTATATTAAATTCAATCAATATATATTTATGCCTCAAAAGGCTCCTTGAGTGAAACACCATTGATCCTTAAGGAAGGATCCAGAAATTTTCAGGGAAAAAAGACCATTCTTTTTTTTTTTTTCAACGTTTATTTATTTTGGGGACAGAGAGAGACAGAGCATGAACGGGCGAGGGGCAGAGAGAGAGGGAGACACAGAATCGGAAACAGGCTCCAGGCTCTGAGCCATCAGCCCAGAGCCCGACGCGGGGCTCGAACTCACGGACCGCGAGATCGTGACCTGGCTGAAGTCGGACGCTTAACCGACTGTGCCACCCAGGGGCCCCGAAAAAAGACCATTCTTAGGTCACTTTCTAACATCTTCAGGAAAGGTCAGGATTGTTTTAAGTCCCCTGGTTATGACAGTAGGCTTCTCTTCTGTCTCCACACCTGCTTACTCTGACTGACCTTAGCCCCATATATTTGAATCAGACCATGTGGGTACCATTTTGTGACTAGAGGATTTTTGGAGGTGAGTGAAACTCCATGTTTATACCTATATTTTGAGAAGGCTGACTCTCCCCAAATCAAATTTGCCAAAATTTTTTTAATGTTTATTTACTTTTGAGAGAGAGAGAGAGAGAGAGAGAGAGAGAGAGAGAGAGAGAGAATGAGCAGGGGAGGGGCAGAAAGAAAGGGAGACAGAATCCAAAGCAGGCTCCAGGGTCTGAGCTGTCAGCACAGAGCCCAATGAGGGGCTCGAACCCACAAACTGTGAGACTGTGACCTGAGCCAAAATTAGACGCTTAACCTACCGAGCCACCCAGGTGCCCCAAATTTGCCAAAATTTAATTGAGAGCCTACTGAACATCAAGTCACATTCAAGGCCTGGAGACTACTCATGCTGAGGTGGGGAAATCCAGTCATGACAGGTAAACATCTCTAGAAAGTAGGAAAATTTAATGATCTTCTTTAAAATGTTGAATTTAAGATTTCAAAGATCCAGCACCAGAAATCTTGAGCTGATATCCCATTTTTCAGTCTTAAGTAGCAGATAGTTTTGAAAGCTCCCCATACTCAGAGTGGTTCTTTGCCCTTCAAAATGATGTGAGCCTGTAACCACATTTAGAGCTATGGGACTTAAATTGGTAGGGAAAATTGGATTTTTGTTGCTTTGGAGAAGAGAGAAAAAGACAAATAAAATGTGTGTCTTTATGACTTACTTTTCCGTAGGATTCAAAAGATGTTAATCCATAAATTTGTGAACTCCCCATTTGGCTCTCTGGGAAGCAATCTAATCTTAAGGTAACATATATGTAACTATTCCCTACGCACAATGAAGATATGCAGCTGTTGAATATATTCACAGCAGCATGTCCCTGGAATAATTTCAGGTTGATGTCTGGCTCTGCTTATTCTTACCGTTATTATCAGCACACCTATTCATACCCCAAATGTTGCTCAACTGATTTAAAGACACTTTCTAACTTTTTTTCATTGCTTCTATGTCATCTTTGCAGTTTTTTTCCTTTTTTAATTATTTGTGAACACTCCTTAGTCTCAGCCCAATTCCTAAAACTGCCACAATATCCAACTAGCAATTTTCATTTTTTCCTCATATATTTTTTCCAAAAAACATCATAACAAGTTATCCAAGACTTTAACCAAGTTATATTCTTGCATTCTTGGCAACTGAATCATTGAAAGAATGAGTCTGATAACCATCCCCAATGACATTTTTATCAGGGCTTTCATAAAATAATCCCTACATTGGAGCAATAAATAGTTTATTTGAATTTTTCTTGAAAAACAAATTATATTTAGAATGGTTCTGTAATCTGTGTACTTTTCCTGAGAGACTCCTTCTAGGTCTTTCTTTGTTCATCTCGTGACCAATAATATCCACAAATATAACTACCACCTAAGCAACTCAGGTATTTTATAAGCCCATAAAAAGGTAAAAGAACCTTCAGGATGTGTGTATATTTTCAAAGTCATTAGATTAATATAGAAGTATCATCTGAAGCAGAATTTTGTTTAGGAATCAGGATGTGTAATTTTTAACACCGAGAACATATGCTCTCCTTTTTTCTTCCCCTCTTTATTTCTCCACTACTGTGATTCTTCCCTTCATCTGAACAGCTTCTAAGCTCTTGATTCTAAGATTGCACCCTGTTTTTGCTTTTCTTTATTAATCTTACTACTCAAAATCTGAAAGTAGGGCTCAGTAAACTTTCTAGGTGAAACCAAAGGGACGTTTGTCAAACTTGGCACCCTCTGGTTTAAGGTCTGTATCATGCCGCTGATACTTATAGTTTCCAACCTCTGTTGGCTCCTTTACAATCTAATGCCCTGTAGTCTCTACCTACTTTCTGGCATAGGAAATCTCTCCTCTTTCCTCACAGATAACATGGTAAATGGTTTTGAAGCTTTTTCAAATGAGGAAAGATGGCACTAAAAGTTGCATTGATCGTATACTATTTTATAGTTTATGAGACAGTTTACAGGATTGTTAGAAATAAATGACAGGCCTCCTAATTCCCAATCCCTATGTCTGGAAAGAATTTAATACTATTGTCTTACTCTCAATTACTTAGTTTTAAGATTATCATCTATTAATAAGTGTAACTGTTCTCCCATTAATGATGGCAATATAAAGTCTTCCTTCCAAATAATTTATTGAAGTAAAAATGCCATTACATTAAAGAAACTTTAAATAAAGAATAGCAAAGGTGATATGAGGATATGGCAAAAATCGTGAAAATCAAATGACTAAAGTTTGGGAACCATCACTATTTGGGAAACTATAAAGACTGATGTAGAATGATGGCAGGGCAACTGAAAGTCAAATGTCATTTACTCTGTTCTCTAGATGGTACTTAATGAGTCCCGTGCTCCCTTATGACATCAGTTGAGGTCATAATGGCAAGGGACAATCCCAGGCTTTCAGCTTGCCTGACTCCAGCCAATAGCTGACTGGCAATTAGAGAAGCAATCCTATCACACGTTTGGAATAGTCAGAAAATGTGCTGATAGGAGCCAATCAGAGCGACAATCTTCAAGTCCTATAAAAAACATGACCCAAGAAAAGAAACTGACCCAAGAAAAGAAATAGGTAAGTTGGCCAGTATCAGGGAGCATAGATTTGCATGCTACCTCACCCCTGGGGCACCAGTCTCTGATTTTTTTTTTTTTTTTTGGCTCTTTCTAGAAACTAGATGTGAATCCTGGGCAAGTGTACAACAGTGACAGACAGAGCACTATGCTCTGGGTAACCCTAAAAGTTTACTAAGGACACTGTAAGGTGGGAACCATCTTTGCTTGGTATTTATGGTATTTCTATTATAGCAAATATTCTTTTTAGCTAAAAAATGATGAACATCTTGTTTAAGTGGCAAGTAGTTGGGATGGAAGTTTTGTTTTTGGCAAAGCCATAAGTGGGGGGACAGGGCTAGGGAGTCTGACACAAAGATCTTGCCCTAAACCCTTACGGGGGACAGAAGTTAGAAGAGGAAGCCCATGCTTTTGTTTAAGAACAATTTATAGGAACAAAAATTATAACAATATTTATTAACTTTAGGAAATTTTTAAAACTTTTATAAGCTTCAATGTCTTCATCTGAAAATAAAGAGAGCAATAACATACCTCATACTAATTATTGTGCAGATTACATGAGATAATGAATATAAATCACCAGGTCACACGAATGCTCCATAAATGTGACTTCTCCATGAAGGCAAAAGAACTGAGGTCAAGATCTGAATCTTACCAGTTATGTAACCATGGGTCAGTTTATTTATTTATGACTCAAAATTTTCCAAAATGTATATGAGACAGATTATAAAAATTCCAAATAACAAAATAGTATACATAAAATTTCAGAATCAGGGAAAATATAAATTGGAATGGAAAGCCAAGTGAAAAGAAAAAATATAACATATATGTTCAGACCATTAAGTCTTTTCACAAGTACTAATGTGTACTAAAGTATAAAATTAGCTCTGGGCTTCCTAGCAACCCGAAAGAAGATGGGAAAATATTTGAACAAAATATCCCTTCATTCTCCATGGGGAAGAAAAATATCAAATGCTCATGACAAACGCGTTTTCGAAGCTTTAGTCTCCTCATCCTTAAAATGATAAAAAATATTATCTAGCTTTCAGGTTAGATGTTGAAGACTAAGTGGAATAATGTATATGAAAAAGTACTTTTAAACTTAATGTGCTCTATAAATGTTACTTATTATTCCATATACTTTATCTAATAGAGCAGGCTTCTCACACTTCGGGATCTTCTGTTAAGTTACTGAGCTAAATTACTTTTACCATAGGAATATCTAGCATCTCCAGGTACTATTCTAGTTATTTACGTGTATTCAATTCCTCTTGACAATAATAGTAGCTGATATTTTATTATCCCAAATCAGATGAAGAAATTGGGGCACAGAAAGGTTAAGTAACATTCCCAAGATTACTCTGCTAGTATGTGGCAGTGGTAACATGAATACCCAGGAAATTTGGCCTCTCAACACATGCTTTTAACCATACTTGTACACAGCTACAACTAGGTATAAATTCCTTATACTCACAGCGCTTATGTAACTATAAAGAATACCCATCTATAAATTGAATATAAACCAACCAATAAAACCAATAAGTTTTAAATTAAAGGTCTTAATGTGATGTGACAGAAGATAATTGTTTTCCCCATAACTACTGGTAGCATGAATTTGATGAATTTGGTCAGGTTAAAACCAGGTAGTGCAAGACTACATTACCTCATCACTGTTTTTCATCCAAATTACTGTAAACCATTGTTCATATAGCTTATAGTGATATTATGCCTTTACTTGATATAAACACATCATTTACATATTAAGTCTGCTTTGGTTCTTCTCTCATTAGTTCCCTGATTAAAGTAGAATTGCTTGGTGCTAACTCAATTATAAAAACAGACTAAAATTGCAGAGTAGCACTTGGCCGTAGGGAGGTCATTCAGATAATGCACAATATGCTTCTTACTTTTAAATTATTGTTTAAATGAAAATTAAAAATTTTTAAATTCTCACAGAGAGCTCAGAGACACCAGTTTGAGAAATCCCACCAGACCTATTCTTTAAAAAGCAGGTGACCAGATGATCTCTTCGTAATTTGATGTGCAACCCTATCCCACTCTGTTGCCAGAGAGGAAGAACTGAGCACCACCTCCTGCCAGTAAGAGAAGAAAGTCTCTAAGCAATGTATATACTCCTCCAAGTTTCCACCTCTTTCTATCATGTACCCAGGGCTCCTTGGGGCATCTTGAGGTGGCAAGTCCAGCTAGTCTGAGTCCTATCAGAAAAGAGGGAGACTTTAGGGAGATTTGGCTACAATAAACCTGTTCTGATGGTACCAAGTGCCACATGCTAGCCCTAGTGGCCTCAGACTGACAAGGGGCTCTTTCGGGATTCTTTCAGCAATAGCCAAGTCCCAAGACCATGCTCATCTTGAATTCCAAGCCGAAAGGGTCTCAGTTCTCAATGAACAGTGCAGGCCCAGGGTGAAAGCAGATCCAGAAGCACTGCTTCAGGATCAGTTCAAAATAGATAGGAATTTAGCCTTGTTTCCTATTGTAAGTATTCTTCAAATTATGTTTTGCAAACTGAGGTTTGATGTATTGGTTTCCAAATATGCACAGTGGACACAGCATACTGATGTGAAGATGCAAATAGTTTTAAGATGTCTGTTACTGAGGATTGCATATTAAAGACTTCTTTGAGGACAGCAAAAATGTTGCAATAATCTCTACAGAGAAGCAAAGACAAGAGTCCAACATGCCAGTGTCTGGCTTAAAATTACCATGAAATAAAGAGCCAATAGCACAGATCTTTACTAGCAGTTCTGAGAATGAAGCCTGGACCCTAAAATAGAGTGACTAACTCAATCTCATGATGACTGAAACCTGATCTTGGCCTCATCAACATTTTACACTAACTCCTGGATAAGCAATCTCTTTAAAGAACCCCCAGTAAGGATAAATAACACCCATCTGGCATTTTCTTTTGCTAGGTGAAAAATGATAAGAGGTAAATGATAAATGATAGTAAGTCTGAAATTAAGGAAGGTCATATCAACAACTTATCATATATAGAATAAAGGTAGCAAACAGTTGGCTGCCACCAGGGCTGTAGGCTTATTTATAAAAAGTTGATCTAAAATGACCATATTTTCTGATTTTCCCTGTATAATCCAGGCTGTTGTACCAGTACAGTTATTAATAGCGCCATTTTCACCCTTGAAAATTTCTCAATTTTACTACAAATTATCTAGTCACCCTAGTCACCCTACCTATGACACCATCCCATGTTATTTTATACTCCACCTCCCCTTCTGATCCTCTTCTCCCTCATCCCCTAGGAATCCCTTATCATCTTCTTTACTCATTGACCATCTTTCCCTGTTTTCCAAGTGTTTCATGCTCCAAAATTACCCCTCTATTCAGTATTCACTCCCATGTAACCCAAATTCATTCAACTCAAATGATCCTGGGAAATTATTAGAAAGCAAGCAATGTGGTTATTACATGGAAAGGAGTTTGTGCTATTTGTGATTTTACAAATAATTTAGAACTATAGAATGGGGGGACAGTTTTCTAATGCCTCTTGAAAATCTCTGCCATTTGTCAAAGTAGGGTGCAATTGTGTTAATTATGTAATCACTTCTGTCTGAGTTATTTTTGTGACTGCTATTATATATACACTTGTTCAGTTATATAATAGGGATCGCTGACTTGGCACCCTTTATTCTGAAAGTTTGCCAACACAAAAAGAAGTACAAGGAAAGACATTGGAAAGAGATCCAGAGAAGCAGGATTATATTCTTTATTACACATTTCCATATTTTCCAAGTGGCTTGAATTAAGTTTATATTACTTTTCACCATCTGGAAGGAAAAATGAATTTAATAGAGGAGAATAATATGTAAGACAAGAGTAAAGATCACTTAGACCACTACTTATTCTTATCAACAAGAAAATATGAAAGCTAGCTTTGACATTGGATAATTGTCAGCTGGTTACAAACACATGTGTTTATATCACATATAAAATAAAGCTTCTTTCAGTGGTCAAAAAGTTAAAGTGAATCATCACACCAGCAATCCAGCTTTGCAAGAACTGCCTCTTTTATTAGTTACCCTTAACTGGCAAGATAAAGCCCCTCCCACCCCCACCCCCCCACCCCCCCACCCCCCACCCCCCCACTGCTTCCCACTGTGTGCCACAGCCAGGTGTTAACCAAGACAGACAGGAATAAGTCTTGTAAAAGCACATTTTTAAGGGGTGCTATTTCTTTGCACCACCTACTTTGAGCACCAGAATTTTTACTGCAATTGTCAGTTGAGGGCTATTCAAATTCCCAAATTCTAAATTATAACAACGCCTAAAGTGTTCTTTTAATGCAGAACAAATTCATTACAAATAACTGACCTAAATATTAAAATACAGTAACCACCTATGCAGATTCCTTCATTAAAATCAACCCCCATTCCCCCCACCCTAAGGAATTATAAGAAGCCTTAGCTAGATATAGCTAGGAAAATTATTTACAATTTGATCCTGTTAAACTCTTCTTCCTTTGTCATCCCAGGCCTGAATTATTTACTGACTTTTTCTTCCCAATAATAATTCATGTTCTATAACAGTAAATGATCTTTCTTGTATGGAAGCTTTAATGATTTCTCACAGAAAATTTTCATCTCTTTTTCTATAATTATTCAATCTCATACTTTAAGCAAGAGTCTTTACCAAACGTGCTTCTGTTGCTGTGGTTATTCCAATTCCTCTTTGACCTCAAATCTACACAAGGGTTAAATTTTAAACAGGATAGTCTCTGTCAGTATACGATTTTTTCATCACCAATTTGCAGGTGGGAGTGGTGGGAGTCATGGAGGGAAATATGTTCTATTTTTTTTAATAGCACAAAGAATAACTTTCATTTTGAATACTAGAAGAAAAATTCCTCTTTGTCATATTTGTACTATGATACTTCCCATAGCATACTACAATACAAGAAAACTCCAAGCTAGGGTCTAGGTTTACTGTTTTAACCATTTCGTGTCCACAGGTCCATAACAGGTCAGTTACCACTGAGTCTTGAATTCTGATAAGCCATAGAGGAATGAGACGTTTGAGTAACAGCTGAGGTCACCCAAGATTTAGGGTTCAGAGGATGAAAATGGCCGCTGCTGGTGGAGGCATGCATATAGCTGTCAAGAATATAAGAAAAAGAATGTTGAGAGAGTGAATAGTGTTGGAATATGCAGTTCTAGAATACTTGCCAGCAACATGATTAAAGGAAAACATAATATAGGAGAACCATTTTTTAATAAGAGAAATGAGTAGTTGTCTTAGGCACTTAGAACAGAGGTTATTGAATATTTTTTAAAGAATTATATCTTTCATCTTGTTCCTCACCATGTCTATTGCAAATTATCAGATTCCATCACTCTGTAATAATTAAAATAGCTTTCTTTTATTAAGAAATAACATGCATACAATATAATAGATTTAAATGTACTAATCAAAGTATAGCTCAAGAATTTTTGCGTATATGTGTACACATATGACATACATATATACATACAACTATGCATATCTTATATCTATGTAACCACATGTAACCAAAACCCAGATTATAAAGTCCCCTTCTCAGCCTAGAATTATACAGCAATTAAAAAGTAACTGATTTTAACAGAGAAAATAATTTGAAGATCACTCACACTGATTGTACTAGAAAATGCATTAGTTATGAAGAAGAGACCCCATAAAACAGTGCTTTTAGACAAATTAGTGGTTTTCTATTTCCCTTATGTGAAAAAAGAAAATCCAGATGGAATGAAGGCTCCACAGAACCTAATGTTCTTCCTTCTATGCAGCTACCCCTAGCCATGAGCCATCCTCTTGGCTGTCACAGAGCTCCTGACTCCACCTAGGTGTGGTGACCACATTCCAAGCAGGAAGAAAGGTGAAGGTGAAGAGCAAAGGGCCCTGCCTGCTGAGTCAGGCCCCTATCAATGCTTTCTCAGAAACTCCACCAAATCACTTCTGCCTAAATCTCACTGTTTAAAACTGTGTGGCAAATAGTTTGGGACTAATAATTTGGCAAAATTAGATTTTATTAGTAAGAAAGAAAGAGGGGCTGGATACTGGCTAGCCAACAGTCCCAGCCACACCAATGGTCACAAACTCCTCCCATGAATGACCTTTCTTGAAAATGCCACTGTGCTTAGATAAATGCAATCTAAAATCATCCCACAATGGGTAATGAGTTCTGAAGTAAAACTCCTATAATCTCTGCCACAGATATAAAATTAAAACATTTGGAAAAGAAAAGACTGGTGAGGTACTGCTTCAAAATATGTTTCCTAGAAAAGCATCATAACATTTCACTATTCTTAAGAAGGAAAATACAGGAAAAATATTAAAGGGTAAAATTAAAAGAATTTGTTTAAGACCACACAAATAACTAAAGAAATTTGATAACATGGTGTACATTAATTCATTATGGTCCACAAATGGAAGTTTGGCCATTTCCAAATTGTAACTCTTTTCATGATCATTTGGACTATGAGCTTTGATTTAAACTAAGAATTTTTTTTTTAAAGAAACTGAATGGACTAGCATCTTCAGATGCACAGTCTCTTAACCACAATTATGAATTCCCAAAATTTGAAAACTAAAAACTTTTTTGCAAGTTGCAGTATCCGTTTGGTGACAAAAGCTGACTTGACTGATATGGGGCTACTTACAGTCTTTATTTACCCCCATTTAGTGTGATTGGTCATATATTTTATTATTATATTTGGTTATGGAATGTTGCATCGTATTACTGCTTTAAAATTACGGTAGTTCCCTCTTATCCATGGGGGATACATTCCAAGACCCGTAACGGATGCCCAAAACCTCAAACAGTACCAAACCCTATGTATACTGTTTTTTTTCCTACACATAAATACCTTTGATAAAATCTAATTTGTAATTTAGGTACAGTAAGAGATTGACAATAACTAATAGTAAAATTAAAACAATATACTATAATAAAAGTTATGTGAATTTTGTGTCTCTCTCAAAACATTTTACTCTACTGTACTCACCCTTGTTGTGGTGATGTGAGCTGATAAAATGCTACATCATGAGATGAAGTGAGGGGCATGATGCCGGCATTGTGACAGAGCATCAGCCAACTATTGACCTTCTTACGACTTGTCAGGAGGAGGATCATCTGGTTCCTGTGGAGGGTTGGCCATGGGTAACTGAAACTGCAAAAAGCAAAACTGTGGATAAGGGGGACTACTATGGTTTAAAACTCTGAATTCCAAACCATGTTTTCCTTCACCTCAGTTTTAAGAGGTAAAGGTCTTAAAAACTGCATTACCTAATTGGTTCACAATTTGATTTGTTTAGAGATTCCTATTACTATCAAAGCTCATTCGAGGAATTACACATCATTGCTTTTAAATATTTTCTAAGTCTTGGAATCTAAGAAATCGAGCACATTTATTTCTGCCCAAGTGTACATAGCATTTTGGTTCAGTAACAAACAGTAAATTCAAAAAGGATAACTGTTTTTATTACTATTGTATTAGTTAAATTCTAGCTTTATAATAATGCTTTGGCTCATTTGTTTAATGTTTATTTATTTTTGAGAGAGAGACAGAGACAGAGCGTAAGCAGGGAAGGGGCAGAGAGAGAGGGAGACACAGAATCTCAAGCAGGCTCCAGGGTCTGAGCTGTCAGCACAGAGCCCAACGTGGGGTTGAACCATGAGACCATGATCTGAGCTGAAGTAGGACACTTAACCAACTGAGCCACCCAGGCTCAGTTAATTGAGCTTTGTGCAACTGATAAGAAATACAAGGTTTTTTGAATAAAAATATAACAAAATCAAACTTGAAAAGAAGCAGAAAATGAGGCAAATGGTTGCCTGAATTCTTCCTTTTCATTTTACTGGTAATATGTATGATCTTAGATATTTGTTTCTTATTCATATTTATTTATGAACTGAGTCATGGTCAATGGCTATAGTGATGCAGGCAAAATGTAGATTTTTAAAATATAATACCAAAACACTGTGATGCAGCTGTGTAAATTCACAATTTGCATAGAGTTTAGGTTCTTTCCTCCACTTCACCACAGCTTCTCTGGATCTCATCGTCACTAAAACTTCCAAAATCTCAAATTCCAACCTTCTACTCTGGATATAATTCACTTAGATATGGAACTCCTTTCTGTAGCTTACAAACCTCTGCAGAGACTAATTTCTGACCTCATCTGATGTCATTTTCCCTTTCTCTCAATAGGCTGCACAGACATTGGCCTCATTTTACTTCCTGGAATACTTCAAGCTCCATTCTGCCTCAGGGCATTAGCACATGTTGTAACCTCCTTCTGGTCTGCTATTTCTCATGTATTTTTCAAGTTTGGCTCCTTCTCATCCTTTAAGTCTAGTTTCAATGTCACCTTCTTAGAAACAATTTCTTTTAACACCTTATCTGTATGTTTCCCTCCCTGTTACTAACACTGCACTCTATGTCTTTAATAGCACTTACAATTTACAATTACATATTTATTTGCTTGCTTTCTTCTCTGTCTCCCCACTAGACTATGAACTCTTTGAAGGAGATGGTAAACTGTCTCTTGTTCACTAATATATATGTAGCACCAAGCATCACGTCTGGCACATTCCAAGCTCTGAAGAACTATTTGAATAAACAACATGAGAATTATTTATCCTATGTCTTTCCGTAATTTTTTCTAAACATCTCACTCTACATTTTACCTTTGCCCAAGCAAAAGATGTCCAAATCTTGTGTATCATGAATATCGGCTCAAAAACTCTGAAGAAAATTCTCCCATAAGAAAATATATAATTAGAAATATTAGAAGATGCTAATTTATGGATAATAAAGTATATACACACATGCACATCTACATATGTATATATGAATGTACATATATAATTATATATGTGGATGTGTATGCATATAAAGGAGTGGTGGAAAGGATGGGGGAGAAAAGAACTGGACTAGGATCGTGGAGAGACAAAAGGACACAGTGAAAACGGCCTCTAGAAAATGTTTTCTATTGGAAAGAAAAGTGCTTAAAAATTACTCAAGAATTTTAGTCTACTCTGTTCATTAGATAGCTTTTTAAGGATGTTTTCCTGATTATAATCAAATAAATATCACAGAATTTTACTCTCATCAGGTCACTATTGATGAGATTACAAAATAATCTCTTTACCGCAGTTGTTCATTAAATATATTAGCATCCAAGTCTTTTGTCATCTACTCCAGTTGAAGGAGAGCAGGGACAATAGACATAGCCCAGAGAAGGGATCTAGTTAGGTTCTATCTAAATTGGCCGAGGACCCATGCCTGTAGGTGTCTGTCTGGCAAAAGCAAATGAATGCATGGTAAGCCGTGCCTCCTGGTTTACCGTGGACAGTCCCTGTTTATTCCAATCATCATATAGTTAATAATATGTCCCCTTTCACTCTCAAGTGTCCTGATTAAAATGATGAATTATATACTCACCTTAGCTATAGCTCCTTAAGAATGTTACCTATTAAATGCCAGGCAGAGGGGGCGCCTGGGTGGCACAGTCGGTTAAGCGTCCGACTTCAGCCAGGTCACGATCTCGCGGTCCGGGAGTTCGAGCCCCGCGTGGGGCTCTGGGCTGATGGCTCAGAGCCTGGAGCCTGTTTCCGATTCTGTGTCTCCCTCTCTCTATGCCCCTCCCCCGTTCATGCTCTGTCTCTCTCTGTCCCAAAAATAAATAAACGTTGAAAAAAAATTAAAAAAATAAATAAATAAAATAAATGCCAGGCAGGGAAAGGGATGCCAGACCAACAGGTCTGCACAGGGGGAAAGGGATTCTGAAGAACTAGGCAATTCCTCACCCCTTTTCTTCATCCAGTTCCTTTAAACATTGCTCTATCCTTGGCTCATTAGAAGTTTAGCTGGAGAAGAATTTTGAATGTGTTCAATTAACAAATATGCAGTATTAGACACATTTCGATATTTGCTGGCTTTTTGACTTTACATTTACAATCATCATGTTGCATTCATTTTGTATTAATGTTTTTTTTAAGTCTCAGACTTCATTTTTATTTAAAAGCCCAATTGGAACCACCAAATACCTGACTCAGCTCACAACTAGAGACAGAGCATCAAATTTCCCAGCCCACTTAATTTGAAAGCTTGCCAAGATAGGTGAAAGACCTTATAAATATGTAAAGCAGGAAGTTCAAATTACAGTCAAGTAAATCTCTAGTGATTGATGTTCTTTTCAAAACAATTAAAAAAAAAACTCATAAAAGCAGCACATTTCTAAGACCCCCTTACCAGAGGTTTCACCAGAGTTCAGACTGGACAATGTACTTTTAGTACTCTATTTATTTTGGATTTTTACCACTTCCTGGAGGCCGGGAGGAGGCACAGTGGGAGGATCCAAAAAAACTCAGTACCACAGCCATTTTGTTTGTAAGGCAGAGTGGTAGAATTCTGTCAACCAGTAAAGGTTTTTGAAACAGAATTTTTAAGGAGGAAAAAAAAAAGTATGTCTATTGTTTTAAATTTAACCACTAAAATCGTTTTATTTTTATTCTTTGCACAAATGGTAGTTATTGCAGCTAACGAGTTCTATTTTTACAAGGAATTAAATCTCTGAGCTACAGGAGTCGTGAATTTTGTTCAAGGAGGACTGCCTTCTTTAGGTACCTATGATGTCAAATCAACAATGTTTTGATGGAAATAGTTTTTTTTTTTAATGGCCATATTTGTATCCAAATTACATATCCACGTTTGCGAAGTGATCAACGATTTGCTTAAGAAATGCATTATATTCCGTTAAAACCCCCATACAGGAAATAAGAGGGTTCCTTAAGACGTTAAAAGGGCATTTTCCTGAGCTTACAGGCAGTCGTGGGTGCTATTGTTTTGCAGTGTCACTTAATAGCGAGCTTAGACTTTTGTCGTTTGGGTGGCTGTGCTTTTAAAAGCCCAGTGTAAAATGGCACACACACTGCATTTTTTTCCGAGCTGCAGGAGGCGGGGGGAGCGGGGGATAGTGCAGACTGTAGGGACACTGCCCTCCTAACCAATCAGAGCACGCCTGCTTGCCATCGCAAAGTTGTTAACCCCAGAGTCTTCTGGCTGCCGCTGCCTCCTCTGCTTTTAATCTTCCGTGGATATTTCTCCGATTTTTTCCAAACGCCCACAGATCCTGGGGGAAGCCACCCTATTCAGCCACTGATCATGGAAGAAAGTATTACTTTTTATTTACCAAATATTTTAAAGATGTTTGAAGATCCATATGCTGCCTGGAGGCTGTTGTTTCTAGGGACACAAGTATCCAGCCTATATTGTTACAATTATTTTTCAAGAACTGGCTTCTTCTTTGCCTACACTAATGGTAAGTTTGTAATTTTTAACATTTATTTCATTAAATCTTTGAATGAGCCACCAGATAAAGAGGATTTTCATTGTGTTTCTTCTAACAAAACCAATCTTTGTATTTTTCTTTAGCTTTGATCTCTGCATATTCCACCTAATCTTGTCTGGTTAATTTTTACTAGAAGAAAGAAAGATAGTTTTTTTGTTTTCATTATTAAAGCTAAATGTTTATAATATAAATTATACTTTAATTACTGTGAACTACAGGAGAACTCAGCTATTTCAAGATGGACTTGTTTTGTGCCAGCAATGTTGGTAATGCCAAATATGTGCATATCCCCTTTATAAAAATTATGTATTACCTAATTTGTCCAGGACTAAATTATCAGCAGGCAAACTATGGATGTAGTTTTTGTTTGTTTGTTTGTTTCTTTCTTTTTTTAACTGGCCTATTGTGGTTTTCTTGATGGATTACTTGGATACAAACTACCGAAAAGCTGCCCTTGGTATAATGAAGGTGGAGATTGACATAACCGGGTTTATATTAAGTTATGGCTGTTACTAAATAGTGGGTCTTTTATTTGCTGATCAGATCTAAACTTGTATTCCATAATATTATTCTTTGAGGCTCTTCATTAGATAATCTTTGCAGATCTAGCTTGTTTTTCTCCAAAAAGGTATCTTTGGGAGACATTTTGTAATTTTTGGCATTTTTCTAATTTTTTTTCTTTTTGCACACGGTGGGAGATCTTTTTTGTTTTGCATTGATCTGTGTTGGTGGCGCTGTCGTGCTCCTCAACAATTTATGTCAGTTTCACTAAAAGAAAAAAGGAGGAAAAAAAAAGAGGTGGGGCAAGATTTGCTCTATTATCTTATCCCTTTATTTCCTTAAAGAAAGTTCAATTTGGTCAGAGGAATTATTCAGTTGTATGATTGAAATGTTTTTTTTGTGTGTGTGCACTGTGAACTGTGGGTGAGAGCAGACATGTCGTCACAACCAGTCCAGGGAGCATCAGAGACAAGCATGCAGTTTGCAGTTGTGTTTTATCTGATCTGATTATCTCTAGATCAGAATTTTTCAGTAATAAGCTGTTGGTTTACCCTCTCTTTCCTCGGTAACATTTCTCATTTTCTTTATATCACAATACCATACGTATTCATGTCTTTTCAATGTAAGAAAACATTTGAGTTTTAGTTCACTCAATGTTGTAAAAGTTTAATTTCGTTTTGAACCTAGGAATTTCTTAAATAACTATTCTAAGTTTCTCCTAGGAATTTTCTACTAGTTTGACATACAATAATGCCTACATTATTATTTTGAAATGATACTTCAATTAGATTTATGTATATTCTTGTTTTGAAAAAAGCAAATATTTTGGAATAACATAATTTTTTGAGAATATGTACACAACTGCTTCTAACTTTAAAAATACTGGTATTCATGTATCTAAATGTAGGTAAATGTTTTTCATCTTTGTTCTTATTGAGAATTATCTGATTAGAGACTATGGGGTTTAGGCCCAAAGCCTCCCAAGAACAAAATGTATACTATAATATGACATAGGTTATACCCGTCTCTGTGGACATTTTAGTTGTTTATGAAGAGTGTAAGTATGTCCTTCATTTACAAAGAAAGTGGGAGGGATCAATAATTGTACCTAAAAACATAATATTTTGCCAAATAAAGTAAAAACAACTGAAATATTACCCTAGACTACCTTACCATATGATTGAATAATTTCTTGAGAGAGTGAAAATTTCTGGACATATTGTCTTTATTCACTTTGAAATATGTAAATGCTCATTTCACTGATCATTTAAAATTCTGAAGTAAAAACATGTGTGAAAATGACTAGGAATAGTATTTCTGATTTTTGTGTCCCTATAATTTACCTGTATAGGACTCTTTCCTTGAACTTCACAAATAATTATGTATTATGTCTATATTTTGCTTATACAATGCTACAAAAATTTGAAACTGTCCACTGTAACATTTTATTTCTTTATAAAATGTAAATGCCCCCAGCAAGACTAGTTTTGACATTATAGATTATTTATAGAATGAAATACTGCAGGTGTAAATATATTATCTAACCCTCTGGTTATTCTGGAGAGTTTAGTTCTCTGAAGTTGATCTACTGAATAAAATAGACTTCCCAATATGTTTGTTGCTAAAATATTCTGTTATTCAGCTGGTGATATATTTTATTTTAATTTGTAAAAACTAAAAAGGTTTATATATTGTAGCCCCTCTTTTAAAAACAAACTGATGCTATGAAGTCCATATGTAGCTATGCAATGCTCTTTGTTCTCCTATATCATTGACTATTACATCATTGATTATGAAGTAACCATTATAGTTAAATTTTCACTTTTTAAAATCAACCATACTATATTTATATTAAAGATATTCTTTTATGTATGACTCTTATATCACTATGTAGGTAAGGAGGTTTAAATCTAGGAGGCAAAAACAATTTATTATTTTATATTATTCTCCATTTTTAAATCCACCTTGTACTTCATTTTAGCTCTGGATTCTATGGACATTAATTCTTTTTTTAATTGACAACATTTTTGTGGGCATTTAGTTCATGAGTTTGGTGTGATTTAGATTAGAATTATTATAAACTATAATGTTTCTCTCATGAAAAAAATCTTTATTTATTAAATGAAGTCTAGAGAGAACTCAGTTTTCCATAGTAACAGTTGCCAGATCACGAGCAATGAGAAAATAATTTTTTTAATCCTGAAATGTCATTTTAGTTAATAATTATACATTTATTTCTTTTTTGCATACCATTTTATCAGAGATAGGAGGAAATAACAAAATTGACTATATTAAAATGGCATATTATATTTTTTACCCTGCTCATCCCTCTCATGGAGGGGAGGGGTCAATGAGTAGTGAAATAGCCAAAAACAGGTTGCAGAAAAAAATGAATAAATGATGCCAAAGACACGGAGAATCTGTAAATCAGATTCTAAACAATAAACCTCAGAAAAATGAACTTGAAATTATGGAGTTCAGTCAATAACAGAAATAATCTGAAAATTTTATTAAGACTTAATGTAATGAACCAACACAATGTCCTAATTTATTAACTCATATTCATTAGTATTAATAAAGTTTGAGGAAATTTTCAGGGTAGCCATACCTATTAGGAAAAATGAAATAACAAAAGGGAGAGATATTAAGACAACCTAACATAAAATGCTAAAAATATTAGCCAAAACCAATCTAATATTCCTTGGAATGAACTTCTGGAGAAGAAGGAAATATAGCTAAAAATTTAGCTCTTAGAAAACCAAATTCAATACAGGCCTGAAATCGCACATTTCCAACTCCACCTACTTCTTGTGCATATTGACCTCTGCTGTTTCTTGGACATATCATTACTTTCCATAAGACCATACAGATTCACTACTGTCCTCAGCATTTTTGTGCAAGGAAAGAGAGGGGGAAAGTAACAGACAAAATGGGTATTTGTGGTATAACTTTTTTTTATCTCTCCAAAAAGATTCTTAAATGGAGAGCCTAAAGAGAAAGTAAAACAAAGAAATTATTTGTTTATGAAAAAGATGAAAGGGTTGTACTTTATACATGATTTGTTCAACATTTTTAAATTTTATTTTATTTTTAATGTTTATTTTTGAGAGAGAGAGGGAGAGAGAAAGAGAGAGAGCTTGTGGTGGAGGGGCAGAGAGAGAGAAGGAGACACAGAATCCCAAGCAGGCTCCAGGCTCTGAGCTGTCAGCACAGAGCCTGACTCAGGGCTTGAACTCATGAACTGTGCGACCATGACCTGAACTGAAGTCAGACACTTAACTGACTGAGCCACCCAGACACCCCAATTTGCTCAACATTTATTTTTATTTGGGGATTTATTTGTTCTAGATTTTCCTACATATTATGTGCCAGTGTGCTAAGATGCTGGGTATAATATTAAGAAAAGGCATGCATCCCTGCTCTCATGGAGTTTATAGTCCAAGAAGGTTCAAAGTTCTAATCTAAGGTGTTAGATACTGGTAGGGTGGGAGAAGTCCCATTTGGGAATAAAGGCCAAATAAGATTTCTGGAGTAAAAAAAATTTTTTTTTAATTTAAATATGTTCTTATGGGGATTTAACAAGTGTCCTTCTATTGAAGAATCATTATTTGGGCACCAAATATTCACACATTGAGGGGAAAATAGCCCTTAGATTTTAGATACAGCCCAAATAGATGCTATATAAACAGACAGTTAACTAATCCAAATTTCTCTTGCAAAGTGAGAAATAAAACATAAACTTATTTTCTTGAAAAGAGAGATGGAGAAGATCACTCTGGTAGTACGAATTTGGGGTGTGTCCTTGTGAGGTCCATTTAACGAAAACTTTTAAATGTGGTAGAGCCCGATTTTGTACATTTTGTACATTTTATTCACATTGTCATGAAATAAATGTCTGAATTTAATATAAACTGTGAAACGAAGCAGGGAAATACAATTACAGTGTTAAAGGATTATATCAAAATTAAAATATTTATTTTTATTTTAAAATCTGTAATAGTTTTAGTGGTATATATAACAGAAACTTTTTAAATAAAAACAAATATTTTAATCTACAAAAGTAACATAATTACACATTTGGCTAATAGCTAATTAGTTAAGCACATCAGATATGGAGCAGGAAATTAAGACCACTGTTATGGGGCACCTGGGTGGCTCAATCGGTTAAGCGCCTAACTCTTGACTTCGGCTCAGGTCATGATCTTGTGGTTCATGAGACTGAGCCCCACATGGGACTCTGCAGTGACAGTGTGGAGCCTACTTGGGATTCTCTCCCTCTCTCTCTCTGCTCCTCCTCCTCTCTCTCTCTCAAAATAATTAAATAAAATGTAAAAAAAAAAAGTTGTTTAGAAAAAGACTGTTGTTATATGCAGATGATATTGAGCAGAAGGCTCTTCATTAAGGATTCTCTATATATGGTTTAAGATGACCTCAAGAATAAAGTAATAAAATTATTTTGCTATAGAGCCAATTAATCCACACTAGCTAGATGTATTATGCCATTTAGTTTGCTTTTGTACTAACATAGAACCTTACTGACAGTGGCATAAAAAATATGGACATTTATTATTTCAACTAAATCATTAACAGGAAGCAAGCCTGTTCTAGGTTTGGTTCAATAGCTTAACAATGTTACCAAGCTCCTTAGCAGTTTACATTTTTTTATATTGCCACAATGTCAGCAATGTCTTTCCTCATAGGCACATTATGACTGCTGCAGCTCCAAGCATCATAGCCTGATATTACAATTTCCAAAGGGAAGAGAGTTTCTCTTAATGCATCTTTTTACAAGGGAAGAAATTCTTTCCCAGAGGCTCACAGCACCATGCTTCTTACAGCTCGTTGACTAGGTTTGTAGGATATGTTCATACCTTACCCAGTCATGATAAAGAGATGAAATTTCTCATGATTGGTTTGGCTAGGCAAGAGCTCTTAGAAGAATGAATACCTTCTCAGTATCCAGTGCTCAATATGGTTAGCTTCTATTTGCTTTGTATCAATTTTAACTGCTTTGTGTGAACTTCTTGAATGATAAAACTTAAATATCTGTTTTCACAGAGACCAGACTGGGCACAAAGGCAGCTAATTAAAACACACACACACACACACACACACACACACACACACACACACACACACTGAAAACAAACATTTAATCAGAGCCTACTTTGCTCCAGCTTCTATCTAAATTCTACTTTTTTGTTATATCCTTAAATTCTCACACAAACTTTGGAAATAGGACAATTGTTATACCCATTTTCCAGAAGAAGAACCGGAGGCTTAGAGATTTGGCTCAGGTTACCTAGTAAATGAAAAAGCTGGAGTTTGAACCTGGGAAGTTTGAAATCAGAGGCTGTGTACTTACCTATTTTTCTATACTATCACATTAGACATTTGTAAAATTTATGTTATGTAAATGGACATCTTTTAAAAGCACTATATGATGTCACTGTTTAAATAAATCTAGTAACATTTTCGTTAAAACAGTAATTGGCCACCTAACTTACCAGCTGTGTATATATCTGATTTTTGTACGTTGAGTTTGCTGAAGGCACACTTGTACCACATCTTGTCTCTTCAGGAATATCTCATGAAATTCTGTCAGAAGTTGGGTTTTTATAGGGAAGAAAAAGATCAAAGCCTAGAGATTTCGTGAGGCTTAGTTGAAGTGGGTAAATACATCATTCATAGCACTATGTCCCAATAGAATTTTGGCATCTATTTCACAACTTCCAAGTTCAGTTTTATGTACAGAATTTTTCAGTCTTAGCCACATTGGGGATGTATGGAAGTTTACCCCCTGGGATATTTTGGGGGGATTCACTGTACTCTAGATCAGTGGATCTCAAACTATAGTGTGCCCAGAATCACTGAAAACACAGATTGCTAGACCCCACACCTAGGGTTCTTGACTCGATTGGTGGAGGTGGAGCCTGAGAAGCTATATTTTTGGCAACCTCCCAGATGCTGCTGGTGCTGCTGATGCTGTTGGTCCCCAGGGACCACCCTTTGAGACCCTGCTCTAGAGAGTTGGATGGTACCTGCCATGATAAATAGTTTGCCTTTGAAATATGCCAAACTTAAGAGGATGTCATTTAATATTTGGCAAATAGATGAATAAACACACATTGAAATATTCAATAGGGTTGTCAAGATAGCCTCACTGAAAGAGTGAGAATTGAGCAATGACCTAAAGGGAGGAGTCTTCTTATGCCTCAGCATGAATATCACATTTCAGATTTATTTGCCAACAAATCATATATGTGTGTATTTTTAGCCTTTTTTAAGTAGCAATCTACAATTTACAAATTATTTTTAAAAGTAGGTAAAAATAGAATTTAGTTGTGCTCAATAGCAACTTACATCTGAGAAAGACTTCTATATCCATGGCATTTTTCTGTTTTTTCTCAAGATTTTATCCCACCAGCCATTAATGCCCCACATTCATTAATAGGACATGGTTTTGATGAGACTGAGAAAGAGGCTGCCATGCCAATGACCTATATTTAGCTTTGAAACTCAGGCTGCTGCCCCAATCCACTGGAAACTCTCCAACCTCCAAGACAAAGGTCACAACCTCTAGTTGAAAAACACTATCACATGCCAAGGAGCAAAGAGGACCTTTGCAAAGAGTTTAATTGCTCCAGTGCTTTGACACTTAAGAAATTTTTATTTCTGAAGGCCTTTGCTCGTTTTTCATTAGAATAGAAAGTCCAAGAAACAAATTGCCAACATAAATGAGTAAAAGGCAGATTCAATGTCCTTAACATTCCCAGAAGCCGATGTAAACTTTGAGCTATCCTTTCAAACCACTAGAGGCTTCATCAGGAAGCTAATGTGAAGTACCCTGAAGAGACAAGAGTAGTAAGGGTGGGCTGGTGTGGTCCACTATCAAAAAAGAGTCATTCAGCATCCATATGATGATAAACTTAGAGCATTTTAAATGGTCTGAACCTGACAAACTGTGCTGTCCAACACAGTAGTCAAGAGCCTCCTGTAACTATATAAGTTTAAATTAGAATTAAAATTAAAAATTTGGTAGCTACACCTGGCTGGTGGCTACCATGTTGAGCAACAGATTCATGGAACGTTTCTATCTTAGTCTGTTCAGGCTGCTATTACAATACCATAGCATGGGTAGGTTATAAACAAGCAAACAAAAACATTCATTGCTCATAGCTACAGAGCCTGGAAGTCCAAGATCAAGGTGCTGGCTGATTCAAGTGTCCAGTGAGGGTCATAATGTCCTGGTCCATAGATGGCTGTCTTTTTGCCTTCTGTGTCCTCACGCAGCAGAAGAGGTAAGGGAGCTCTTTGGGGTTTGTTTTACAGAGGCACAAATCCAATTCATGACATTTCTACTCTCATGACCTAATCACCTCCCAAAGACCCCACTTCCAAACACCATCACATCAGGATTTAGTATTTCAATATATGAATTTGGGGGGACATAAGCATTCAATCTATAGCAGTTTCCACGATTGCAGAAAATTCCGTTGGACAGCACTGGTTCTTCAGACTATGGTAGGCTCACACTGTTGCACCAGTGCTTTTCAACTCCTCCTGTAGTTAGAATCATCCAGAAACTTAAAAACAAAATGCCTGCACCACATCCCCAGAGATTCTAGTTGGTCTAAGATCAGATCTAGGCATAAGCATTTTCCAAAAGTGACTCACAGGATTCTGATACACAGCTGGGGTTGAGAATTGCTAAGTTACTCACTCTACTGAAGTAAGCCCTAAACCAAAAATTTAAGAGGTTAGTAGATTTAGAACTGCTACATCTCATCTTAATATTTCAAAAGCTACAATCCATCTCCTGTAAAGTGAGGAAGGTTCAAACCAAATTAAAGAATAACTGGACAGTCAGGCCAATTCTGTGGGATAAAGCATTGACTGCCTAATGAACACAACATCAGCTGGAAGAAAAACGGCCCAATAGCCACTGTTAGTCTTGCATACTAAAAAACTATTCTGAAATTAATTTGAGTTTTTAAAAAATAATGTGAAGTTTATTAAAGTTAATATCCAAGGAAGCTCTTCCTTATGTTTTAAATTTAATTTACAAATCGTATCATATTTATAAATCTTGCAAGTTTTAGAAATCATGGTCCTTTAAATTTTGGTCTTATTTATAGTATTACTTAAATGCTTTCCAACTCTTTATTCCCCTTTATACTGCACTTATAAACTTATTGCATAAACATTTTCAAGAAGTTAAGAAAGTCTTACATATCTAATAAATTTAACTTCTAAGTATGGTGACTAAGTTCTCTTTAATGTTTCAACACACATATAACTTTGTAGGAATTATAGTTAAAAGTCTAATAGGCTGAGCTCTTACAAAACACTTTTGTACTTATTCTACATCTTTCTGGAGTTGAAAGAGTCTTACCTACTAAGAATGTCTTACCTACTAAGAATATTTTAACCCCAGAAAGATTTAGAATGAGTCTAACAAACCAATTATGTCCTACCAAAAAATTTTGGAGTGATGCCTTCCCAAGTGAAAATTTTTATCTGCCTTCTCAGCTTATTGTGGTGTCTAGATGAGAAGAGGTTTTGGCTGCAGCACACTGTATCTGTGTCTGAGACACTAATGTAATATGCTGAGCCTGATTTATATTCATTGTGTCAAATAAAAGTAAAATTATTTGCTCAAGATATTGAGTCATACCTTTCTGGACCTTTTTCCAAGTCAGGTTAGGATCTTTGATCCACACACACACAAGTGGCTACAACAATGAACAAATATTTATAGGTTGTGCATTTCTTAATCCTTTAGAATATATCCTTTAGATATAAAGGGTTTTATCTAAAGGTTTTATCTATATTTATATCTAAATCTAGACACCTTTGAACTTGGCAGAATCCTTCATACTGTAGTATAGGACAATCAACTCTTGGATATACTAAGAGTTACTTAATTGACACAATCTCTTTCATGGCTTTGTCTGAATATATGATCACAATTTCCAAGCATATTCTACTCACAAGGTTGTTTTTTTTTTTTAACCCTCACAAGAGCTGACAAGAGGCTTCTTCATACACATTTCTATTGAAGACATATGAGAACAATTTAAGTACACAGCTTTTCCTGATCTGTTTGAGTCCTAGCTCTGCCCTTGACTACATGTATAACCTTGGGCCAGTTACTTAATTGTGCAGACCCTCAGTTTCCTCTTCTATGAAACAAGGTAATATCACCTACCTCACCTGGTTTTGTGAGACTACAATGAGGGAAAGCACTTAAAGCACCAAGTATAGCACCTGACATGTCTAAGCACTCAGTATATGCTCTAAGTTCATTTTTTCATAGACCCCCCCCTTGATGTCAGTGATCAAAATAGGCTTTGTGCAGTGTGTTGGGAATTAAAAAGATAACCCCATGCAGGTGTATGGATATCGCAGTATTAAGGAGGCTCTCATTATCCTCCGCAGCTACTCTTAAAAGTCAGTAAATCCCAGTAAAATGTCAGTAAAGTCAGAGATCCTTTTCAATGTAATGATTAAGCTTCCTTTGTTACCTGCATTTTGTTCACTAAATATATCTCAGTAAATTTATTGAGTTTCTACTGTATTAAAAACAACAGCAACAACATTGTGCTGAGCCTTAGAGGATTAGGGAGAAAAGAAAAGCCAATGAGAATTGCGGTAGACTTCCTGGAGAAAGATACTTTTGACTAGCGCCTTGAAAGACAGTAGGCTTTAACATGTAGAAACTGAGAAAAGACATTCCAGGTAAAGAAAGCCATGTGAGCACAGGCAAGGAGGAGAGAAAACACATGGCATTTGGAGATGCCAGCTAGAAGTCCAGTGTAGGTACAAAGTAAGCTATAATTGGGGGGGGGGGTGCAGAAACTGGGAGAAATGGACCTGTGATGGTAGCTTGGAGCCATCACAAGGAGGATTCGGAATCCCAAGCTAGGGAATCTGGATGTCCGTTATTGCCAATAGAATACCAATTCAAGTGTTTGTAATTAGCCAAAAAATGGTGATGGGATAAATAGGAGGAAACTGCTTCTTTCTTACATCACTGTTTGCCTATTAGCCTGAGTAGAAGAAAACTTCAATGGTCTAGATCTCTGGCCAAGTAAGTTTTGATGGGGGGAATAAAGAGGAATTGAAAAGGTTGAAAAATGTGGGACAGTTTTCAGTAAGTGTGGACACTGGGCAGCAGGGGGCAGCATGAGGGCACTGAAAAGTTAAAAGAATGTGTAGAGCATTTGCTTCTGTAATATTTCTAGACAATTATGAATTTGCATCTATAAGGCTACTTATATTAATAATAACTTAGTGTTCTTTTCCCAGAAATGAATAAATTAAAAGAGAAAAGAAGAAAAGTAACAGGCTGGCTGGTGGCAGAATAACATCACTGTTTATTTAAGAGCATAGAAATAAACAGTTGTCTATGTATTATTTCCTTTCAGAGTTCATATAGATTTGAAAATGTCTAAATTTCAATTTGAAAGCAATTGGTTTTCGTTTGAAAAACCTTTATGACTCTTAACTATTTTGCATTTTTTCAAAGTACCCTTGTTCAGCTACACTGTGTCTAAAGGAACTAGTAAAAAAAAAAAAAAATGAGAAAACACCTGAAAATAAAATTTTAGTTAAATAATGAATACAAATTTTAATATACATTCTATTTTACACACAAATATATGGAATTTTAAGTTTTGGCCTTTTATGACTATGATATTTTGGTACTTTCAAATGGAATTTTTCTTTCTATATAAAATTTGAGACTATCCTAAATTCATATTTTTCTGGTGAAATTCACCTTTTTACTAACCTTTTTAGAAGTTTGGATGGTTCGTGATAGGAAGAATAGAAAATTAGAAGTTTCCCTTGAGATTTTTTTTTTTAGCTCTGGAATTTATCATTGTGAATGCTCCATTCCACCAGAAAATCTCTCTCTCTTCCGTTGTATGAGGAAGATGGTGTAATACTGTTCATATACCACACACTTACAGAGAAACTTTCTTTGTTCCTTCAGGATTCTCTCAGTGCCCATCACACGTGTTTAGGAGGCTGTGATCTCTGCATGGATTGCCCTTCATGTCCTGCTTTTTATTGCCTCATTTCACCTTTATGTATGCTTCTTTCCTTGTATTAACATAATACGTTATACTTGTCACTTGAAGAAAATTTTTAAAATTTTTTTAATGTCTATTTGTTTTTTTTTTGGGGGGGGGAAGGGACAGACAGAGAGGGAGACACAGAATGTGAAGCAGGCTCAGCTGTCAGCATAGAGCCTGATGCGGGGCTCAAACTCACGAACCCGGGCTGAAGTCTAATGCCCAACCGACTGAGCCACCAAGGCACAATAAAATTTTTTTAATGTTTATTTATTTTTGAGAGAAAGAGAGAGAGACAGAGCATGAGCGGGGGATGGGAAAAGAGAGGGAGACACAGAATCCAAAGCAGGCTCCAGGCTCTGAGCTGTCAGCACAGAGCAGTGAGATCATGACCTGAGCCGAAGTTGGACGCTTAATCAACTGAGCCACTCTGGCACTCCTATACTTGTCACTTTAAATGGCCACATAAACTGGGGGCTGACTATTCCATAATTATTGAATATTGATTTCCACCTTCATTAAGGAAAATTTGAAATGATGAATAAATGTTCGGTTCTTAAATAACATGAAAGGAGATAAAAACAAATAGCTCCATAAGTTTATGAAACAGTCTCTGTATATTTCATTTCAATCATTTGTAAATTTAAAAATATAAAAATAAAAAATTTTTAACATTACCTTTCAAACTAGGATACACCAGTATGTACACACAGGACATACCCTGTTTGTTTTTACAGGAACTAAGTCCATTAAAGGAAATAACATCTTTTTCTTTGGTATCTCCCATGGTTCATAATACAATGCTTGCACAGAGGCAGGGGCCAATAATTAAAACATTAGGAAAATTTATTAAAGTGTATGAAATAATCTAGTTTTTTGATGTAAAGATTTAAATGTACTCTTTATACTTCTTAAATTGTTGAACTGGTTAAATTGTTACTATTATTGTTCTGGTTGTTTCTATTTGGTATTTTTCTTAGTGCCAGGATCATAGCATTGGGTTATTTTCTTGATTTATTACATAGAAATTCCCTGTACTTTTCCAGTGAGAATATCAGACTAATTGCAGCCCTATTACTAGATTTAATTATTTTGATCATTTCTGCTTCAGCTTTTATTTTGAACCTTGTCTCTTTCTTTAGATAATAATTCTCAATCCTTATTTTCCAGTTTTAATGATATCTTTTTAAGCTACATGGATTTCTCAGATCACATTTGACCATAGTTATGGCAAAGCTACTTCTACTAAGCATCCTTTTGTTTAAGCATTGAGTGTTACTAATTACCAACTAGCAGAGCATTACATCTTTGACTCACTCAGTGAAATCACTCGCCCTCTAGGGCATAGCTTTCACTTTATTTGCTCTTACACTCTTCGTAAGGGTTTTCTATACTATGTAAACATATAGCCAAGAAATACGAAACGCATAATTACTATGAAAATCATATATCTCAATTTTAATTATCTTTTCTTAGACTTTTACATTTAAAAAATTTCACATATCCTCATTTTTTTTCTACCAACTATAGAAAAGGCAAGATGTTCATACAGTTTGACAGTCGGAAAGTTGGGAAGGATCAAGTCTTAGTGCTTTATTTCAAAGTCCATTTTTTTCAAATGGCCCAAGGACATTAAGATCAAGATTACAAGTTGGTGTTAAGAAGCAGGATTAGAACCTACATCTTTTAACGTAAAATGTTCGTGAATAACTATTTAATACAGATGAGATAGCCAAGCATGAGTTATTTTTTAATTCATTGATGACTCAATTATAAAATGTAACACGGCTTAAAAACCTTTTCTTTCTTTCTAAAAATAGTCTTAAAACCCCACATAACAGAGGCACTGCTATCATTATAAAGTTAGATCCTTTTCTCTATACTTAAAATTGTTTTGTTTTTTATTCCCACTGAGAATTGAGAAAACAATTTTAAGAAAGACCATTAGACAGAATGTAGTTCAAAATTACTCCTGAAGAACTGTTAATTTTTTTTTTAATTTTTTTTTCAACGTTTATTTATTTTTTGGGGGGGCAGAGAGAGACAGAGCATGAATGGGGGAGGGGCATAGAGAGAGGGAGACACAGAATCGGAAACAGGCTCCAGGCTCTGAGCCATCAGCCCAGAGCCCGACGCGGGGCTCGAACTCCCGGACCGCGAGATCGTGACCTGGCTGAAGTCGGACGCTTAACCGACTGCGCCACCCAGGCGCCCCTGAACTGTTAATTTTCAAGTAGACCATGAAAGTGTATTTGAAGAAGCACAGATTCTGGAACAACGCAAAAAAATAAAGACAGAGAGTTCTGCTAAGATGGAAGAACAGAACACACACAGTAGTGTCTGCTACAAACCTGATATAAGGGTGTGTGTGTGTGTGTGTGTGCGCGCGCGCTAGCATTTTTGTGACTAGAAGGACAAAAGATAGGGTTTAAAAAATTGGGGGAGAAGGAACGCTTTTTTATTCAGATAACATTTCCTTCTTTTTAAGGTTTGGGCTTTGAGTATTTCTGTTTGAAGAAAATAAGGAACGAACAGCTAGTGTATACCCCGTTTAGTATTTATATTAAAATGAAGGTAATTAGGACCTGGTTCAGCCTCTCCAGGGCAACCAACTTTCCAACCTATACTGGAAACTATTCCTTATCTGTTTTTAAGAAAATTGCTCAGCTTTTTTGGTGAAATAGTATTATCTAATAATTCTTATTGGAATCTTACTATAATAACAGGCACAGAAACTATATTGTAAAATTTTGTAGGGATTAAATGAGATAGTGCAGGGGAACCTGGGTGGCTCAGTCACTTGGGCATCTGGCTTCAGCTCGGTTCATGATCTCATGGTTTGGAGTTCGATCCCCACGTCGGGCTCTGTGCTGACATTTTTTTTACAAATTAAAAAAAAAATTTAATAAGAGAATGCATGTAAAGCAGCCAGCCACAGTAAGAACTCAGTAAATTTGGTTACGTGGTTTCTACACCAAACAATATTTGGAGGCATGAACTATATCCATGTTACAGAGGAGAAAATTGCAACTCAAAGAAGTAATAATTTAAGTTTACAGAGCTAGGAAAAAGCAGAGTTGAGAATCAAACCCAAATCACCTCTGATTCTGGCGTTAGTATTTTAACCACTACATATTAGCCATTTGTTTTATTGGTGTATCATCTGCTAGAAACCTTAAATGCTGCTTTTTAAATGGGGGAAATTGGGCTGCCTGGGTGGCTTAGTCAGTTAAGCCTCTGACTTCAGCTCAGGTCATGGTCTCACAACTCATGAGTTTGAGCCCCACGTTGGGCTCTGTGCTGACAGCTCAGAGCCTGGAGACTGCTTTGCATTCTGTGTCTCCCTCTCTCTCTGCCCATCTTCTGCTTGTGCTCTGTCTCTCTCTTTCTGTCTGTCTCTCTCTCTCTCTCTCTCTCTCTCTCAAAAATAAACAAATATTTAAAAAATGCTTTTAAATTAAAAATAATAAAATGTGGGAAATTAGTGAGCAGAGAAAATTCAGGGAAAACATTTTTATTAATTTTCTGTTCTAAATGGAGTGATGATGATAAAGAGGAATTTTTAAGAAAAATATATTAAAATTATAAAAATTTATAATTGTAAGAGTTAGAATACAGGTACATTTCTTAGAATATTCAAACTTATGATAGGTTTTAAGGGGCAAAAAAAGATTATTGAAAAATAAATGAAATGGGTGAATTTGGTATTGTGTTCAAGATTTTCCATTTAAGGAAATGTCCAAAGCCCCCTCAGTCTGCCAACAATCTTCTGTGATCAACTGCATGATTTGGACAGGTCATGGATTTTCTGTTCCAATATGCTATTTTGGGGCAAGGGTATGTGTATGCCCTTCCTAACCACTACAGTGAAATTGAAATAATAAATTCTTCCTTAATATTTGTTTAGTACTTTGTAGCTGTCAAAAATTTTTCACTACATTACCTCATTTGTTCTTCATAATGGCCTAAAAGAGAGGAAAACAAGTATTCTTTAAACTAAGTATATGAGATACTTAAGGCTTAGAAACTAAATCATTTCTATGGGATCATACTGCTGGGAACTGGTAGATATTAGATTAGCATCCAGAGCTTTAAACATGGATGCCAGTATTCCTTTTAGCACATGATGCCTGGACTTACTTACTGTACCATGTTGCTACTCGGAGTCCAAAATGTTACTTATCCTTTGACTGTTTTTACACAAAGCACTCAGCCTAAGGAAAACAGTAGCAGCTTGTACAGAGAGGCTCTGACCCCCTAGGGAGCTTGCTTGACCAGATTTGGAGATTGAGTAGTCACTGAGTTCAATGAGTCATTTGTCAATGGGGGGAAAAGGTGCACCAGAGCTCCTTGTAGATTTAAACCTAGGAATGATACAAAGTTACTAAAGGGAAACAAAAAAAAATCTAATTTTTTTTGATGTTTTATTTATTCTTAAGAGAGAGAGAGACAGAGACAGAGACAAAGCACGAGTGGGGGAGGGGCAGAGCAAGAGAGGGACACAGAATCTCAAGCAGGCTCCAGGCTCTGAGCTCTCAGCGCAGAGCCCAACGTGGGGCTGGAAGTCACAAGCGGTGATATCACGACCTGAGCCAAAGTCTGACGCTTTACGGACTGAGCCATCCAGGCACCCCAAAACAAAAAAAAAAATCTAGAAGATGAATGTAATGTTTTATCTAAATTAGTTGTGTGTGTGTGTGTGTGTGTGTATGTGTATCTTGTTGGACTTTGGTTTCATGTGAGGACTTTTTTAGCTTGGTTTTGTTTTGTGTCCTTAGGTAAGAATTCTGAAAGTCTTTACAATTCATGTTGTTTTATACTGTATATATAGAAAAAAAAAGCTCTGAAAAATAAAATGATCTATGGGAAAAATAGAATTAAAATGTCCTTTAAAAATTGCTCATGGTTATTGAGCATTACTTTTGTGTCAGGTTCCTGATAAACTCTTTGCGTTAATGATTCTATTGAATCAATGTATCAACCTACATGGTAGATTCTGTTGATTACTATTTCACTGATGGAGAAACTGCAGCTCCAAGAGTTTTAAGTTAGAATAGAAATCTCTGAATCAAAGTGGTTCACCATGTTCTTTTTAATAGAGAGACTTTTAGACAGAAACATAGCTAAATATTTTGGTTTATTTGGTATTAAATACCCAATATATTGTGAAAGTATAGCAATCTGCTAAATTCTGTGTCAGTATTCTGTTCATTTTTATACTTAAATGTCTTATTTTACACTGGTTTTAGCAGGATAAAAATCTTAACTGATAATAAGGATAATACTTTACATTTATAAGATCGTTATGCTTTTTTCAAAGTTCACATGTCAGACTTCTGAAGTAATTAAAGGAATAACTTGATCAGAAAAAAACTTTTATTTCCTTGAATTACCTAGATTAGAATTTCCCAAAGTGTGTGTTTATAGAACTAAAGGTAATAATTGATAGTACATAGTAAGGGGTTGCATGGTCAGATAAATTTGGAAAATACTGTAATAAGCATTTGTAAGATTTCTTTTCTGCAGTTGTCCTGATCCTTTGCCTTATGAGCCTATACATTTTTAAAATATATATATAATAGTATTTTTCTAACTTACTGCTTTTTTTTTAATGTTTATTTATTTTGATGGGGGTGCACAGAGAGAGAAGGAGAGAGAGAGAATCCCATGCAGACTGTAGGCTGTCAGTGCAGAGCCCAATGCAGGGCTCAAACTCATGAACCACGAGATCATGACCTGAGCTGAAATCAAGAGTCGGACAGTTAACTGAGCCACCCAGGTGCTACATATGTGCTACCACAGTGTACCTGTGTTTAATTTTTGGCTTATGAGTCTAGTGTTTGGGAAACTTAATTCAGAAGAAATCTTAAGATCTGGATATGACTTATGTCCTTATTAGTTACTCATTTAAGCAAATTGGGTTGGTTTTTTGTTTACTAGTTTCTGCAACTTTAAAGATGGAAGATAAGTTTTACTTCCTCCTGTAACTAGGATTTTGTAAAGACTTGTGAAATAATGGAATGTATTCTCTTTTAATGTCTAATGTGGGAGGTGCTGATGATGTTAGCCACGCTGTGTCCCTGGCTCTGTCCTGAAGCTAGGCTGATTTTTGGCCTTGAGGTGCTCTCACTCCTGTGGGCAAGTAACAAGAAAACTATCACAGAAAAAGTACTGGGAAATCACTTCAAAATTTTACTTGGCTTTGGCTTGCCTGGTAAATGATTAATTAACATGCTTCAGGCACCACTCAGCCTATGACTCCTCCAGTTCACATCTCAACTCACCAGAGTATATTTTCCGCCCACAGTGTCCTATAGAAATCTTGCTGGCTATGATCTCCAGTGACGGCCTCATTCTTTTTGGTCTTCCTCACTAATCTTTTTGGTCCTCCTTGAAACATTGACCTCACCCAGCTTCTCTCTGTGCTTCTCCCAGCCTCTTGTCTCTCCTTCTCTGTTCTTTTCCTGGCTCTTGTCCCTTTGCTGTCTCCTCAATGTCCGTATCTCTCCGGCTCTGTTCTCCATGCCCTTCTCCTCCTCCATGAATCATTCTTCACACCTATAATCTCAGTCCTTGCGGTTGAAATCGTCACTTTCCCTTCCTTACTCCGGAAGAGAGGAGAAACTGGATTTAGAGTATTTATCTAACTAATCGGCACAACAGTTGCTCAACGCATCATAAAGAATACAGTGAAAGTAAAACTTTAATTTCACTAATACGAACTTATTAGATGATAGAGAAGATAATTCTGTGCCCCACGTTTCAAAAGGAAAATGATTTCCTGCCGTGAGTCATAAAAGCAATAATAGCAACTCAAAAAGTCTCTCTCTTGAAAGCCCTCTTCCCAATCTTTTTTGTTTTTTGTCTACCACCCACTAATAAATTTGATATAAACCTTCCAATATGAATTTCTACTTCATGAACAGTTTTTCTCTTTTCTCCAAGTTTCATTTCTTCACCCTATGTACCATTTATACCATACTGATTTATTTATGTTGCTTAGTAAAACTAAAGCTCAACTATAGGATGTTTTATGTGCTCAGACTGTAAGACACCTAAAAGGTTACTACATTCCCTTTCCCTCCCTCCCTTTTCCTCCTCCTCCCCCAGCCCGGTTCCTCTCTTCTCTCCTAACTTGCTCATTTTTATGTCTTTGCTCCTTACAACCTTGGACTAACACCTGGGCTGTACACAGTAGTCTTGTCAGTAAGTTCCACTCACTGCATTAAATGAGTTAACACTAATTTAATAAAATTCAGTTTAGATAAATACTACCAAATATGATATATATGTTTTAGTTCTTCAATTTCCTTGTTTTCTAAGGCAGACTTTTATTCTTCTGGCAAATTAATTGTTGGAATGTGTGACATTCCTCTAAAGTACTAAATTGTTATTCAAGTTTCAAATGATTTCCTGTTTATAACTCCCACTTACACATCCAACTGCATCCAGTAGTCTAGTGTTATCCTCACTAAAATAATGCCACAGAAGTCTCATCAACTGCCTACTAGGACTGGGGAAGAAAAGCTCAGATCATGTGTTGGACCTGGGAATTAAGGAAGCCCAGTCCTCAAAATGGTTAAACTTACCTAATCACCTTTTTCCTTTCCAGAGAAAATTTAGACCATTTTGGCAAAATCCTTGCTGGGTTCATAATAGATTTTCTACAAATTTAGGATTTTATATTTCACAACAAGATGTATTATTTTTTTAATTTTTAAATTTCAATACTGCTGGCACCATTTTGTGAATTTTTAAAAATATTCTAATTCATTCTCAGGTCCAATTTGTTTGAGTTGTGTTTCTTTTTCTTTTCTTTTTTTTTTTCCAGTTAAAATTTGTATTGGAGATAAAGGTAAACTGAAATAACTTTGAGTCCATCCTGCTACAGTTTGCTAAGATTAATATTTTCCCTTTATTCTTTTAAGGTAGAGATAGATTATTTCTGGATACATTCTGAATATTTTATCTCAAATATAGATCTTAAATATTCCGTACAGAATTCCATGTATAAATCAACTCTGTAGAAGAATCAGTTCAGATATTATTTCTTTGACACCCTGTTAAATACATTGCAAAACAATTGCAATATTTACTTTCCAATATTTCCTTGAGGGGGAAAAACACATCATGAAAGCATTTCCAGTTTTTATTTTCCTAAATGTTACGTTGGAAGAATTATTTGATGCCATTGCTTTATATAGCTTATCATGAAACTAAGAAGCAGAAGTTAGGAAAAATAACTTTAAGTGAAAATTTAGTGCTTTTGCACAATGCTCCCTTATAGCTCTATATCATTTTCTCATGTTGAGATCATTATTATGCATTCACACATTTTAAAGAAATTAATTTCACTTTTTCTCAATTAAATGTAAAAGCAATATCTCACTTTATTATTAACTCTATGAGGCTATAGGGATCATGTCTTGTTTATCATTGTTCTGCAGCACAAACTGTTTTACCTAGTTCTTAGTAAACATCCAATCAATATTTGTTGAATGCTTGAAGGAATGAAGAATCTAGACTCCTGCTAGCAAAACTGGCATCATGGTTTTTTAAATCTAATTGTTTAATCAAAGAGAGTGTAACTTCTTTGCATCACCATCCATTCTTGCCCTCCTTCCTTCCTGCCTCAGAAGACAGTTCTAACATTAATCAATTTATACGATTCTTTGTTTTCAGTGTACAAACATGGCCACATCTCTCCCACTTTCAAAAACAACACAATCTGTGACCCAAATAGCTACCCCTTTGTCTCTGCCTCTCCTCCCTTCATTGCCAAGCCTCTTGAAAGGGAAGGCTACATTCAACATCTCTTTTTTCTGACTTGTAGTTCACTCCATGCTTCACTTTATAACCTGGATATGGGGGGCTTCACTCTGGATTCAGACACTAGGGATTTCAATCTCAGCGTTGCCCATCACCAGCTTTGTGACCATAGGCAGGTTCTGCAACCTTTATGACAGGACAGATCTCAGAGGACTCTCATGAAAATTAAATGAGATAATACATTTAAAATGTACTTCCGCATTGCCTGGCACATAGTAAATGGTAGGTATTATTCTTACTGATTGGAAGTGTAATGGGAGTTCAGAGATGAGAAAGAATGGTACAGACTTAAGAAGAATTATTTTGAATTCACATAACCACTCACTCATTCTTCATATTAGGAAATTAGAACCCAGAGAGATTAAGTAGTCACAATTTCGTGGAGGACATGATATTTGATTTGGATTTTGAGGGATAATAACAATAGTTTATAATTACTGAATGTTTACTGTGGGCTAGAGACCATTCTAAATATTTACATGGAATGTTTTATTGAATCTTCAAAACATTCCTGTGAGGTCGTATTTCGCATTTCGTTAGCTAGAAATATACTGTCCGTCAGGGAGAACTGAGAAAAAGGAATGAATAAAAATGAATAAAAATGCTGATTTCTAAAGATGGTTATGAGACATACCAGCCAGAGTGAAGAGCTTGTCTTAGGCAATAATGAGAAACGATGTTGGACAGAGTTAAGCAAAGTTATGAGGCCTTAACAACCATACCAAAAAAAAAAAATTTTTTTTGGCTTTATCTAATGGGCAAAATAAAGAGCAGATATAAATAAGTGACTTGGGGAAGGGAGGATACCCACGGAATGGGGATTTAGGCACACTGGCTGGGTGGCATGAACTATGAAGCCCTGAAGGGCAGTTTGTCCTTCATATACCCAGGGAACCTCTACCAGCCACTATTAGTTACCACTAGCCACTAAGAGAGTACCTGCAGCTTCCTGTTAGGTAGGTGGTTAATAACGGTTTCTTGAAGGAATGAATGAATATAATTATGAATTCCCACTTTCCAATTGGGAAGTGATGAGAGCTGGCACTATGGTTAAGGCAATGGGGATGGAAATAAGGAGACAAATCCTAGATACAGTTTCAAAGAAAAAATAATAAGACTTGGGCACATATTGGACATGAACTAAAATTTAGAACCATACTTCAGGTTTATTATATATAGCAAACTGCAGTGTTAGAGCAGTTGCATTTCACACATTCTTGTGTTTTCAGCAGAATTTCTGTATTTGGTGTAAATTGAAATGAAGCACATTTCAGCATGATGATATGAGTAATTATTATTACCATTAAAACTTCTATCTCTTTACTTTCTACTCCTACTCCCTCAACCCAAGAGCTTACCAGTTTTACCACACACGTGGTTTGTTGTTGGAGTCTTCTACTGAACTCTGGCCAAATAAACCTCACCTTCACACACCTGGCAGTTGCCTTCTCTCACTGTTTTGTTCATACAGTTGCTTTCTCCCATGAATACCTTTTCTTCTACCAGTTCATTGCCATTACCAACTGGAATATTAGTCATCTTTCAGAACCAAATCACATGCTATCTTCTCCATGATGTCTGACCAGCCCAGGTGAAACTCACTTTTCCTTCTGAACTCCCATAGCAATGCACTTCACCATACTGCCTAGTACTCGTCATTTGGTTTACTGGGTATCCCCCTTATCAGAATCTTACTTGTATTCCCTACATTTAAGCCTGAACCTTTATTTCTGCACTCCTGGCCCTTAGGAGAGAGGGAACTGAATTGAGTATGAAGCTTGAGACTCCAGTCTTTGGGTCCTTGAAAACCCAGTAGGACCTGGGAGTCAGAAATCCAGGTCATTGAGCTGGATGGAGAGTCGCTGCAAAAAGAAAACGTCACTTAGCAGGCATATTATCTGCGAAAAGGCAAGCTTAATTTGTAAGCATATCTCTGAACCTGCCATGGAGGATGATTCTAGAATTTCTAGAGAACAAGGAACTGATTTGTACAGTATCCATAAGGGATGTAGAAAATGTTATCCATAAGCTGTTATTTTCATGAAGTTTAAAAATACATATATTTGTTTCCGTGGTGGTTCATTCATAACTTAAGATCCTATTTTGTTCTATAAAGTCTGTAAAGACTTTGTGCTACGAAGTCTTCTATAAAATCAATGGAATTCTACTTGTGGGATTTTCAGAAATCTAATATTGTAGGCTGCAGAGGACTACTAGACCAATATTGAACCAGAACTCTTAAACTTGGCTACAGAGATGTCTATTTCACAGTGTGGTTGGCAATTCTTGAGGCTCCCAGAATATGATACGGGCTCTCGTGGCTAATTCTTTGCACATGCTGCTTCTCTTGCCTAATATACTTCTCTTCTTTTTTTTTGTTTTTGTTTTTTTTGGCAAGGTTAACTCATACTTATCCTACACAATTTTGACTCAGATATCATCTCCTCCAAAAAAACCTTCCCTGAATGCTTTCATTAGAGCCACTGCCTATGGATTGGGTGCCACTCCTGCCTGTTCCCACAATAGCCTGTGCTTTCATTATAACACTTACTTCAGGTGTGGCAGTTTTCATCTACAGGTCCTTCTGCTCGAGCTCTGAGCTCTGCCAGTGATAAGTCATCAGCAGCATACTTAGAAGGCCACGAGGGCTCATAAATGTTTGCTCATTGAATAAATGCACAGCATTAGTATAGAAAATGTGGATGAAAGTCCCTCTGCCTCCCAGAGGTAAGTTGTCAGTATGAGAATTTTAGGGTAATTTTTGAGAACTGGAGTCTGTGTGTTCCTCTTCTTCTCCCCACCTGGTAGAGTGCAGCTAAACCAGCCTGGAAGATAGCAGTTTCCTATGTGCCTTAAGCAAGTTAACAGTTCCCGTCCAACCCAGTATTTAAGAATTGTGATTATTTTTACTGTGTGGCCCCAGGGAGAAAAGCAGACTTATAAAACCTTTTTCTATCTCAGTGAACGTTTGAAATTTTGCTGCCAAACCTACTAAACCCACCCTAACAGTCTTTCTGGTTTTTGTTTAATATGCCACCGGAAGGAGCTCTCTGGATACCTAGTTTCATGTATAATATAAACCAAAAATTAATATATCAGTTCTTCCCCTTTTTTTCCTGTCTTGATTTGGCAGGAGCACTACAGGCTCATAAGGCTTTATAAGATTCAATCTTATAAAGTTTTTCAGAGAACAAATGATAAGTGTGAACCCATGACTATGTCATAGAAGCAGCTTTTTCCTTCAGTGCAAACAAAATCATGAGCTACATATAATGAATTGGCTGTGCAATCCTGAAGTAGGTCGTTTAAAAATTTTTTTTTCCCTTAAGGGCATAGTGCCCGATAAGAACTCCTTTTGCTTCAATTACAATAAAAGTGTGAATATGGGTACATAAAATGCAAGATTAAAAAAAGACCTATTTTGGAGCGGAGAAGGATGCGTACGGTTTATACTGAGTTCAGTGGATGGGAACTGACCAAAGATTTGCTGCGGAGCCTGTCAAATATTATAATCCAGAATTTCATTAGACGCAAAAATAATCGCTGGTAAAAGTTCACCCAAAGTATTATCTTGCCCCTAATTTCGTTTGTATTTTTGTTTTAAAGACCTAAAAAGCCGCGATAACTAAGACATGCATTCACCCACTGAATTTGCCATCGGTGCGCAGCGCCGTCTGGAGCGCCCCTCCTAACCCCCACCGAGGGCGGCTTTGGCCCCCCAGAGTCGCCCCCGCCCCTTGCGCTGGCCGCTGGCGGGGGTGACAGGTGCCGAGCCCGCCCACCCCCGAGTAATAGCACCACCCCGCAATTCTCCCGCCGTTGCCTTTCGCTAAGCCGGCTTGCGGCTGGGGAGTTTGCCTGCACCTTTGCCTGTCAGAAAACGGCGCGGGGAGGGAGCGAGCGTGAGAAAGTGAGCGTGTGCGCTGTAAGAAGGAACAGGAGGATCGAGGCGTCGGCTCCCGGCGTCCGAGCGCCCAGTCGGCCCCGTCCCGCCCGTCCGCCTCCGGGCCTGCGGAGGGTGGGGGCCGCGAGCAGCGAGGCCGGCGGGCGCCGGGGGTTGGCGGGACGCGCGCTCCGTGCCGGCGCCCGGCCTCGAGCCCGCGCTCCCCCCCCCCCCCCGCGTGCCCGCGCCGCTGCGCGATGCAGTGTGGGGAATGGCTGGGGTTGGCTGAAGAGCGCACAGTGGAGTTTTAATGTCCGCCATGTTGGCCATGGCGTATTGAAGAGAGCGAGCGAGAGAGGAGCGGAGCGGCACAGCCTCCCACCCTCCCGGCTGGTGTTAGTGCCCGGACGGCGGGCTCTGCGCTCCGCCCCTCAAGTCCCCGGCAGCGGTAGGCGAGTGGGGACCGAACCCCCGGTTCTCCATGATCCCGCTGGCCGGGGCCGTTTCCCCAGAGCGGAGAGGTATCTGCTGCGCCTGAGATGAGTAAACTGTCGTTTCGGGCGCGGGCGCTAGACGCCTCGAAGCCGCTGCCGGTTTTCCGCTGTGAGGATCTGCCCGACCTGCACGAATACGCCTCGATAAACCGGGCCGTGCCGCAGATGCCCACCGGAATGGAGAAGGAAGAGGAGTCGGTACGTGTTAACTCCCCTGTCCGACCCAGCGCCAGGCCCCGCTCCCTCTGCTGCCTGCGGCGGCGGCGGAGCAGCATACCCACACAAAATGGCCGCCATCTTCTCTTCGCCGCCGACCCTCAGTCGCCGGCCGGGCCTTTACCCCGCCTCCCCCGGCCTCGACCCCCGGCCGCCGCGGCCCGGCGGGGCCCCCTCTAAGGCCACCCGCCGACCCCGGCCACTTGTACCCGGGTCCCGCGGAGTTCGGGAGCCCGAAAGGCACAAAGGGGTCACGTGACGAAGCTGCCGGCAGCCATTTTGTGGTCTTAGTTCTTGGGTTGGGCCTTGTGCATCCGGAGAGGGGAACGGGCTTGGGTGGCGGTGGGGGTGCGGCGAGCCGGGAGCCGCGGAGGACCCGCCTGCAGCCCTCCCGGCAGGCCGCTGGGTGGCGTTCTAGGGCCACCTCGGCCTTCGCGCGCTGCGGGCGCTGGGGAGCGCAGGTTCCGTGCACAGTGGGGGAATTTCGCTTCCCGATGGCCTGGAAAGGTGGCTGGGCTCTGTGCGGCCCCCACGGGGAGCCTCACTGGGGCATGTAATGTTGACAGCAGGTCTGTGAGCCTTGTATTCCTTTTACCCCCTGCAACAGAGTGTTGAGAGTACTGCGTGTTTGCTCGGATGACTTTTATAGAAGATAAGATTCATTTTCCGTATCTTTGGGACTTTTGCATTCATTCCTCCCCAATTCTAATTAGTCGGAGGGTAATAAACTACTGTCTATCCCTGACTTTTTCTTTGATCTTTGAGACTATGTTGCAGACTTATTTTGGAGTACGTAGCTTTTCTAAAGCCTGTAACTTTATTAATAGCTTTTTTTTTTTTTTAAGTGTAAGTCTGCCTTCTTTCTGGTTTCTCAACATAGGGGAAGAAACGACCCAATTTAAGAAGATGTTTTATAGATCTAGATTTCGAAAGAGGGTCCTTACTTATCGATAACCGAACTAAAGTTGAGTGAGTTCATTTTACAGAAATCTTCACATTCAGATGTTTTATATCGGGTGGGTTTCAGTATTTAACTATTTACAGCAAATAGACATTTTATCATAGCTATGGCTTTACCTTGTTGTGGAAACTGGGTTGAGACACAAGGATAATAGAATCTTCCTCTCATTTTCCCCAGATTCTTGACAGTATAGCTTGATGACTTCTAATCCTAAGGAATTGCATACTTTGGTTTTCAGGTACAGCCATTTAAACAGGGTGCAGCGTATTGACAGTTCAAGGAAATCAAGGAGTCGCAAGATTTGTGTGCTACAATTTTGTTGTGGAAAATTGTACTGTAATACTTCTATTTGGTACTGTAAGAATTTTAAATGTAGAAATTATGCTCTGTAATGTTGATTTTGAAAATAAAGTTCTTCAAATTGTTTGGGTTATTTAACCTTTTAAAGTAAAATAGTTCTGACAGTTGAATGTTATTTTTGAGAGTAGTGTTTTAAGTCTAACTTTACAGATAAGTGATAAGTGCATGTAGTAGTTGAGATTGTCTGGTGTAGCACTGACTTTCAGCACTTATCAGACAGAACCTCTCAATTTATTTTATTTGTGTCAACTTTAGAGTAGATTGGTGCCATTTATTTTTTAATAAGTGATTTGTTTTTAAAAATTAAAGTGCTTGTGACTGCAGAATCTTGTCTTTTGGTTTTATTTTTGTTTCTAAGTTTTACAGATCATACTTTCAAGTTGGGGTGTTGGTGTTATACTGCCTTGGAATTTAATTTGTAGTTCTTGTTTTGCAGCCAGGGAAGGTGGGGAGATGCTTTATAAAAGCAAGGTAGCACTACAGGACATGTTAGACATTTAGTTAAGTCTTGCTTCTGAGTATTTTGGACAGACTCGAGCTACAACCTGAACTCCGAGCTGAACTCAACTAAAGTATCAATGTTTGTTAAACTTTATAGATAATTTTGTTCACGGAAATAATTTTGACATCTTATAGTGCAATGGATGGATATCATTAGTAACATGTGCAGTCTCTCTGAGGAACGTGAGGGATTTTTATTTTCCTTTAAGCTACCTTTTTCCATCATCTGTTTAGAATTTGTTTCAATTTACATGCAGCCAAAACTATGATCAGTGAAGCATAGACATCAAGAATAGATACTGAATTTAATAAAAGGATGTAAGCACTACCAAGTAAATTGCTGCTGTACAGTCCTGGTTCATGTTGTCAGTAGTAGTAGGCCATATAAGTCACAATATTGAAAATAGCATGCTACACAATATTGAAAATGTAGGCTAAACATAGAAATAATTGAATTCTGAGTTAACTTTAGAAAAACAAAAATATTTTGATAATTTGTTGAAGCATGATGTACTTGTAAAGGTGAATGGTTAAAACAAACTTTTGCCTTGGATATTGAGGGTCTAGCTAAAAAAAAGATAATGGTATGTTGATCATGAAAGATGGGGCAGATTTAGATGACAGTTTTGTATATACCCCCTGATTAAGAAAGCATTTCAGGATCAAAATGTATCTGCAGTATTGTCATGTGAACTGTCTGGTAATTGTTACCATATTTTGTTTCTGTGGTGAAGGACAGACAAATTCTAGGTCTTACCACTGAGAAAATAAAACTTATTAATGTACTCCTATTTAACCAATTTTAATAATATAAGCTGAACACAATTGGGCATGCCTCTTAATTTTTAAGAAACAATTTTAAGTAGAAATCCTCCCCCCACCCCCGTGACTTTACTCAATTTTAGAATTTAGTTGTTATTTATTAGTGTAGTTGGATTGAAAAATAACTCCAAATTGTAATAAATTGAAGAACTTGACTGAGTCTTAGATGTTTAGGGATTAAATGTTTAAATTGGTACACTGTCATACATTGTAGCTTGCTAAGTCAAAAAAAAAAACATTTGATGAAGTCTTGGAGTTGATGAATTACAGAAGTAATTTTCAAATAGGAAGTCAATAGACTGTCAGTTCTAAAATGACATAAATGAGTCCCTTTGGGTTTAAAAAAGAAAAATTGGGATAAGTTGAGAGGGCAGATGTTTGTGCCATTATAATATTTTAACATTTTTGTTAAGATTATAATCTTAAATGTGAGATCTTAACTTTGAAGTTAGGAATGTTGAAATACTAAGTCTAGTGCCACGGCTTCTCTTTTAATTGAAGGGATAACTTTGCAAGATGTTGGTACTATTGGTGTGTTTTTAATAAAATTGGTTTATGTTGGTTAGAATTGGAGCTTTACATTAAAGTGTAATTCTGCTAGGAAAGACATTCTGAAAACATTGGTTTTAAAGTGATAATAAATTGGAACTACCTGGTTCCTATAGTGTAACTTTTTCATTGGGATGTCCAGGGTGTTGTGGCTCTATTATGAGTGGAGAGTTAACCTTTCTACTCCTATTACCTAGTCTGATTTGGGTAGAATAGGTGATGTAATTGATACTACCCTACACAGCTATCTTTGAGACTGTTGGAAGTAGGGTCTAGCCATTATAATCCAGCACCTTGTTTTAATTGGGTTCTATCTGGACAAAATGGTCTCATACACCTGCCTTTCTCTCCTCTTAGAACTACCATCCATTATTAGGTCCTGTATATAATGTTACTAGATCCAAGTTAAGGACTAGTTATAAAGTGGATGGGTTTTTTGTTTGTTTTTAATTAGGGATAAATTGGAAATATGTATATATCTCTGAAATGAGGAAAAATAAGTGTTACATTTTCAAAAATTGATAAAAGTCTAGTTTTTCTATTTTAAATGATCAATTTAAATGTTTTCTCATTTTTTGAAATAAACCAAAAATCTTTTTTTCCCTTTAAAATTTTATGAACTAAGATTTTTTTAGTCCTTGTATTTGGAGCTGTAAAATTAGATTTCTTCCTTCTTTCTTGGAAGTGAAGAAAAATATGTGAAATCTCAGTTACAGTAGAAGCAAAGTTTAATTTTTACAAATAGTTTGAATTAGAAAGGACTCGAGAATTTTTTTTTTTTGCATTAAGTAGCCAATAACTAGTCTATTTAAAATCAAAGATAATTGAGAAGCAATAGTAAAATTTAGTGTCCAATTTCTACTTGAAGATATTTTTTTAATTTATTTTTTTAGGTAAGCTATATGGCCAGCATGGGGCTTGAACTCATGAACCTAAGATCAAGACCCACATGCTCTACTGCCTGAGCCAATCAGGCCCCCCCCCAACCAAGATATTTTTAAGAAATTTCTAAGTTCTAAGGACTGCATGGAAATGATTCTGGAAGTAGTGAATTCCCATGATATGCATATAAAATTTTGTGATGGTATATTTTTCTAGGGGAAAAGTTCATATTTGTCCATCAGTTTCTCAAAGCATTGGTAACAAATTGGAGCAGAAAGCTCAAGATTAAGGGCTACTAACTCTCCTAGAAATTTCAAGTGAAGTCATTTTGGTTTTATTAGTATGACAATTCTATAGACTTATTAGAAGAAGGATAATTCTATCCTTAGCTATAGGCAACTCAGGAAGAGAGGACTCTTTTCCACCACCCCCCCCCCCCTTTCTTTCTTAATTGGCTTAAGGAAGAGACTACTCTTAACTACAAAAGGAACAAAAGGAACTTCTTGAAAACTATGGTTCCTAGGTGCCTAAAGAGCTCTTGTTTCAGTGTACTACTTGATATTTAAAATTTTGGATTAATACCATTTGAACTTAGAGTTCATTTTCTTATAAAACAATGGTAATGAAAACTGACAGGCTTACGTATCTACCATGTTTTGTAGAGGCTTTGTGATCTGTAATGGAGTTTGTGCTGAACTACCATTTCTTTCTTTTAATCAACAGTACTTAATTAAAAATACTGTCTAAATGTAAGGTAGCCAAATTTTGTAAACGAAGAATAATCTGTATTCACAGGTTCATGAATTTGTGGCTAGATTTAAGTATTAAACCAACAGTCCTAAAAACTAGGTTTTAGTTTTATATTTTGCATACTACTACATCACGGTAGTAAAAACAGATGAAAGATAGAAAGATTTGGAATCTAATATATATGATTCAGTTTTCCTAAAAAGTTAAGGGTATTTCTTGGCGGTTGGTTAAACAGCAGTTTTAAAGCAAAAGCTAGCATTTAAATGTATATTTATTTGATAGAGAGCACATGTGCATGCTCATGCTCTTGAGCAGGGGAGGGGCAGAGAGAATTTCTAGCAGGCTTGACATTGCCCTGCGCAGAGCCTGATGCAGGGCTCCTATTCACTGACCATGAGATCATGACCTGAGCCAAGATCTCAGTTGGCTTAACCAACTGAGCCACCCAGGCACCCCCAAAAGATAGCATTTTAAAAGTAACAGTAATACCATGGGATGAAGACATAGTTTGTAATTCTGCTTCTTAAGATAACCAGCAAGGAAAAGAGAATTTTATATTGTAATTTGGGAGTGAAATGAGTTGTGAGCTTCTAAGTGCAAAGTGGTATGAAAATATGAAATACAAAGACAGGAGTAGAGTATGTCTTTTACTTTTTAAAGTAAATTTTTGAACCCTCAAAGTATGATTTACATTAGTGTTTTGTAAATTTTTTGTAAGAATATATCAATTTATTGGGAAATCGATGAGAAATGATTCAAATATTTTAAGTAAGTTGCTAGAACTACTTTCAATGAGTTGCTTGAAGCTTTGTCGTCTGCAACACATTTGTAAATTTTGGCAGGTCTTGATCAAGTTTATGTAACTTAAAGCCTGCGATTATAGGGAACGATTTTGAGTTATTGAGTGTTTCAAACATAGTGGAGACCCAACTTTATACCTTTAAATATATATGAAGTGAATTTCATCCACCAACCCCAGTGTAGTAGGTAGATGAAAAACAAAAACATGTAGTTAAATCTATTATGACCCATTATTTGAGTTGTAGCTTTGATGAATGGGGATATAATCAGTTCTTTGAAAGGTTTGGGTCAGCTTCTGTTAATGCATGGTGACAAGTTTGCTGAATTTTGTTAACAGATTACTGAAGCAGATCATTTTGGTTGAATTCACTTCAGTATAGAGTTCTGGCTGAAATGACATGGCCTTAGAGTGAATCCAGGGGTAAAGATAATGTGAGATTTAAAACATCCCATCAATGATTTAATAGTTTCAATTTTTTTATATATTGGGATGAATTATTTTCAGTATTTTAGAACCACAAGTAGCAGTTGTATATTCTCTGAGAAAATGTATTTTGGCTTTTGTGGCTTACTTACATTTACACAATCCCTTGTATTTGGGATTATCCCATATGAATGTGTTAGATATGTTCTTTGTCCTTGTAGCATTGTATGTAGTTGCAAAAGTGTGCCTTTAAATTTGGGTAATAATTTGAGAAAGACAATTTTATTTTTATATCTTTAAAAATATTTTATCTTAGAGAGAGAGGGAGACACAGAATCTGAAACAGGCTCCAGGCTCTGAGCTGTCAGCACAGAGCCCGACGCAGGGCTCGAACCAACGAACCATGACATCATGACCTGAGCCGAAGTCAGCCACTTAACCAAGCTGCCCAGGTGCCCCAGGAAAACCAATTTTAGACTCAAGGCCTCGTGCAGCTTCCGACAGTTGAGTGTATGCACACCTGCTTCCACTCACCCAGGTTTTCTTAACTGCAAAGTGAAGTAAGGCTATAGTAATTTCCTGTTGTAATGAGTATATTATGGTCTGTTTCCAGAAGTATTTTATCTGTTTACAGAATAGTCATTCAATCTTGAATTAGTTAATAATTTCATTTGCATATTATATAAACATAATTTACATGGAAATAAAGGTAGTCTGGGTGCAGGGATAATTGGTTCCAGTTTAGTCCAGAAAGACTCACAAGTTGTAAAGGATTTAAAGAACATAAACGGGTGCTGTAGTCACAAAGCTTTTATTGTTATGAGAATTTGAAATTAGAGCCAGAATTGTGTAGTTGTGGTTGCAAATTTGTGTTTCACCTGTAAGAGTCTAAAGGGAAACAATATAAATATGGCTGTTTTGAAGTCTGAAACAAGAATTTGATCATTATTCTAATAGATAGGTGGAGATATTTGAGATGAGGTATGTTGTACACAGACTGAGAAAATGTAGATTAGCCCATTTTCAATCACTTTTGTGGCAAATACTTGTGCATTCGCTTTGAGGCAAGGATTGTTATAGTTCCCATGGTTACAACACTGAACAAACAGGGTTCCTTTTTTCATGGATCTTACATTCTAGAATATAGGCTGTATTAGGGCAGGAATTTTTGTCTTGCTTTATTTCACTGATGTGTTTTCAGCACCCAAAAGAGTGCCTGGCATGTAGTAAGTGTTCAATATTTGCTTCATTGAATGAATTCTATAATGGGGAAACACAAAAAAGGCAAATGAAAGTAAAAACTATAACTCTTATGTGGCAGTGGAACAAGTTAATTTCAGATGGAAGGAGGAAGATAGAGTTTTCTTGGCAGAGATGGTCAAGGAAGGTTGGATCTGAACCTGGAATGGTGGGAATGAGCCAACCCTTTGAAAATCTGGGTGAAGAACATTCCGGGCAGAGAGACCCACAGATGCAGAGAATATGAGGTAGGAATAGAAGGCAAATATGACTAGGGCAAAATGAAAAAAGGTCCTCTGACTGAGGACCCAACGATAGTCAGGAGTCTATATCTGGTAAGGTATTATAGGCTACTACAAGGAGTTTGGATTGTTCAGAAATGAAGTAAGCCATTAGAGAATTTCAGGCAAAGGAGTGCCATGATCTGAAGTCATGTTTTTCAAGATTATTCTTGCTATCATATGGGAGAATGAGGCATATTGAGCAAGAATGAGAGTTGGTGACTTTAACTAGGGTGGTGGTAGTGGAGATAAAGAGAAATGGATGGATTTGAGGTATATTTTGAAGGTAGAACCAGCAGAAGTTGCTGGTGGATCTGAATGTATTAGATGGAGAGAAAGAATCAAGGATTAACTCTTGATTTTTACCTTGAGCACCTGGATGGTAGGGTGATTAGGCCACTTACTGAAATAGGGACAGAGAAGGGAGGATACAGAAAGAATGGATGTGTTTGAAGTGCCTCTTGTCCATATTTAACTGGATATGTAAGAGTGTGGTGAATTAGAACAGTCTGCACTGGAAGTGTATGTAATATTTTAAAGTCATGGGTTGGTGCTATAAATTGGCAAGTCTTTGGGAGATGGCTTTTAAAGCTGTGCCTTGTGGCTCAGCTAAAGGAGGAGCTATTAAAGAAGTAGGAAGAAAATTATCAAAGTGTTTCAAGAAAGGAAATTGGTTAACTGTGTCCACTGAGAAGATGAGTAGGGGAAAGTGATTGTTTAATTTGATTACATGTGTGCCATTGGCCTATTTTGGTGGAGTAAGTAGGAAGGAAAGCCCAGTGAGGATAGAAGAAATAATGAGAGATAAAAGAATCATGGCAGTTGTAGACGATGCTTTGCAATAGTTCTGCTATGAAAAGGAACAGAAAAAACAGGACAGTGGCTGAAGTAGGCTGGGAGATCAATAAATGATTTCTTTTAAAAATGAGTTACATTGGGTGTAAATGTAATTAATTTAAAAAATAAAATGAGTTACAAAGTTTCAGCAGACACAAAGGGAAGGTAGGAAATAAATGAGGGAAGCAAAGCTAGTCCTCAGTTTCCCCATCTCTACCCACCTAGTTTCCAGGCTTCGAGCATATGTGGAGGAGATCCCAAATAGACCCTGACTGACAGCCTCCTTGAGTTGGAAGAGAGAAAAGTCAGAGTTTGGGGAAGCTGAAGTGGCTTCAGGTCAGGGTATCAGACACGCACAGAGAGCTCCAGAGATTCCCTTGAGGGTGGCTGAAAACTGATCTGAGCCTGTCTGAGGAAACTTTGAAGGCTGAGGCAAAAAAGCAACTGTAAAGAAGTAGGAGGGACAGTCCTGGGAGCTCACACAGGACTAGGAATGTGTTGTGTTCTCACTAGCCAGAGTGGAAAGACATCCTAATAACATGGGGCATCAGGTAAGATTTCTCAGAAGAGTTATTTCCTTAGTTTTAGGGCCAAATTAGCTCTAAAGACTGTTCAGGATACAGCCTAACAAAGATTAAACACTATTCTCAAAAGGATCAGATTAATTACAGGTAACTGTGTCCCAGAATAATGCTGAAAAATATTCAAAAGAATACTAAAAGATCCTACAACATAAAACTTAGTGTTTAGCATCCAATAAAAAAATTACCAGGTATGCAAAGAAGCTGGAACATACAACTAACGACTAAGGAAAAAATACGGAAGACACAGAAGTAACCCAGGTAATAGAATTAGTAGACCAAAATGTTAAAAGAGTCATTATAAATAGTAGACTTAGTGTAATAGTTGGAATGATGTTGTTAAAAAGGATAAAATAATCCTATCCCCTCTTCCACTGGGGACTTTGTTCCTAAAAACTATTTCCTTAAAACTGTCTCTCTTGGATCAATTTCATAGAGGGGGTTGGTCGCTAACTAGAGCAGAAATACTTCTTCCTCTTTAAAAGTAAGAAAAAAGGCAGATGTGAGAAAAAAAACTCAGTTCAGTTGTTAGAATTGACAGTGGGAGAATGAGGTAATTTTTTCTATGATTCTATTTTCTCTGTGAAGTATGAGGTGAGGTCATCACCTCAGAGGGGGGTGGGACCTTAAGACAGATGAAGGTATGTGTGGGAAAGCTGACTTACTAGAGAAATGTGGTGTGATTGATGGGTGAGCTGAGGGCTCAATATTTGTGATCATTTAAAGTGAGACCTGTCAGCTCACTTCAGCAGTTGAATGCAAGCATTAAAATTGAGTTCAAGCACCAAGTAGGTATATGATAGGGGTTTTGGGGCGTTAATGTTTGCCCAACAAGTACAAAGGAAGAAGAGAGGGATGAGAAGATTAGTGAGGTAGATTGTCATGATAGACCATGGAATCTAAACTGGGTGAGCAGGGAAAGGAGATATCAAGAAGCTGATGAATAGTGGAGAAGTGGTAGGAGTCATTGGCATAAAAGGTTTTGTGGGAGGCAACTGCTGGAATAGGTGGAACTAAATCATGAGGGTGGTGGTTAAAAAGTGAGACGCTTGATTTTGGATGTCAGAGGTGGCACAGTTACTAGTGAAGGCAAGAGCTAGAATATAATCACAGGAATGGTGGCTAAGGTGGAACACAGAAAAAGATCAATGTGGGTGAGAAGGTCATGATGGCAGAAGTGTAGTTAGTAGTAGTTGAGAACAAGACTGGAAGCTCTGTGACTCGACCAAGAGAGTGTGTATGACAGCTTTGGGGAGAATGATGTTCTGAATTTCTGAGGGGGTTATGATTTTTGAAAGGAGAACAAAGAAATGGTATGGGATTGGTGGTGGAAAGCAAGGAGAATGAATACTTAACCCACCTCTAAGTAAGTTGGACATGGGAAAATAAATAGCTTCTTCTTAAAAGGGCTATAGGGAGCACTATTTCAGGAAGACACCGCCAGGCTTCAGTCAGGGCAAGAAGTTGAGGGAACAATGAAAGAAATTTGAGACTTTTATGAAGAGGATATCTCTATTCTAGATAACTGAGTGGAAGAGTTTGGGAAAGCAAGGAAGTGTGGAAGATTGGATCACATTAGGTGATGGTGAGGTCAGAGTGATGATAAGAGCCAGGGAAATGCTATTAAGTTTTGGACTCTGTTGGCAAAGAGGTTTATCCAGCCAACTTCAGATGCACAAACGGTTCAGGATACCTTCCTAGTAGATATCTGATCTATATGAGCCATTCCTGCAGCTACATATGGTGTGATAGCCTGAAGAATGTGCATCCCCACTAGGTAGAAACTGGCTGCTTGAGGAACTCCAAGGAATATCTATCACTCCTGCTGCAGTTATATACAGGCATACCTCAAAGATACTGTGGGTTCAGTTCCAGGTCTTGCATAACGTGAATACTGGAACAAGGCAAATCAAATGAATTTTTTGGTTTCCCAGTGCATTTAAAGTTAGGTTTACACTATACTGGAGTCTATTAAGTGTGTAATAAGATGTCAAAAAAAAAAGTACATACCTTAATTAAAAAATACCTTATTGCTAAAAAACGTTAACTATCATTTGAGCTTTCATTGAGTCATAATCATTGATCACAGATCACCATAACAGATATAATAATGAAAAAATTTTTGAAATATTGTGAGAATTACCAAACTGTGACACAAAGATAGTAGTAAGCACATGCAGTTGAAAAAATGAGGCCTATACACTTGGCTCTGTGCAGAGTTGCCACAAACCTTCAATTTATAAAAAACACACTACCTGTGAAGTTCAATAAAATGAGGTATGCCTGTAAATATCTTTACAATAAAGGATTTGGGTACAGTATGCTTGTTTCAGGATCCAGCAAGTGGATATTTGAGGTTGTTATTGAGTATCTGAGAACTCTCCTTTCTCTGCGTGGTTCTCCACCGGGACTATACTATTCTCTCATCTTCAGGATATCCTGGAAGATTGTGGAAATGCTTTTGAGTGTCACAATTTTGGGGAGATGGTCTTGGGGTCAGGAACAGTATGAGTTCCATCATGCAAAGAGTAGTCCTGCAACACAAAGAATTGCCCATGGGACTTTTGACTATCCCACAGAACATCCTAGTAGGTGAAATTTCCACTTGTAAATTTTCTGAGTCTAGGACCTAAATGTAAAGTGTTTTTGTACAGTTTTTATATATACTAACATTTCTAGGATTGCTACTAGTATATAAAATAAGGGAATATTATACTGTGTTTTGTTTAGAACTTTTGTAGTGAGTTGTTACCATTTTGGAAATAACTTCATCAACATCATTTGTAGTATTTGAATCAACAGACCTAAAGCATAAACTCTGTTTTTTTTTTTAACTGTCACATTCACAGTGATTCTTTGTAGACATGTAGCATCTGTGATTGCTTCATTTTGTCTTCCTAGGTACATACCCCAAGAATTTACATGTTGAAACACATATTTGATTGTAAATTACTTTCCTTTTATTTCTACTTTGTTTTGCAGTAGGTTCTTGGATTGAATATTTGAAAAATGTGGAAAGCAGAATAGTGAAGGAATTTGAAAAGAGGGAGCATTGGATCTGATAGGATTGAAAATAGCTACTCTACTGGGCTCAAAACATGAGCAGTGGAGTTAGGTTTTATTTCAAGTTCTGGTTGTCCTACTTAACCCCAAGTCTGGTATAATTGAGATCTTGTGTAAAGTTTTTAGCATGGTGCCTTATTATGCAGTAACTGCACAGATCTTTTTAGTTTATTGTTTTAGTTTCATTTTTAATCCTTGAAGGATAGAAATGTGTTTTTTAGGTTGGTTTTAAAATTTTCAGCAAATTTCCATTATATAACAAGTGATTTTTGTTATAGAGTGTTTTGATAGTACTAATTTTGATACACATATAGTTGTATTCATGATAGAATGTGAGATAGTAAGCAAGGTGTCAAAGAACATGGCCTTAAGTAGACAAGTATATCGACCAAATGGATTGTTTTCTCTCCTTAAATACAGGCTTGGTTTCCCAGTGGATGCTAAGATGTATACAATATGTTTTGAAGAATTCATCAGCTGAAAAAAAAAAGGTTTCTGCACTTTTTTACAGGTTCTGTACACTTTAATGATTTTCAGTTTTTAAGGCTGCTCCTTCACGTAAACCTACGCATTTCAATCTAAGAATTCCTTAAAAAGATTAGTCTGCCTTATTCTGAAAGGTTTATAATTGCTTCTTAATTTGTCTCACTATGGTTTTCAAATTTATAACCCCCTCAAAATTGTCAGCATACTCTTTAAAATTTGAATATGGCTGTTGCTTTGATATCTAAAATCCTTTAAATTGTTCCTTTTTCTGATAGAGTAGAATGCAACAACTCTTCAGTGGAGTTTATTGGGTTCTGATGATCTGACTTATCTCTATTTTCAGTCTCTTCCCTGCTTAAATTCTGTATTAGTTATTAATTGCTGCACAATAAATCACTCCCAAACTTAGCAGCATAGAGCAGTAAATACTTAATATCTCACACAGTTCTTGAGGGCTAGGAATCTAGGAGCAGCTTTTCTGAACCATCCTGGCCGAGGGTCTTTCATAAGGTCCCAGTAAAGCTCTTGGTTAGGGCTGCAGTCTTCTAAAGGTTTGACTGACTCTGGAGAATTTCACTTCCACACTCCCTCACATAGTTGTTGTTAGCAAGCGTCAATTCCTTGCTGACTGGAGGCCTCATGAACTTCTCCATTGCTTCCTCATTGTCCTAATGGTATAGCAGCAGGCTTACCCCAAAGATAGTGATCCAAAAGAAAAAGAGCACAAGTAAGAGAGCACAAAAGACCAGAATAGTAGTCTTTTATGACTTACTTTGGAAGTTACATATATGGTCACACAAACCAAGCCAGTTAAATGTAGGAGGAACTACACAAGGTTGTGAATGCCAGGAGATGGGGACCATTGGAAGCTGACTACCACAGTAGCCACATGCAGAATAAATGCTCTCCCTTTCAAAGCTGCTACAGGTCTCATCCCATTATAGTATCAGCTCATAATCCAGAATCCCATCCAAATTGGTTTCAGATACCTGTTGTTGCTTCTCCGACGTTCCTTAAGTACAGCTACTCAAATTTCTCTCTGCGTGTTAAGCTAAAGGGGAGTATCCACCCCCTCCCTCACATACCCAGTATACAGTACAGGGTAAGGCTTAGGAAAATCCTTTAAACCATTCCCATTCAGAGCAGGAGGCAGAGGGTAGACAGTAGCAGACACAAGACGGTTCCTGGTCCAAAGCATATCTGAAATCCAGTCACACAAATTATGATCGTTCCTTGGTTGAATGTCAGTTCATGAGTATAATTCACCCAAGGCTCTCAACTTTGTCTTTTGGGCATTTGGTTCTGCTCTCTGCGCACCCTTTCTTTTTCATGAAAGGTAGAACATGTTTGTTATTGAGTTTTCTTAGCTTTCTTCCTGCCAACATTTTAGGATTCTGAAGACCTTTTTTCATTTTGTATGGTTTCTTGTCTCATTAGTTCAAGCTGGCAGTGTTTCAGAATATGTAATTCTTTAAAAAAAGAAAAAAAAACTTGTAGGTCTTCTATGTACTTTATGGGGTCTATTTCATTAGTTAAATGCCACACCGTGAATATATTTAAGAGAAGCCTTTTACTACCGAGAGCTGCTGCTGAGATACCACACCCTTAAGCTTCCTAAAAGCCTTATTTGAGGGAATCTGAAGAGAGTTGTTCTCTTTACTAGGCCTTTTGTCTGGCACAGTCTTTGATCTTTCTGAGGTTTTAACAAAAGATTTTATACTCCCTCCCTCAGCTTAGTTTTAGACCACGTTTTTTCCATTGGTGCCCTGGATTTAATACTGGCTCAGAGACCATTTCTAAATTTTAGTGTTGTTTGCATCGTGGAGAAATTGCACATTTTCAAAACCCTCACTCAAGTCCCAGCTCTTCTTTAACAGTTCTTCATTTAGTTTGTTTTTGTCTTTGTCTATTTTCTTTTTTTTTTTTTTTTTTTTTTTTAACCATATAAAGCCAAAAAACAAGGCAGCACTTTTCAACTCTCTGGTTTAAAAATCTCCTTAGCTAAATCACCCAGGTTATTAGGTAACATTTTCTTCTTTTCACATAACTAAAGGTAACAGTGTTCTTGAACTTTCTGTACCCTTCCTAACAGGGATACCCTTCCTGTAACATCTACCTCACTTTTCTGCCCTCATTGCAGCCTTATAAAATGCCATGAAGCTTTTAGTAACAGTTTCTTCACTAATACTGTCCTTAGAGGCCATGGTCTAGTTCCAAAGCCATTCCAGCATTTTAGGTTTTTGTTACACCATGAGGACTCTCGGTACCAATATATGTGTTAGTTATCCCTTGCTGCATCACTACTTATCCAAACCCTAGCAGCTTAAAACAATCTGACCTACCTTTTCTCAGGATCAGGAATCTGGGAGTTGGTTTACTGGGTGATTGTGGCTCCGTATCTGCAGAAAGCTGTTCAGGGTTGCAGTCACCTCAACTTGAAAATGTGCTTCCAGGCTCAGTTATGTTGGCTAGAGGTTTCTGTTCCTCATCACACGGGACTCTTCATTTACTACCTATTTGTCCTCCTCACAACCAGACAGCTGGCTTTCCCCAAGCAAATGATCCAATAGAAAGAGTGTGCTCAACTAAGAGAGTGCCTAAGACAGAAGCTGCAGTCTTTTGTAACTTAATCTTGGAGGTGATTGAGACACCATCATTCCTGCTGTATGCTACCGCAAGCCCTTTGCTCAATAAACTGAACTACTTATTGCACTTAATATTCTTTTAATTGCTCACCTCTGCCTTTCCTTACACTATCCCCTTTTACCCCACAAGCCTTTTCTTTCTTTCCACAGGGTCACTCAACAAACTCCGGTTTGCTGTCAACTTTTATGAAGCCTTTATTGACATACCTTCCCAAGCCCTGTCATATATAACCTGAACTTGTAGAAAATAAACTCGTTTATGTGATTATTTCCTAGTATCTAAAAGCCCTTTGAAAGCAGAAATAGTGTTATATCTTAACCACTTAATATTGTTCTGGCATCAATGTTTCTTTAATTAATGATTAAATAATTCTGAGAAAATCTAGGTACTTCATGATTTTTTTGTTATCTAAAATGGTAATCAGATACCTGTTTTAAATGCCTGTGAGCTTTTGGAGTGAAACTAATAAAGTTGGATTTAAGCTATAATTTTTATGTGTTTTTGTAAGATTAGGAAGAACATGAGACATTCTAATGATTATGCCAAAATTTTAAGCCAGAAAAAATGTCATGACCTTCCTAAAAATACATTTTGTGAAACACTGTGCTAAAAGTACTTATTTTATATTGTGTAGATTTATCAAATATGAGTAAGCTTATACTTACAAAGTGTAATGATAAATATTATGGGGTCTGTAGACATGTCTTTTCCTTCAAAGGGTTCATAATTCATATGATAAATAAACTATAATCTGAGGCAGTCTTTTTTAGTCCCTGTTGTAACGATCAGGAACACCTATTTTTACTTTGGGTAGTTTATCACTCGGAATATAATAAGGGGAGCCTGGGTGGCTCAGTCAGTTAAGCACTGGACTCTTGATCTCAGGGTCATGAATTCAAGCCCTACGCTGGGCTCTCTGGACTGGGTGTGAAGCCTGCTTAAAAAAAAAAATGTCTAGTAAAACCTCGCAAACCAACTTCTAACGTCAAGTCCTGAAAAGTCATCTTTTTTGCTCCATTTGAAGTAAATAAAGTAAAAATCATGCAAGATCAAAATCAGTTATTTTACTCTAAAGTGTTTATATTAAAATACCTTTTCTCTGATGTGAAAGAGTTTTTGAAAACCAAAATTTTGGTTGCAAATACCACTTTATTTGCAAGTTTCCTTTTCCTCTACCATAGTGACATCTTGACACTGTTTATGAGAATTCTGTATGAATGCTTTTCCCTTGGTTAATTTTTTCCTTTGCAGTGCAGTACCAATAAAATAAGAACAGTTTGTTTTGTTTTGTTCATTTTGCATATCAGTAAATGTAGAATCCACTCCACAAAAATACATTATTTTGTTTTTGAGTTTTTCCATGCACTATCTAAAAACATTTATTGAATTCTGTTTATTTTTTTGTCTGAACTTTTGTGTTGTGATTTAGTAAAATACACTTGAGAAATTTCTAACTTTTGTAATAATGAAACATCTTCTTGGTTTTTTTTTTTTTTTTTTTTTTTTGAAGATGGGATAGAGTAAAGAAATGTTTGAGAGGATTAACGTTTCCCCCTGGTCTTTGTATTTTTTAGGATTGGGTATTTTCGTATAAAATTTCTCAGTTGAACCTTAGTTCTTGTTCATATGTAGAACTCTTATTTCTCAAGGATTCCTAATAATTTGTATCACTGGCAAGAAACCAATTAAATTACTGTAATGCCCCTTTATTTCTGCCCAGCTACCTTAAATCCTTCCTGGAATAAATCTTAAGTGTGAATAAAAACCACCTGTAATTTCTAAGATTTGGATCTAGAAAGCCTTATCAGTTGGGAAATAATGGAATATAATCTAATGTTTACTGTATAAAGTGGCATGAAATAAGATGACCACTCATTCCTAATAGCTGTGTATCTTCTACAAGTATGGGGGTGAGGGGGAGCTGTTGGAAAGGCATCCTTTTGATATAAATATGTTATGCTACCCATAACATCTTGGTGTTATGCTGTCCTTTCAGTTTAATGCATTCAGATTTATTATGAATTACAGTGGGGAAATTAGAGAATCAAGAGGAAAGTTCAGGTAGGGTAGCAAGAACTTAAAATACCCTGAATAAAAATTCCTAAATAATTCAGATGTTGTCTCCATTGCCACTTCCCTAATTCAAAGTACTATCATACTCTTGCCTAGACTTAAGTATTTTCCTAAGAAGTCTTCCCAAGACTGCAATTACTGCCTTCCCCAGTATTAGCAAAACCAGTGGTCCATTGAATACTGTGAAATCTCATTGTGTCGCTTCCTGCTAAAAACCTCTAAAGAGCTCCCATTGCTCTTAAAGTGGCTTATATATTAGGCCTTATGTAACCTGGCCCCTACCTTCGTTTAGTTCCTCCAAATCCTTTGAGGTCCCTCCATCCACAGGAGGATCATTTATTGCCATGTGCTGATACATTATTTCTCTACAGGTTGGTTTAGTAATCTCAGATCTCAGCTCCAGGTCACCTCCTTCGGTATCTATCCGTTAGGATAGGTCTGTTACATTCTCCCATAACATAACTTTTTAGCAATTACTGTTACAAACTTCCATCTCATTTATTTGATTATTTGCTTAGTCTTTACCATGTGATTCTTGGGTCCAAGTACCTTTGGCATTTGAGCTTAATTTCTTATGTATTGAATAAATGGGTACATTATTGGCCTGTTAATTTATTCCTATATCTCTAGTTCAGTGTATACCGAGTTGTGTTTAAAGATTAAGAGCATAAATCCCCTTATAATTTAGAGTTACAGGACAATAGTGGTATTTCCATCAAATTTTTTTACCATGTGGTTACATGTGATTAGACACGTCACTTAACTACTAGACCTCACTTCTGTCATTTGTAGAAGGAACTAGTTGATATGTAAGCTTGCCTCTGACTCAAGTGTTCAGTGGTGTTAATGGTTTCTCTTCATCAGATGGGACAAAGATTGATTTCTAGCTTCATTGTCCATTAGGTTGATTTGGAGGTTCTGTTCCACATGACTCCAACTCTGGGATTCAGCTGAAAGAGCAGCCTCCATCCTCAATTTGGCTGGACGCTGTGATAGAGGAAAGAGCTCTGGAAGATCTCTTATCTTGGATCTTAATGCTCTGGCTGGAAATTACATGTCACATAGGCTCACAGCTCATTGGCCAGAAGGAGCCACATGGTTCCACCTAACTATAAAAGGACCAGTACGTACAGCCCTAGCATATGACCAGAAGGCAAAGAAAAAAATATCCGGCAAACAACACTAATGACAGATCTACCCTTCTCATCAACCAAAGATTTGAATCACTGTCTTTAAAGCAAAATATACTCTTTTCCTCTCCCAGTGAACCCACCCAAAAGCCCTAGCTAAACTGCGTCAAGCTTGAAGTCTTAGGATTTCCAGGTGATGTACATAATTCTCTGCATCCAGTTTGGATGTGTTTTTTTTTCTTGATCTGGAAACGTGTGAATGAAAATACTATCTCTGTCACTGCCTGCTACCACCCCCCCCACCCCCCCCAAACCCCCCCCCCCCGCTGTAAATACACCCAGTATACATCAGAATAACAGGGGTATGATAACCACAATAAACACTCCCATTTGGATAATGAGAGGAAAACAGCACTCCCTAATCCAAAGCAACTCAAAAATCTCACCAGGCTGACTTTTAAAAGGGTCCCTTTCCTCTGGATATGGGGAATATTCTTATTCGGGTACTAAATCTGCTCTTCTGGAAGGTCTTCCCCAGTCCATTGTTTGTTGTGGCTCTTGGTATTCTTTAATTCTCCATCATCTTCCCTAGCCTCATCTGAAGTAGGTATTAGAAAATATTAGGGGAGGTAATGCAAGTATACTTCTAAATCAGATTTTAATATGGGCTTTTGATTTTTGTTAATTGGCAGCACAACTTTGTAGTAGGCTTCTAATGTGTTTTCATTTAAGCTCAGTATGCTAGTAGCCTGTATTCATAGTTCTTTATCAGATGCCAGTCTCCTAATTGCTAGTAGCATAAACCTATTTTGCTGGAAAAGCTACACCCTTAATGTCCTTTCTTTTTCCTCAGAGCTGTTTTGTTCAACTGAAAGCATTAACACAGTTTTAATTGGGTCTCTGCTTTTGAGACTCTAATCAATTCAAGTGTTTTACTCTGATCTGAAACTTAACCTCAAGGTCTGCTGCTCTTCCTGTTAGTCAATAGCCTTCTTAATTTTTACTTATGACTCAGATTGAGAAACATTCTTCAAATACTACAAGTCCCTGTCATTCTTGTTTTACAAACTAATCCTTTTTTTAAATTTGTTACTTACAATACTGAACACAGAGCAACCAGAACACCGTTTTGGTGTTGTTTTTTTAACCTCTTCTCCTAAAACTACAGCTTTATTAAGTACATTATTTGCTTTTCAAACTATAACTGCCTTTTATTTCAAATAATTTGTACTCCCTAATACGGATTATCATCCTTCCATCCTCTGAGAAGTGTCCTTCCTGCTTGGCCCCCAAACTAATGGAATATATTTTAGTCTTTGTGTTACAACAGTATCCCACTTCTGGAACCAATTTATATCAGGATCAACTAGGTTCTGATGTGATAAGAAGCAACTTCAAAAGTTTATTTCTTGTTTTATGTAACATTTTTTCATGGATCAGGTGGGGAACTAGGCAGATGCAGCAGTCAACATCTCAAGTATGGTGACAGATAGAAGGAGATTTCGAGTGTTTCACCAGCAGCAAAATACTCTGGCCTAGATGCAGTAAGTCACTTTGATTCACAACTCATTGGCCAGAATTAGGCACCTAGTCCCACCAGCCACAGGAGAGCCAGAAGGCACAATATTACTACTGTGTGCCTGGGAGGCAGCCAGGAATAATTTGATGAACAGAACTAAGGGCTATCCATTACACTTTCCGTATTTCTCTTTGTGTGTTGGGAAAAGAGGATGAAGAAAGGAGGGTATTTGAAGACATTTGTGAAGACATAAAAGGTATACCTTCAGTAAGCTATGTTCTGAACCTAAGGTTTTTAACCTGTCCTCCTTTAGTCCATTTAAATCATAAGTTTTGCATTCTTACCATGGTTTGGTGAGATTGTAATATAAATATCTCACTTACTAGAAGGTATACTTTGGTTGGCATCATCAGATTGAGATAAGTGTAAATTTCTAATTGAGTACAGGTGTTTAACATCAGCCCTTTGGTGGCATTTATTACTGGAAAATTTGCCTTTATGGGGTTAAAAAAAATTGGCAGTGTCTGCCATAGTTTCCTTCTTTAAAATGGGATCATGAAAGTATATTACTTTTGTTTAGGTATAGAAGAGTCAGAGTTTTATTCTGACCAAATTTAATGCAGCTTCTAAGATAAAACTTACAAGCATGATTTAATGCTTTTGTAGGAAACTTGTCTTAAATATTATCTCGAAGCTTTAGTTATTTCATCTCTTTCTGCTATGAAATAAGAGAATTCATGTAATGTTTATATAAGCCTAAAGACCTTTGCAAGAAAGAATATAATTTCCCTTCTCTTATGAATATAAATACCAACTAAATAGAGAATAATTCAAATGTGAAGATTAAATCTAAAACTGCTGTAGGTATGTTGTTCAAGTTTTGCAACCATTTGCCCTTCCCAAATAAAAGTTACGCATTTTTCTCTTCATAGGAAAGAGGAAACCAAATTTATTTCAGGTAGCATAAATTAGTTTTAAAATGTTCCAGTGAGTTATCTCATATCCATTGTAGGATAAGATGTGTGGTGAAAAATCTTTGAAGTGAATTACTGCCATGAATTTAACTTGATCAGGAAAGCTGAGAGAACAGGGCTTCCTTATGACTGCAGTGCAGGTTTTTTTTTTTTTTTCTTTTGTACTTTAGAGTGTATAGAGTTCTCGTTCTTTTGTAAAAGCTGAAAAAGTGAGTGGAGTTACTATAGTAATGTGCCTGAGTTTGTCATATAAAGTTCTTGAAGTTTACAGTGAGTGAGATTTGACAGTCTTTGGAGGTTAGGATTGTTTTTAACAATGACAGACTGCCAATAAAAATTAAGAGGTTTAAAATGTCCTTATGTATAGGATTAGTTAGGAGAAAGGACATCATTTAAGAAAACACAGGTAAATTTGAACTTAGTCTTACCAACTTATTGATTCACATATAGCTACAGTAAAACAATGTCTATTAATAACTTAGCCATTTATTGAAATTTGCTGTTACAATAATACACCAGTTTTATAGACACAATTTCACTTAATCCTCAATGCAGTTTTTATAAATTAGGTAGCATTTTCTGCCCTTTAATGATAAGGAAAAAAAGGTTAAGTTGGTATCATTATTTATATTATTAGAAGCTAGTAAGTATGTGCTAGGTGCTATGCTAAAAGGTTACCTGCATTTCTTACCTTATTTTATCTTTATAATGGCAGTTACCTCATTTTACTAAAAAGAAAATTTAGGGTTAAAGAAGTTAAGTCACAGTTAGTTTAAGTGACACAATTGGAATTCCAATCCAGGTTTCTGACATCAAAGTGTGTGCTTTAAAAAAAAATTTTTTTTTCAACGTTTACTTATTTTTGGGACAGAGAGAGACAGAGCATGAACGGGGGAGGGGCAGAGAGAGAGGGAGACACAGAATCGGAAAACAGGCTCCAGGCTCTGAGCCATCAGCCCAGAGCCTGACGCGGGGCTCGAACTCACGGACCGCGAGATCGTGACCTGGCTGAAGTCGGACGCTTAACCGACTGCGCCACCCAGGCGCCCCAAAGTGTGTGCTTTTAAATAGTATACCTTGTAAATGTTTTCCTATTTGATAAAGGGTATTCTAATAAAAAATTAATATTAAAATCAAATTTTATTTCCATACAATATGTTTTGTAATTTATAAGAAGATAATTTGACACAAAATAACATTACATTAAAATAATTTGGGATTAAAAATACTTATTTTCATCCACCACTGTGTTTAAATAAAGTGGGAGTGAGTTTGAGTAAGTAAAGGAAACAGACATATAATTTAAAAAGAAAGTTTTGAGACTATCAGAGCACCTTTTATTTTTTAGCTACTACAAGACACAGCTTTCAGAAATTATCACACTGGGAGTTTAATGGTTTTGGTGAAACCAAGGGACTTGGTATTAGTTAAGAAAAGAAAATTTGTGAGATTAGTTTTAGTGTATGAACTTCCTATACTTTCTTTGTATACTAGCCACGTTATAGTGTTTTCCACAGTTACCTTAAACATGCACAAAACTTATTAGCATTCATACAAACCCTGAAAGTTTATACTTTTGATAGGTAAAACAAAATATTAATAAGAACAATATAACAGCAGCTAAGTCTTGCTACATTGACTTGCAGAAAAATACAAGCGATAAATCTGTTATTTTTGATGGAAGAACAAGTTTCTAATGAGTCTGTTTCATCCTTCTTAGATCCTTATCTCTCTAGGGTGGTAAATCACTTATTATTCTCTTGACTTCTTTTATGGTAGATTATATAATAATACCTAAATAAAATACTTTAAAGCCAAAATGAACTCCTTCCCAATTAGCTGTTAATTCAAAGCTTATTCTCTTTTTGGAGGAAATCTCATATTACTATTTATTTCTGTAAAGAAGTTACTTTGTTTCCACATTTGGTAAATGTGGTATCAGAGATATAATAAAGTGTCCAGTATAGTAAAAATTTTAGTGTAAAATAAGTATAAATTTTAATGTATTTCTATTGTCTATTTAGCAAGGTAAAACAATGCTTATTAAAAGAAAACATACTTTATACTTTACTGTGGACCTGTATGTATGTAGGGATGATAGATGATTAAGAGTAGTTACACAGGAAACATAACGTACCTGGTCTTGGTTCTCCTAGGACTTAATCTTGCTCTGCTCCATCCTTCATATCCATGGTGCCTGGGTACTACCAGCAGTTAAGCTTTTTGAGCATTAATTTAGTAAAACACCTCAAAGAGAATCCTGTAAGAGAAGTTGGGGAATTGCTGTTATTTCCTTATCTGGTTGTAGCTTTCCACTGATCCTTGTAGCCATGATGCTGTTGTTCATCTCTTCATCTGTTTAAAGTCCTTTCTGCTTCTCTCTTAGTATTCTGAGTCCTCCCCTGAGTACCAGCCAGAACGCAACCGTACATGGGGAAGGCAAAAGAAGACAAGAAGGAGGAATTAAGGCACAGTAGAAAGACCATGGGGTTCTGGAGTCAGACCTTAATCCAAATCCTTCTTCCACCACTTCGTGCAAGTGACTTAATCTTACTGAGTTTCACTTTCCCTGTAAAATAGGTATAGTACTACATTTTAAGAATGAAGGTTAAGTATCTAATATAGGGTCTAAACATAGAGATAAAATTTTACTTAATAAACTTCCCCCTTCTTACTGTCATTTTCACCATGTAAATAGGGCATGCTTTCGTGTCTGTCAGTGATCCACCTTACCACAACCAGACTGCTAAATCTTCAAAAGTAAACAGTGTAAATAACTATACCAATATTAAGAGTCTCCAAATTTTATAAGAGTCAGATAGTAAATATTTTAGGCTTTGCAGTTCTTACAGTCTGTCACAACTACTCAGCTCTGCTATTGTAGGGCACAAGCAGCATGGGCAATATGTAAATGAATGAGTATGGCTGTGTTCTACTAAAACTGTTTACAAAAACAGATGGTGAGCCAGATTTGCACCCCCCCCCAGGCTATAGTTTGCCAACTGCTAGTCTGTACTACTGTCCATACAAGGGAGTTCTATTGTCAGAGATTGCATTGTCTAAAAACAGCCCCCCCTTTTTAAAAACAGTGAAAAATACCTCAGTATGAGTTAACAGTGAAGTCATAAGGTTATGTTTCCCGAAATTGATAGACTTTCTTATTGTAGAAGAGAATGGTTTTTATATGCCACAGTTTAACATATAACTTTAATGCTTACCATACTTTTTAATATGATAATGCTTACCATACTTTTTAATACTGAAAATTAAAGGTTTGGTCCCACCAAACATTTAGATGAATTACACTAAATGGTCAGTAATAATTAGGATATATTGACTTCTGTATTACTCATTTGGAAAATCATAGTGCATTTTAGTACATGTAAAACCTGTGAAGATTCTTCTGTACAGAAACTGTTCAACATTATTTATCCCTGTCCATGCATTTCTCAAAATGAATCACACAACTCTTCACATAACACTTAATGCTGTCTCTAGAACTATTCAGAAGACAGTATTCTGATAATATCTAGTTTAGGTAAGGAAATTAAAGAGCCAGAAAACTTTCACTGACATGTGATCAGAGATAGTGCAGTTACTTGGCAGTAATTCTGGAAGAAGTACTTGTACCTCTTCCTCTGGATTTCGAGGAGTCTTGTTTTTCTCTTTTTACTTTTTTTTTTTTAAGCTATTACTGGGAAATAATTTCAAGTTTACAAAAAAGTTGTAAGAAAGAGTAGTACACCCATACATACCAATTGTTAACATTTTGCCCAATTTGCTTTATTGTTTGCTTTTTCATATGCTATCATGTGTTGTATGTGTTTGTATAACACATGCACATACATAATATATTTTTCCAAACCATGTGAGACTAAATTGTCTACGTCATGGTCCTTTATTCCTAAATATTTCAGTGGGTATTTAACCTTTTATGATACAGATAGTTTTTGAAGATTACAGTCTTTAATTTTTTTTTATTTTTAACAGAGGATCCCATTTTGAGTTTTATGTTTTCTCAATTAGATTCAGGTTTTGCACTCCCAGGTAGAATATTACATAAAGGATGTCATATTCTCATGGTATCACATCTGGAGGCACGTATACCTATCTGCCTCTCATTGATAATGTTAGTTTTGATCACCTAGTCAAGGTGTGGACCAGTCTCTCCACTGTATAGTTACATCTTGCATCTAATAAGCAATCTAATAAGCAACTGCATCTAATAAGCAATCTGAGGGGAATCTACATCTTTTGGGGAATTAATATAATGAAGTTGTTAAGAGTTCATACTAGAGTCACAGCTGGGTTTGAATCCAGCTAATTGAATGAACTTAGGCAAGTTTACTGATACGTGAAATAGAGATGATAGTTGCCACATCTTTTTCTGTGTGTGTATATAACATACATTGTTATGAGCTTTAAATGAAATAAGATATACGAAGGCCTGGCATGTAATAAATGTTCAGTACATGTTGGCTATTACTATTTTAGTTCTGGAAAGATGAATTAATAGACACAGTAATAAATTCTAAGGCTTTATACCCAAAGTTATAAAGGACTTCACGAAGTTGTTTCTTCCGAGTAGATTAATATTTTATCTGGGGCACCTAGGTGGCTCAGTCAGTTGAGTGTCCAGCTGTTAGCTCAGGTCTTAGTCTCAAAGGTCGTGAGTTCAAACCCCACATTGGGCATCACGCTGGGCGTGAGCCTACTTTAAAAAAAAGAGTACTATTTTATCCAAGATGAATGACTTTTTTAAAATATCTTATTATTGAGCTTGTTCTAATTCTTGGTATTCTTCCCTACCTGTTGTGCTCTGTCCCTTCTGGTATGTGTGAGGCAGGTAGTTTAAGGGTGAAACCCCTATCAGGAAGTTTTTTTCTGAATTCTTACTTGCTTAGTTTTCAATTTCATGAAGATTTTAATTGAATTTTTATGAAATAGACATTTTAAAAATCACCTGTACCTATTTTCTATTCTACCACTATGAAAGTGTCATGTAATAGCTGTAAGAGACTTTCTGAAAGAGGTAGATATCCTAGTAGAATTATAAGGAGTAGAGAGAGGTTTAGATGGACTTAAAGACAGGGAATATCACATAGGTATCACTAACAAGTTCTTTTAGGTGTTCCCTGTGGTTGGAGTGTGAAAATCGGTAAAAAGTAATAAAGTGTTAGACTGGAAGAATTAGCTAGAGCTAGATAGATCATGAAAGACCCTGTTCGCCATGCCAAGAAGTTTGAATTTCCTCATGAAGGCAGTAGACAGCCAAGGGTTAAATGTCAGAGTGATGGGATCTAACTTTTAGAAAGGCCCCTGGCAGTAGCGTTAGAAGGGAATTAGAGGATAGTGATACTAGAAGTAAGAAGGCTAGTTGCTGCCTGAACTGTAACAATAGGATTAAAAAAAAAAAAAAAAGCTGAATAATTTCTAGACATAAAATGAATGAGAAATCTATAGGATCTGATGGCCTTATTTGGAAATGGGGAAGTAGGAAGCAAGAGAGAGATGGAAAAATCAAGTCTCCTGACTTGCGTGACTAGATATATGATGGTGCAATTCACTGAATTAGGTATTACGAGAGCAAGAACAGATTTGGAGAGTCAGCAGGTAGGGATGTTCGTGTTCGTGTTCTGTGAGGTATGTCTGTGGAACGTATAGTAAGAGGTCTTTATACATGTGCCTAGAGTTTAGCAGAAATCTGGGCTAGAAATTAAGGTTTCGAATCATGTCATCAGCATACAAATGGCAGTTAACGCCATGATCGTGGATGAAATTGCAAGAGTGAATATGTACAAGGGCTAAGGACTAAATCTTGGCATAGCTTTTGTTTGTATTAGATTATATAAACACGTTTAGTTTTAGACAAGTTTAAATTTGATTATTCAATACTGTTGATTTAGGGTAGTAACCTCCCAAAATGAGAAACACCGTTTGTATTTTATTTGACTTTGTGAGTTAAAAGGTATTAAATAATGAGAGATGACTAGCTAGCTCTCCAGGATATGTCAGAGGCTTAGAAGTCATCAGCATAAAGATTATAACCAGAAACAAGAGCTTTTTGAGCCTTTTTACATTTAATTTTTAGGGAAGCATTCCAATTAGATTGTCACTTCTGTGGGACGCCTGGGTGGCTCAGTTGGTTGGGCGACCGACTTTGGCTCAGGTCATGATCTCGCAGTTTGAGTTCGAGCCCCGTGTCAGCTCTGTGCTGACAGCTCAGAGCCTGGAGCCTACTTCAGATTCTGTGTCACCCCCTCCCCCCCGCCCCCTCTCATGCTCTGTGTCTCTCTGTCTCTCTATAATAAATAAACATTAAAAAAAAATTCAGATTATCACTTCTGTGAGAGTAGAAAGAAACTAATTTCAGTCCCTTCCCCTTCACATGCCAGTCAGCACATTGGGCATGCAGCCTCTTAGTAAATACAGCACAAGCCAAGTCTAAAGGGACGTAAGGGGTACAAAAAGGAATGAGAAGGCAAGCATCAAAATTGAGCTTAGTTTTGTCTGGGGCTACCTTTGACCATGTTACGTAATACTTTATGTCCTGAATATTTTGTAAGAAATGGACTAAGTTGACACTATTTCACACCGCAGAGAAGAAACAACACTGGACTGTTTTACATGTACCTTAGCAAAGGTCTCATTTTACTGTTTTATACTCTAGAAATAAAGTAATTTCAGAGTATTGATCTCTAAGTGGGAGAAGGGGTAGAGGGTAATAGTTTTATGTTCTTTTACCATTTATTCCTTGTAGAAAATAGTAAGAATTGAATTGTTCTTTTTCATCCCAAATAATCCATATCTTCAACTATTTTAACTATTCACATGAGTATTTTAGCCAAATGTGTTTAAGCCTTAATTTGTTTCTTTGCTTTTATGAAATTTAATCTTAGTTTTTTTATGAAGTCTGTTCCAAACCAGAACAGTTTGTGGACCTTAAATAATTGGCGCAATTCACTGGCTCATTTATTCAATAAATATTTCTTCGGTATTTGTGTTAGGCACAGTTCTAGACCTATGGCAGAGCTAAGCAAAAAACAAATTCCTACCTTCATGGATCGTATATTTTAAGGAGAAGGAGATAAGACAACAAATAAAACAATAAGTAAATTCAGTAGTCTGCAAGGAGCTAAGTACTATAGAGGAAAACAAGAGGGTGGGATAAAGTGTTCTGGAGTTAAGAGATGAGAGAGATTTCATATTTTTTGCAACATTTTATTATGAAAATTTTCAAACATATACAGTGAAGTTTCAAGAATTTACAGTGGCGACCTGTATACCCACTAGTTAGTTTCTACTGTTAACATTTTACTCTACTTTATCTCCTATCCATCCATCTCCCCATCCATTTTTTGATGTATTTCAAAGGAAATTGCAGACATCAGTGCATGTTTTCCTAAATATTTCAACATACATGTCATTAACTACAGTTCAGTATTTACTGTTGTTTTCTTTTGAGGTAAAATTCACATACAAAGAAATTCACAAATAGTATATGCTAGCTGAATTTTGACAACTCATATACTTTCATAAGCCAACCCTCATCAAGATATGGAGCATTGTTACCATCATCCCTCAAAGTGTCTTCATTCCCCTTCCCAATTAATCCTTACCCCCACTCCCCAGAAACAAGTACTGTTTTGATTTTTTTTCACCATAGATTAATTTTGGCTGTTTTAAAATTTCACATAAATGGACTCAAAGAATGTGGACTCTGTTTTATAAAGCTATTTTTACTCACCTCGGTGTTTTGGGGATTTACTCATATTGTTGCATGTATAAGTAGTTCCTTTTTGTTGCTGAATATTATTCCACTACATTACTATACCGTGGTTTGTTCATCTGTCCTATTGATGGACATCTGGGTTGTGTCCACTTTGGAACTACTATGAATAAAACCATATGAATAGTCTTATTCACGTCTTGTTGTGGGCTTGTGTAAATTTAACCTATGAGTGAGATTACTGGGCATGTGGAATGGGTGTGTTTGGTAAGATCTTCCGTATCTTTTTCTCAGTGACACCGTGTATGAGAGTTCTAGTTATTCCACATCCTCACCATCATTTGGTATTGTCAGCCTCAAGTTTAGCCATTCTGGTAGATGTATAGTGGGAGGCTGGCAAAGAATGATCTTTGTGCAAAGATGACTTTGACTTTTGAACAAAGACTTGAAGGTGAGGGGGCAAGCTATTTAAGTTTGAAAAAAAGCAAATAATCTAGTATGGAAAAGCAAAGTGAGTGAAGAGGAAAATAGTGAATGATGCCAGGAAAGGGGGAATACAAATCATTTGGGACCTTGTAAGCAGTTTTAAGAACTTTGGCTTTTATTCTGAATGAGGTAAGAAATAACTGGAATATTTTAAATGGAACAATGGCGTGACTTGCCTTGCATATTAACAGATTGGCTATTCTATGAAGAATGGTAAAAAATGGAAGCAGGGAAACCAGTCAAAGTTCTTCTAATGAGCCAATCGTGAGTTGGGTGTTTGGATGTAGAAAACTACACAGTCCTTGCTGAAGCCATATTCCTGAATAGGCACTGATGTTTAGTTTTTAGAAATGTCATCAGAGAATAGAAGAGAAAGTAATGCAGCTCAGCCTTTGTGTTCAAGTAGCAGTGGAGTCTAGCTCTACATGCGTAAATAATCAGGGGTTAAATTTCTCAAGTGGCTTTTTATAAATTAGTAATCATTTATTTCCCCATAAGGAATTTCATATATTGTTGCTTATAATAACGTGTTTTAATTTCTTAACCCAGAGGGTCTAAATGTGGTCCTAATTGTTGTTACGTCAAAGTGTTAAGGTCATTATTTGCTTAAACAAAAACTTAATAAGTGAATATAATTTAATCTTTATTTAGGAATTTGTACAAAATGACCTTAAATAGCTCTTTTCGGTTTGCTAATATTTATTAGATATTATAAAACAAAGTATTGAGTGTCTGCAGTAAAGCAAAATATAGTACTAGATGCTGAACAGGTTACAAAGATAATTGTATTTAGTCTTCATCCTTAAAAAAAATTTAGAGTCCCCAAATAATACAAGAGAATACATCTTTTAAAGGAAAAAAATTGAAGGTTAATTAAACATAGTGTCCACATTTTAGAGATCAGTATATAGACAATTACAACACAATTTCTAAATAGAGAATGTAGTACTATAGAAGCACAAACTGGGGAGCATTTGTGCTAAGACGAGGCAGAGGAAAGATAATTTTAAAATAGACCTAGAAGAACAAGTGGGAATTTTCCATGGAGGAGCCGGGGCATGGTGAATGGTAATGTCAGCAGAGGTAGCCATTCATCCATGTGAGCAAAAGCACAGAGCATATGCTTAAGAGACCTTTGCAATACTGTCCCTTCAGATAATTTTTATCTACACATAGCTAATGTCACTCTCGTTTAATCAATAAAAATGGTATTTTCTGACTTCTCAAATGTAAGTGACATGCCCTGTTTAGAACCAGTTAACCCTTTCACATTAACTACCAATGCATTTAACAAAGAGACCATAAAAAAGTACCCGAAAGGGCAACCTTTTTCTAGGGATAAGCAAAAATAACAAAGAGGAGAGTAAAAGAAAAAAGCATTAACTGCGTGAGAGATGAGAGGGAAAGTTGGGTAAGGGGGGAAAAAAAAAACAAAATAATACAAATAGGTAGCAAAGTGACTTGCTGGACTTGGAGTCTATGAGGAAGCTAGGATTCTTACGTATTCTTATGTATTCTTATTCTGTCTGTAAAACCCATGCTCTTCTGTGTACTAGGCGGGCTGAAGTAACATGAGTGAATACTTATGGAGCTTAGTGTCATGATAGCAAGTTTTATGGACACATGACAATGTGCCTCTGAACTTTCTAAAGATTATTGTTCAGTCTTTTCAGATCTTTTTTATTGTTCATATTGCTATGTATAGAAAACATAATTACTTGCAGTACAAGAAGCTTTTTAAGTTATTTGCTTAATCATAAGTTATAGTTAACCTAACTCCATTTTATGTGGGATCAAATATTAAAGAATTCTTTAGATCATTTAATTTTATTTACTTTGTTCCTTGTAAAACCAAACTTGAGAATTTATGCCTGTTATTTTATGAAAAATTATAATTGTTCTTGGTATTTTGGTGATTAATTTTTAATTGCAACTGTGCTTAATATAAAAATATAAATTTTACCTCCCCACTGTGTCAAATGTATAAGTGGTCTTCAAACATAGTTATTCCCTTTTTTTTTAAACAGTCTTTTAAGTAACTCCCATTACTGCAGATGTTAGCTTTGCACTAGTGAAAATGATACTGTCCTTGAAATCCTTTTCCTGTTTATGTTTACAATAACACATTGTACTTTTTCTTCATAGCACTTACCACACTGTACAATTTATTTTTAAGACTATTGTATTAGTATCTGCTCTCTAGTAGAGTGTAAGCTCTACAATGTTAGGAACTGTGTGTATTTTATTTACAACATTGTGTTCCCAGTGCCAGGCACATGGTTGGCACTCAATAAATATGGACTAAGTTAATGAACAAATTTAATCCTAGATGTTCTGGTCTGTATCTGTAGTTTTTGTTCTCTACCAGCATTTCCCAAACTATTACAAAAGTTCTCCATGAGCTATTAACAGATATTTTCTGAAAAAAAAATGATTCTGTGGTCATAAGTTTGGAAGGACTGCATCCCGGTTCTTGAACAACCACAATTTCCATTAGTATGTTAAGACCTCTCAGAAGTCCTAAAGTTCAAAAAAAAAAAAAAATCTAAGGTTAGAATCCAGCATTTTGTCTTTTTTAACTGTCATACTCTTTACTGGACTATTTGAAATTATTGGAACACAGCTGACCTACTTAATGCTGCAAGTAGATGTATTCAAAAATTTCATTGACAGATCTTATCTTCAGTGAATATCTAACTTTCTATATAAATTGTAATTGAAAATGGGATTATCTGTCTTAGGTATTTAGTCCAGGCATTCAATAACTTATTGAATTGAATTCAGAACTCATTCTCATTTATTCATTTGTTACTTGGTTTCACGATTCTACATCTTCCTACTCAAATTAAAAATCTCATTTTCACTTATAATGTGATGTTACTGTAATGTAATTTGTTCTGTTTCCTAGAAATAGATGTATATAGTTTTGGGTTTTAAAAATACTTTCTTTACCTAGAAAGCTACAAGTATATTTTACTCTTGAACTAAACTAACTTAAATGGGGAAGGTTTTACTGAACCAAATAAATTACGTCTTTTAGAAATCAACAGTGTTTTATAAAATCATTTAGTGAAATGTACTCAAATATTTTTTTGTCCAAAAGTATTATAGTTACGTTTTAGAAAATATAGGAAACAAAGTACAAAAGAGCATTTCAAAATTGTACCACTTAGAGATAATCTGTTAACTCTTTGATGTCTATACTCTGAAACTTTATGTGTGTGTGCACGTGCATACATGTGTGTGCATATGTGTATGTGTGTATACACATACATACGTACATATATACATATGTATTCAGCAAATATTTAAGCACTATGCTTTGTGCCCAGCTCTTGTTTTAGGGTGGCTGTTTAACAGTGACCAGAATAGACAAAAATCCCTGTCTTCATGCTGCTTAGATTGGGGTGGCAGAGGAGGGTGGGGAGAAAGGGGTGACAATAGTAAACAGGTATATGAGATGTCAGAGGATGGTAAGTGCTGTGAAAAAATAAAGCAGGGAAAGGAATAGAAGAATATAGAGATTTGTTTTATATATATGCTCATCTACTTTTAGACTTTTTTCTAAATGTGCTTATGTTCAATTATATCTTTTTATTTTAAAAAAGATTAATTACTACAAATATCCTGAACATACAGTTTTTACATCTTTTTAAAAGATGTAAAAAGATTTTACAACTTTTTAGTAAGTTGTTTTTTTTCCATATTAAATATTATTCTGAGCCATTTAAAGGCTGCACATATTCCATTTTATAGAATATGGTTTATTATCTATGTAGCAACCAAGGTGATCTTTTAAAACCTTTCAGCCACTATTGCCCTTAGTAAAAGGACAGATCCTTAACATGACCAATGACTGTGCATAATTTGGTGCTAATCCCCCGAGCAGACAGCATCTGTTATTCTCCTAGCTCACTCACCATGCTCCAGCCACAGTGGCCTGTGTTTGATCCCCTTCCTGTCTTAAAGTCCTCATACATACATGGGGAAAGGGAAAATAGGGATATATAAAGTTATAGCTATATCCCAGTTGTTGAGGAATGCTTTGAAAGACTTAGAACTTAACCATAAGTCTTTTATACTCTACACACTTAGGGTCCTTCGTACCCTATTCTTCATCTAACTTTTTATTATAAAAATTTTCAAACTTAGAGAAAAGCTGAACAACCTAGATTCCAAACGTGTTAGTTTTGCAGTATTATTTTTTACTCTATAATAAAATGTATCTATAATTGAACCATTCAAAAGTATTTTGCACACATTATGACACCACCCCTGTAAGCCATGTATTAGGGGGAAAATATTTTCTTGACTGTTAAAGATAGGAGGAAATTGTGGGAAGTATTTTATTTAAAAAAAAAAAAAAGTTTTTTTAGGGCAGGAAGTATTCACTCTAATATTAATAAATAAAAATTTGGTTTCATAGTTATGGAAAATAGATAAAACCATAAGGAAAAATCTACAGGACACTGTTCAAGCTACAGAGACTATAAATGGTAACTGTGAAGCATATAGAACATTCCTTAGTTTTTCTAATAATGAAAGATACATATTTGCTACCATATGTTGAATAGTTAGTATGTTTCATGCGTTTTAATCACAATTCCATAAGGTAAGTGCACAATGTACACTTAGAGATAATAAAACATGCTGGGATAAATATCTTGTCTCAAGTCCTAAAGACCTAGAGCTAGTAAACCATGGAGCCAACATTCAGATCCAGAGTATTCTTGGTTGCCAAAGTCCATGTTCTTAACCAGCATACTATATTGCCTATAAAAGTCAAAACATTTTAAGGGTTCTTTTTCACACCTGGAAAGTAATTTTCTTTATGGTTCATCTAGAAAAATAAATGAGATAGCCAGGAATATTCTGAAAAAGGAATTATGAGGGAGGAGTTGCCTTACTAGATAATGAAATGTAGTATGAAGCTACACTATTTAAAATCAGTTAAATCTGGCATAAAGGGACAATTGGATAGAGTAGGAAAAAAGTTTAGGAATACTCCCAAGTGCAAGGGAAATTTATTCTAGGATACAGGCACATTTTTTTTAAGTTTATTTATTTATTTTGAGAGAGAGAGGGGTGTGTGTGGAGGGGAGTGGCAGAGAGAGGGAGAGGGCGAGAGAATCCCAAACAGGCTCCTACTGTCAGTGTGGTGCTGGATGCTGGCCTTGACCCCACAAACCATGAGAGATCATGACCTGAGCTGAAACCAAGAGTCACATGTTGAGCTACCCAGGCATCCCAATACTGGCACATTTTTAATCATTAAAGGGAATAGATGATTTTATGCATGACATCAGGAAAAGTGGCTTGCCATCGTCTGTCCTTATACAAAAAAAGGAAAAGACCATATGTCTCATGTTCACCTCCACAAGTGATAACAGATTAACTGTTCTAAATTAGGAACAAAATGCAATTAAGAGTAATGTGCCTTGCTTCCCCACTCCCTTCTTGAGTTTGGTATAAGTATGCAGGGCAGAGGTCAAAGAAAATTTTTCTCAACATTTAAGGGAATCTGAGAATAGAAAAAGTATACAGGTGACTGACTTCCCAGCTGGAGCTTACAGAAGCACCCTGTGTCAATAGATAAGGGCCAATAGATATGACAACAAACTATACTAAAGTATAAGAAGATACAGTTAGCCAGTAGGGAACCTAAATCAAAGATCAAATTGAATTATAAAAAAGAATTTGTGTACACCCTGGTTTGTGACTATACAATTTATACCTCTTATTAAACATGACAAAACCATAAAGGAAAAAGATTAATAAATGTAACAGAACATTCTTGCATGGAAAAAATAAAAACAGAAGTCAAATTTAAGGAAAATACTTGGAAAATTTATTACCTGGGGCCAATTTCCTTAATATTAGAAAAGAAATCATCTATTTAAATGTCGAGAAAGAAAAGCACTTTTGAAAATGAGCAAACAGCAGCAAAATTTAAGAAAAACTTAATCATCCTTATAAAGAAATTAACCTAAAATAACTAGATGGATGATTTTAAAATTTAAAAGAGTCACTAAGATGCTGCAAGCAGTATTTTGTTGGAACCCCATGTGTCCTTTGAGGACTTTCATTTGCAGTTTTCCTACAGATGCTTTCACCAAGCCACAAAGCTGTCTTGTATGTAACAGTACAGGAGTGATTTTTGTAGCATTCAGGGAAAAAGGTGGGCACTTAGGTTGTTTCCAGGGTTTTGTTTTGTTTTGTTTTGTAATGTTTTTTCCCTATCAATTAGTGTCTGGTTAAATAAGTCAGGTACATCCATATAGTAGGACACAAGGCAGCTGTTGCAAAATTGTAGTAGAAGTGTCTTTGTGGAAAGATCTCCAGGATATATCAAGTGAACCAGCGCCCTAGAAATAAAGCTCTGTGTGTTGCATAGGAGAATCCTATCTGAATTTTAAATCTTACCTGAATATGAGGACTGGAATTCTCTGTTTTCAGACCACTGGAATATTTTTTGTCCTTAAACTTGTATTTTATATATTTTTTTAAAAATCAGTTTCATGAAACATTTACCAAAATTCAGTGATGATACATGGGCTGGGTGAGAACAGGTATTTTTATGGCGCTGGTGGTATCACAAACTGGTAAAATCTTTCTGTGTGGTGACTAAATCAAAGTTTATTTTGAGTACCTGTTATATGCTATATGCCACACATTATACTAAACATTTCAGGCACATTTATGTTACTTAAACCTCCAACCAACTCTATAAAGTAGATTATTTTTCTCTTTCTGTAGGAAACAGATTTAGAAAACTAAAGTATCTTTCCAGGAGTCACAGACTCTGAAGCCTATGCTTTCAACCCCTGTCCTCACTCCACTATGATTCAAAAGGGATCTGGAAATTCATAAGGGGTTATAGAGACAAAAGACCAGGTTTGAATGTGTCCATTTCATAAACTAAAAATGGAGATAATAATCTGTCTTTTAAAAGATATTAGTTGATGTATATAAGGTATTTTTCCACATTTATGAAGCATTCTATGAAAAAGGAGATTAGAATAATTTTTTATCCATATCTTTCTTCATACAAATTTAAATGTTTTAACCCTTTTTCTTTGAATTTCATCTATAAAATGCAAACTTTAACAGTTTAGTCAATTTTTTGGAATCTTTTGTATAATTTAACTCAATTTCAGTGTAATACCTTTCTTAAATTGAGAAAGTATACAGTGTATTTAACAAAACCTTGTTTCTTCTTAATATGTTTTTACCACTAACTGTATTGTCAGCATCCTTTCAAGGCTATTAAAATCCTTCTTTTTATTTTTCTTTAATGTTTGTTTTTGAGAGAGAGCACGAGTGGGGGAGGGCAGAGAGAGAGGGAGACAGAATCTGAAGCAGGCTCTAGGCTCTGAGCTGTCAGCACAGAGCCCAATGTGGGGCTTGAACCCACAAACCATGAGATCATGACCTGAGCCGAAGTCTGACACTTAACCAGCTGAGCCACCCATATGCCCCTAAAGTCCTTCTATTTTTAAAATAAAAACCTCTTCATAAAGTATACGTTCTGTTGGCTATTTTAAAATACATAGACTTACCTATTTTTTCCTCTTTCAGGAACACCATCTTCAGCGGGCTATTTCAGCACAGCAGGTGTATGGCGAGAAGAGGGATAATATGGTCATACCAGTCCCAGAGGCAGAAAGTAATATTGCTTACTATGAGTCTATATATCCTGGGGAATTTAAGATGCCAAAGCAGCTCATTCACATACAGCGTAAGTAATTACTCTTTTAATAATTATATTTCCTATATTATCTGCTTAACTTGACATGTTTTTACTTTTACCTGTTCAAGGCCTTCTTAGGTATCCATTTCATTGACTGGCATCAGCTTAGAGAGTTACTAGAGCCCATTTTCAACTTGTTTGTTTGTTTGTTTGTTTGTTTGAGAGAGAAGGCACAAGTAAAAGGGGCAGAGAGAGAGAGAAAATCCCATGGGCAGAGGGAGAGAAGTGGTGTTCACCCAGGGCTCATGCTCTCCCAATGCAGAGCTTGAACTCACAAACTGTGAGATCATGACCTGAGCCGAAGTCAGATGCTTAACGACTGGAACCCCATTTTCAACTTTTAAAATTGAGATTTCTACCTGACAAAAAAAGATGGCATTTTCATCCTACGTTTTTAGTTTCATCTCAACATATGATCTTATGCTACTTTCATATAATGAATATACCTAAGATGTGGAAATGGTTTTCTTACTATTGAGAAATAGTAATATGAGTAGCCTTAAAGAACTTCTTAGTATAAGTCAGAATCACCAAACTTTTTCTGTAAAGGGTCAGATAGTATATATCTTAGCCTTTTAGAGTCATTCAGTCTGTCACAACTGTTCAGCTCTACTGTTGAAAGGCAAAATCAACAATAGACAATACATAAACAAATGGGCATAGCTGTGTTTCAATAAAACTTGATTGACAAAAACAGATGGCAACCCAGTATTGGCCCTTGGACCATAGTTTGCCAACCTCTGATCTGTAATTCTATTTACTTTTTAAAATTCGGTGGATTTTGGGGGGTTGTTTTAATTTGAGACAGCTCACGAGCTGGGGAGAGGGGCCCAGGGGGAAGGACAGAGACAGAGAGAGGGAATCGTAATCGACCTCAGCGCTGAGCGAGCTCGATCCCACAATCCTGGGATCTACCTGAGCCGAAATCAGGAGTCCCATGCTCAAATGACTGAGCCACCTAGGCATCCCTAAATTTAGTGTTCTAATTGGTAACTTGTTTCACTTGATAGTGATAAGTTCTTCATTAGCAATAATCCTTTGATAGCTATCACATTTGATGATGAACAGCTGAGAGCTTGTAAACTTAAGAGACTTAAATTTCATTTACTCCATCCTCAAGTAGTTGACAACTTAAAAACATAGTTGAAAGTTTACTTAGGTAAAATTTGTACAGCTTTCATTGTTATGTTGTTGACCTTTATGATTAAGAGATTTTTCCAGCAGAATGTCCAAACTTTTTTTTTTCTGTCTAAGCCTTTTTTCAGGACAATATAAATCTGTGTTGTTTTTAGAATAATTATTTAAAATTAATTCTATTTTCCTCATTTAACCTTTCCTCTATCTGATCTAGTTTCTGTCCTAAATTCTAAACATTTATTTTACTATTTCTTAAATGTGAAAAAAAAAAAAACCACACATAGTGTCTGTATTGGCTCTTATCAGTACTATATTGGCATTTGATATATTTTTTTTAATTTTTCTTAATGTTTATTTTTGAGAGAGAGAGACCACGTGAGTGGGGAGGGGTAGAGAGAAGGAGACACAGGATCTGAAGCAGGCTCCAGGCTCTGAGCTGCCAGCACAGAGACTGATTAGGGGCTCGAACCCATGAACCGTGAGATCATGACTTGAGCTGAAGTCAAATACTTCATTGATTGAGCCACGCTGGTGCCTTTTAACTTGATGTTAATTCTAACTTGTATGTAACCTTCTTCATTTCCTTTAGGAAAAATAAATACATATTTTTTCCAATTTACTAAAGGTTACTTTGAACCAAATAAGTGGCATGTGCTTTCTTGCCCACTCACATGTTTAGTTATATTTATGGCACAGACATTTTAAACAAATTTGATCAATATTAGAACCTAAAAATTAGTTCTCTGAAAAATCATGGGAGTTTGAAAGTTATAGATCATCATCAGATCTATATATGTTAACTGGGGCCACATTGTATTCCACAGCCACAGGTAATATTCATATGAATGTATGTGTTTGGGTTAAAGCAGGATTAAGTAAAATAAAATTATATTAATCAATTTACATAAACATTACTATCAGAAAAAAGTTTGGAATGCATGTTTTACAAATAGACAGCTCATTGATGACCAAAACCCACAAAACACATTTTAGTGGTAACTAGTGGATTAAATTACGGTCAGAAGAGTCAAAAGGTGCAATATTTATAAAGGAATTGACCTTGCTGTTGTTGTAATCAAATAATAGTAATAAAATGGCAGCAGAATTGTAGCTTATTTGGGAAGAAACTTTTTTAGTCAGTACAAATTTGAAGTATGTTGTCTCTGGAAAGCTGTATACATTGGAATATTAATCAAGACAGTCTGCTAATCGGTATTAGCTGCCATTGAATTTCTTTCAACATTTTATTTTGGGTAATTGTAAATACACAAGATAATACATTAGTGTTAGATACTTCAGTCAAGATACTCAACTATATGGGAATGCAAGCTGCTGCAGCCACTCTGGAAAACAGTATGGAGGTTCCTCAAAAAACTAAAAATAGAACTACCCTACGACTCAGCAGTTTCACTCCTAGGCATTTATCCACGGGATACAGGTGTGCTGTTTCGAAGGGACACATGCACCCTCAGGTTTATCACAGCACTATCAACAATAGCCAAAGTATGGAAAGAGCCCAAATGTCCATCGATGGATGAAAGGATAAAGAAGATGTGGTATATATATATACAATGGAGTATTACTCGGCAATCAAAAAGAATGCAGTCTTGCCATCCAACTACGTGGATGGAACCGGAGGGTATTATGCTAAGTGAAACTAGTTAGAGAAAGACAAAAATCATATGACTTCACTCATATGAGGACTTTAAGAGACAAAACAGATGACCATAAGGGAAGGGAAACAAAAATAATATAAAAACAGGCAGGGGGACAAAACAGAAGAGATTCATAAATGTGGAGAACAAACTGAAGGTTACTGGAGGGGTTGTGGGAGGGGGGATGGGCTAAATGGGTAAGGGGCACTAAGGAATCTACTCCTGAAATCATTGTTGCACTATATGCTAACTAATTTGGATGTAAATTTTAAAAAATAAAAAAACAAGTTAATAAAAAAAAAAAAGATACTCAACTATATCATCCCCACAGGATTCCCTGTTGTTACTCCTTTATAGCCAAACCTAGTCCCTGGCAACTGCTAATGTGTTCTCCATCTCTGTAATCATGTTAGTTCATGAATGTAACATAAACAGAATCATGCAGTGTGATTTAGAGATTGGCTTTTTTCACTTAGCATATATCCTTGGAGTTCATCCAACTTGTTTCATGTATTATAGTTCTTCCTTCTTATTGGCAAGCAGTAGTCCATTATATGTATGTACCACAATTTGTGTAGCCACTGACCCAATGAAAGATATTTGGGTAGTTTTCTTTTTTTTTTTTTTAAATTTTTTTTTTTTAACATTTATTTATTTTTGAGACAGAGAAAGACAGAGCATGAAGGGGGGAGGGTCAGAGAGAGGGAGACACAGAATCTGAAACAGGCTCCAGGCTCTGATCTGTCAGCACAGAGCCTGATGCGGGGCTCGAACTCATGGGCCGCAAGATCATGACCTGAGCTGAAGTCGGCCGCTCAACTGACTGAGCCACCCAGGCGCCCCCTTTTTTTTTTTTTTTAATTTTTTTTTTTAACGTTTATTTATAGTTTTCAGGTTTTGACTATTATAAATAAAGCTGCTGTGAACATTCATCTGCAGGTTTTTGTGTGAACTTCTGGGATAAATACCTATGAGTGCAGTTGCTGGGTCCATTTTTAGTTTGACAAGAACTTCCACAGTATTTCCCAGAGTATCTGTACCATGTTACATTATCAGCAGCAGTGTATGTGTGATCCAGTTTCTCCTGTATTCTTGTCAGCATTTGGGGTTATCACTTTTTTATTTTAACCATTCTAATAGGTATGCATTGATAGACCTCAATATACTTTAAATTTGTATTTCACTAAATAGCTAATATGTTAAATACCTTTTCATGTGTTTATTTGCCTTCTATGTATCCTCTTTGATGAAATGATTGTGCTTCTGTTTGCCTGTTTTCTAAGTAGATTGTTTTAACATTGAGTTTGAGGATTGTTTTATTTATATATTCTAGACACAAAGTCTTTGTCATATATGTGATTTAGACATTTTCTCTCAGTATGTAATGTCTTTTCATTCTCTTGACTGAGTCTTGTCACAGAACAAAAGTTTTTAATTTTGATGAGATCAAATTTATCAGTTACATATAAGTATATGATCAGTTTTGAGTGTGTGAGGTTTAGGTCAAGGGTTTTTTTTGTTTGTTTGTTTGTGCTTTGTTTTGGTTTTATTTCTGGATGTACAATTGCTCCAGCATCATTTATTGAAGAAACCCTCCCTCCTCCATTGAATTGCTTTTGCTTCTTGGCCAAAAATTAAGCATATTGATTTGGATCTGTTTCTGGGTTCTATATTCTATTCCACTGATTTCCATTTATTTCAAGATGGTACCACTGTTTAGATTACTGCAGCTCTATGATAACCTTTGATATCAGGAAGAGTCATTCCTTCTTTTTTTTTCTTTTTCAAAATTATTTTGGGTATTCTAGGGCCTTCAATAAGCTTGTCTGTATCCACAAAGAAACTTGATAAGATTAGATTAAACCTATAGATCACTATAGGGAGAATTGACATCTTTAATATGTTGAGTCTTCAGTCCATGACCACAGTGTGACTCTGCAAGTATTTAGTTCTTCTTTAATTTCTTTCATTGACACTTCATAATTTTCATTATACAGATCCTGTACACATTTCTTTATTATTTAAAAATAATTAATGTTTATCTACTTATTTTGAGAGAGAGAGAGAGAGAGCATGAGCTGGGAAGGGGCAGAGAAAGAATCCCAAGCAGGCTCCATGCTACCAGCACAGAGCCTGACATGGGACTCAAACTCATGAACCGTGAGATCATGACCTGAGCCGAAATCAAGAGTCGATGCTTAACTGAACCACCCAGGCACCCCAGATCCTGTACACATTTCTTTAGATTTATACCTGAGTGTTTTATTTTCTGTGGAGCAATTGAAAATGGTATAGCATTTTTGATTGGTTTCCACTTGTTCATTGTCAGTATACAGACATGCAGGTAAAATTGTTTGTCTTATGTACTGTGGCCTTAATTGAAATTGCTTGTTCTAGGAAATGTTTGCAGATTCTTTGGAATTTTCTACATAGAAAATCACACTATAGTCTGCAAATAAAGACAGTTTTATTTTTCCTTTTCAATCTGTCTTATTTCTCTTTCTTGCATTAGTATAGTGTCTAAAACTTCAATACTGTGTTAAACTATGTGGTGAGAGCAGGCATCCTTGCCTTGTTCCTGATCTTAGAAGGAAATATTTAAGTCTTTCACCATTAAGTATTATGTTACCTGCAAGTGTTTTTGTAGTTGCCTTTTATGAGATTGTCATATATGTGATTTGGAAATATTTTTTCTCACTATATATAATGTGACTTTTCATCCTCTTAACAGAGTCTTCCAAAGAGCAAAAGATATTTTTCTGAGATCCAGTTTATTAGTTTTACTCTTATGGATCGTGATTTTTACTCCTACTGTACTGAGAGTTTTTATCATGAATCAGTGTTGAATCAGTGTTGAATTTTGTCAAATACTTTTTCTACACCAACGGATAGCATCATTTGATTTTTCTTCTTTAGCCTGTTGATGTGATAAGTTATTGATTTTCAGATATTGAACCATACCTGGAATAAATCCCACTTGGCTGTAGTGTATTTTTTTTATACTTTGTTGGGTAGAATTTGCTAAAATTTAATTGGGGAGTTTTGCTTCTACGTTCATGAGAGATAATGTTTGACTGTGTATGTGTGTGTGTGCCACGTGCACGTGCTCTGCCTTGTTTCTCTTTTTTTTAATCTTTTTTTTTTAATGTTTATTCATTTTTGAGAGAGAGAGCACGTAAGTGGGAGGAGGGGCAGAGAGTGGACTGGAGACAGGATCCAAAGGGGTCTCTGCCTGACAGCAGTGAGCCTGGTGCCGGGCTCGAACTCACAAACTGTGAGATCATAACTTAAGCTAAAGTCGCACACTCAAACAACTGAGCCACCCAGGCACCCCTGCCTTGTTTGGTTTTGGTATCAGAGTAATAGTGGCTTCATAAAACAGATTGGAAAGTATTCTCTCTGTTTTCTGGAAGAAATTATGTAAGATTTATGTTAATTCTTTAAAACTTGGTATTGGCTTTTAATATAATACAATAAAAATCATTATGGTGTAAATTTCTGCAAAGTTAAAATTGAATTTTGACTACAAGGTGGTCTAGTAAATTACTTATGAAGGGTACATTACCTTGAACTATATATATGGACTGGTTCATTGTAGTTCCCCTAATTCCTGTTTTGTAAAGCTCTTAAGCTAATGTTACACAAATTCTTCTTGGGAGTTGTTTTTTTTTGTTGTTGTTGTTGTTGTTGTTTATTTTTGAGTGAGCGAGCACAAGCGGGGGAGGGGCAGAGAGAGAGGGAGACACAGAATTCAGAAGCAGGCTCCAGGCTCTGAGCTCTCAGCACAGAGCCCGACGCAGGGCTCAAACTCACAGACTGCAAGATCATGACCTGAGCCGAAGTTGGACGCTTAACCAACTGAGGCACCCAGGTGCCCCACTTCTTGGGAGTTTTTCAGGTGATAGATAATTAGTATTCCCTAAAAAAAGCAATGGTCAAACATGTTTGAGAATGATTACATATTGTATTCCCCTATCATAATGTATAGTATCATTTTTATAGGCTCTGGGAGTCTTGTGGCTAAAAAAAAAAAAAAGCTTCTTTTAATGCACCATTTTCCAATTGTGTGTTTGTTACATGTTCTGTTAACATTTCTTTGAACTTTAGTTTGGAAAAGTTCATCTCTGTCCTTGTCTTTGACTGGCTTAGGGAAGAAATCAGAATTTTCTCCCTTTTTTCCTAGTGGGAGCTCTGAAGGAAAAAAACCCATGCTAAAACCATTGTCCCCTTCAGACTTTAGGTACTCTGTAAGGTATTTCACTGAGTGTTGGCTACTCAGCATCTCTTGATCCAAATATCATGTAATGTTGTTTCTCTTTTGATTAGTGACCTGTAAAGTTTCTGGATTACACAGCTAGGACTTCTTTCCTATTTATACTGGAAGAAAAGACAAAACAGTTCTGACCAGAATGAATAGACAGGAACAACTCTTCTCTCCCCCTTCCTTTTGCACTTGGGTCTTAAGACTCTCCTGTGAATCCTGAAAAGAAACTTTTTTTTTTTTTAACCTTATTTTAGAGAGCACAAGTGTAAGCAGGGAGAGGGCCAAAGGGGGAGAGGGATGGGGAATCTTAAAACAGGCTCCATGCTCAGGGCAGAGCCCAATGCAGGGCTTGATCCTGAGATCATAACCTGAGCCAAAATCAAGAGTTGGCTACTCAACCAACTGAGCCACCCAGGCACCCCAAGGAAACTTCTTTTTAAAGAGCAATCTTAATGTACATTTACATAAGTATATATGTGTATATTTAGGTATATATATTTATAGCTCTGTCCACTGGAAAGACCAAGAAGCAAGATTAAAGCAATGGAAAAATTAAGAATAACATGAATTATAAAGCATTGAAAAAGGTAGGAATTTGTGAGTCCATACTGATGATAAAAAATGGTGAAGAGTCGTCTCCTGCTTTTGTAATATAAAACCAAAAGCTGAATGGTACACTGTGAAGAGAGTGCTAGAGTTACAAAGTCATTTTGCAGTTAATCGTGATCAAGATTGAATCATGTAAGAATCATCAGTGTGTTCTCAATAGAAGAGGAAATTTTGAAAAGGAGCAGAATATTTGCATGGTCTTAAGCTCTCCCTACAAATTGCTTATTACTTACAAGAGGGGGGAAAAAACAAACAGTAGTTATGCAGTGGAATAATTGGGTAATTTCTTGACTGATGAAAATTATCATCACTTATGAGGAACAGATGAACATTGTGTGCCTCTAGATGTGATACACTGAGAAGGACTAAGACAGTTGAGTATATTGCAGTATGCCATCAGAGAGTGCATAATCTAATCACAATGGGAATAATAAGAAGAAAGGTTCTGGGGAGAGGTGTGTATTCTCAAAAATATTAGTGTGTAAAAGACAAAGACTATGGAAATGTTCCAGATTAAAGGAAGCCAAAGAGACAGTAACAAAAATAATACCTGATCCTAGACTGGTCCTGTGCTGGATCAGCTGGCAAAATTGGAATATAGGCAGGAAATTAAATTGTTGTATGAGTGTAAATTTATGAGGTTGATGACTATACTGTGATTATATAAAAGAATCTAAGGAAATAACACTCTGAAGTGTTTAGCAGTAAAGAGCAATTGTGAATGTTATTTACCCTCCAGTGTCCCCCAAAATAAAGTTATGTATGTATACATCGATATAAAATAGAGAATGCATGCAAATGATAATAAAATTTAACAGGTGAATCTGGGAAAAGATATGCAGGTATCCCTTATAACTCTTTTCATTTTGCAATTTTTATAGGTGTGAATTTCTATATGAAAAGGTTTTTTTAAAATAGATCTTTGTTGAACCTACTTTCTAAAGTACCTCAGCATGGATGTATCCTGTCTTTATGCCCTGATTCTGAAAGATTGCATTTTCACCTTCCTTTGCCTACCTCCCCATCTCCCTGCAACACTCCATCTTCCCCCATTATTCTTCTGATACTATGTTCTAACATATAAAATCCATAAAATCAACCACAGAACTTTATCAAAAAGGATTTTGTATCTGTGATTTAAATCTTTCAAATCGGGGATTCTCTATTCATTCTCCTCAAGTACATTCTGGAAGTGACTGTAAGCTCTGTTTACTTAGAAATATAAAGAAGTTGAAGACTTTGATGATCTAGCTAGCCAATGATAGCTTTGTCTTCATAGGTCTAAGGCAAAGATGTCAAATACTACCACACCGTAGTAAATATCACTATTAACAATATTTTCTGCTGCTCAGCATTTATTTCAAGAACTTTGCAAGTTGATATTACCAATCATTGAGGATTAGTGCTTGAGTTGAAACCCATTTACCATTCCTGGTCTGACAAATGTCTCCTGAACCTTGGATGGTGTGCCTTCTTTTCAATCAGGGATTACATTCTGTTTCTAATCCACAATTTGTGCCATTTGATGGACCCAAATATCCTTTCACTATTTGCCTCTTGTAGTTTTATTTTTTTATTACTATTTTTTTTTAAGTTTATTTCTTTGGAGAGAGAGAAAGAGAATGGGCGTGCACATGCAAACGGGAGAGGAGCAGAGACAGAGAGAGAGAGAGAGAAAGAGAATCCCAAGCAGGCTGTACACCCATCGTGGAGCCCAACGCAGGGCTCAATTCCACAACCATGATATCATGACCTGAGCTGAAATTAAGAGTTGGACACTTAAACCAACTGAGCCACCCAGGCGCCCCTGCCTCTTATATTTTTAAAATGCTGTTTAGTGTTATGGTCTGAGCTATATATGCCCTTTGTTATATAAACATTTATATACATTTCATCTCTATTACTTGACTCAAAGTGTGAGACTGTGGTTTGTACTACTTTGTATTTCCTTTAAAAATAATCAATTTATATGTACTATTATGTTCTTCTTGCTTAGATTTCTTTACTGCATTTTCTCCTCCATCTGTGTATTTTGTTTAACCATATACATATCTGGGTTTATCCCTATCAAAATATTTTAAAAGGAGTCAGCCTCTACAATATGGCTCCTATTTTTAAGCAATTACTGGCTAGCTAGGTCTCATTTTAATTGACAACTTAATTACAAGATGCAATCCATTTGCCTGTTTGTCTATAGACCCTATTTTCTATTTTGAACAAACTCAGTAACATGGCCCAGAAAGTTTGAAGATACTCCTCTATTTTTAGGACCATGATAAATACATTATATCTTTATCAGCTGCAGTTGAGCTATCATTTGGAAGGGACAGGTTTGGCTGAAGCCAAATTACACGTTAAACATTGGCTTTGGTTTTTTTCCTCAAATGAAATCCTAAAGTGAATTTTTACATGTTAGCATTTTTCTAGGGTATTAATATTTTTATATCTGAACAAGATTTGGTTCTCCTTATATTTTAAGATCTTACATGTGTTTGCACCAACTATAAAAGGAAAGTTTCTTGCAGAGGCAAGAGCAGTCTGACCATCAGATACTTGTTAACTTCTGTAAAAGGCAGGAGCGCTCCTAGTATAGGGATCTTCCTTTCCAGTCTTGATTGCCTTCCTCCATATGTTAGATGAGACTTGTCATTCATGATATAATTATGTCAAATATATTTTGGTAAGGCAATAATAAGGTGATAGTAGATGGGTTTGTTTAATTTTTGTGAATAAGTTTGGTAAGTGTGATTTGATCTGAAAAATTATTTTATAGCGGAGGATGCCAAAGTAATATATAAATGAGACCCTAAAAATACATAAAAATACCATTAAGAAGCAGAACATTGCTGGTTGGTCTGTATCAGTTTGGCTCTTTGTATTATCAGGATCACCACTTTTTAATAGAACTTTCAGTGATGATGGAAATATTTTATAATCTGTGCTTTCAGGTATAGCACTAGCCACATGTAGCTATTTAATACTTGAAATGTGGTTAATGTGACTAAGGTACTAGATCTTTAATTTAATCTTATTAATTTAAATTGGCTAGTGGCTATCCTATTGAACAATACAGCTATGGATTGTTTTGGTTAGGGACCCAAGAAAACAAGTATTTTTAATCTAATAGTGTTTAATTTTAATCTACTTCAGAATCTCCAAAAGTTCTGTTTACATAGCAATAACAAACAAATAGATCATGGAAAGTCATTGGAGGGCCAAGGGTTATAAGAAACATGGGTGCTGAGATGATAACATATAGAGTTGTTGTTGTTTTTTAATTTTTTAGAGAGAGTACTCTGAGCAAGGGAGGGGCAGAGAGAGAGGGAGTGAGAGAATCCCAAGCAGGCTTCAGGCTCAGTAGGGAGCCCAACGCAAGGCTCAATCTCAAAAACCATGAGATCATGACCTGAGCCTAAATCAAGAGTCTGACAGTGAACCAACTGAGCCACCCAGGCACCTCAGTATACAGACATATTTAATGAAGGAGTCTAAATATTTTAATTAGGGATGTTACAGAAGTGTAATGTAGGTCAAAACGGAAAATGAACAATGCTATGTAATATGTTCAATTCTACAAATATTTATTGGATTCCTATAGGCCAGGTACTATTTTAAACTTGAAGCAAGGATGTAGATTTCAGGTAGCCAAAGGACCCCCTCTTGTACTTATCACCGATATCACTAATGGATGACTGCATACTTTTTCAGGGTTTTTTTCCCCACTTGAATAGAGGCAGTATCAGTATGTTTTTCAGTAGGGTACAGCAAACAGTTGGCATACAAGATGAACATGTTTACTGTCTCTGCACTAGAGGTACAAAGATAAATAAGTCACAATGCCTCCTTTCAAGGAAATCAGTCATATTCTAATACTTATCAAGTAGATTATAAAGTATGTGTAGAAAATAGTACAAAAGAAGGGCATTGATCTAGAACAGGAATTTTTAAGCTTGGTACCACAGCTTTTAGGGATATTTGAATTGCTGGTGGTTTATGCAGAATGTTATATGTTCACACAGTCTTTTTTCTGAGGAGAGGGTTCATAACTTCTAAAAAAGCAAAAAGTGACAAGGAACCATTTACTAGTTGGGGGGCAGTCAAGAAGGAATTCCACAGGACTTGATGTCAGGTTGGATTTTGAAAAGATTAGTTGTTTGCAGTCATTTGCTAGGTGGGCAAGCAGAAAATAGCTAATATAAAGACATGAAATAGCATGCTGTATGAAATACATAAAATTTGAGAGGCACCTGGCTGGTTCACTCAATAGAGCACACAATTCTTGATCTCAGAGTTGTGAGTTCAGGCCCCACATCAGGTGTAGAGATTACTTAAAAAAGAAATACATGATATTTGCTATGGCAAAAAGTACTGATGAGATTGGAGAGACTCGGTCAAAAAGGACCTCAAACAGTCCTAAGGATTTGGATTCTGAGATGATGGGAAGTTAAGGAAGGGAAAGGTGAGACATTTTGATATCAAGCTATTTGATATTTTATTTATATTGTCAGCTATTTGATATTTTATTTATATTGTCAACCTAGTTTAATATTGGGAAGTATTGAAGGACATTTGATAATATAGTATAGAGCAGTGGTTCTTGGCCTTTTTTTTCTAATCCTAACAAATATAGAAATACGTCACATTTCTATCACCATGACAGTGATTGTCATAAAGAAACAAACCTTAGCAGATGTGCATTCATTGAGTGAAAGCTATTACTGTTATTGGCAGTGGCTGCTAACACTTCAGCTTTAAATACCACACCCTAAGCATTTGGTAAAGTAGTTAAATAATTTATTAGGTAGGACTTAAATATTCTAGAAACAATCTTATTTAAAGACCTTGTCCTTTTATATTATGTCAAACCATATGAAATTTCCGATATTACATCATTTTTAAGCTATAAGATTTTCATATAGTACAATACATTTGATAATCTCTGTTCTTAATGGCTTCTAGTTTATTTGCTTTTGAGGTGGGAGGAAGGGTTCACATCCATTGTCTTTTATGACTCATGTCTCTATTAACAGTAAGGATAGTCTCCTTTCTTAAACTTTAAATGTGGGAAATATACATTTCTTATTTTGTTAGAAAATCTAGCTCTTGTTTTTATCCAGACATCTGTGAGAGGTTTTTGTCAGTGGATTCACATAGTAAATGATTGCTTATGGTTTCTTCTGTCAGCTTTTAGTTTGGATGCTGAACAGCCTGATTATGATTTGGATTCTGAAGATGAAGTATTTGTGAATAAACTGAAAAAGAAAATGGACATCTGCCCATTGCAGTTTGAGGAGATGATTGACCGTCTAGAAAAAGGCAGTGGTCAGCAGGTACAACTTCATTGTATATATAATAAGTGTGTGTTTCCATACCTATATGGAAATAGGATAATGTTGAGGTTAGGATAAGTGAGCAGACTCTGGAGTTAACAAGCATGAATTCATATCCCATATCTGCCCAGTACTAACGTGCATAATCTTGAGTGACATGTTTAAATTTCTCCATGCCTCATTTTCCCCCTCTGTAAAATAGAGATGATAAGCATGATAAGATTGTTGTGAAAATTAACTAAAATAAAGCATCAGTGGCTGACATGTATAAGGCACTCCACATTTGCTGTTATTAATTATTGCTGTTTTGATTGTCATTAAAGTTGGAAGTACTTTTGAACCTTATGTATGTATTCTATGAAAATGACATAATGATTTTACATTTAGCCAGTCAGTCTGCAGGAAGCCAAGCTACTGCTAAAAGAAGATGATGAATTAATTAGAGAAGTTTATGAATACTGGATTAAAAAGAGAAAAAACTGTCGGGGGCCATCTCTTATCCCATCAGTAAAACAAGAGAAGCGAGATGGTTCCAGCACAAATGATCCTTATGTGGCTTTTAGAAGACGTACTGAAAAAATGCAGACTCGAAAAGTAAGTGAATTTGGAAAACTTCTTTCGTAATTTTTTTTGATATAAGAAAAATTATTTATACTTACAAATATCTCAGTATCTGAAGGTGGTATTTTAATTTGTGTTTAAATAGACTTTCTATACAAAACAATGAAAAGTATTAATTTAAAGTGAATCAACCTTAGGATTCATTACATAGCTATTAATGATATATTTTAATGTTAAACTATTTAAAAATCCTATATATAATTGATCCTGGTGATCCATATTCCCTTTCAGTATCTTTAAAATTCTAACTAACCTATCAAATATATCTATTCTTATATGTTAGTAGTGGTGTTCAGAATGCCACTAGTTAGAAATGTTATTGACATTCAAAAAGCAACTCCATATTTGCAGAATCGCAAAAATGATGAAGCCTCTTATGAAAAAATGCTTAAGCTGCGTCGAGATCTGAGTCGGGCTGTTACTATCCTAGAGATGATAAAAAGAAGAGAAAAGAGTAAAAGGGAGCTATTGCACTTAACACTGGAAATTATGGAAAAGAGGTAAAGTATACTTTAATAGGAATACTTCAATAGGAAGTATGGTACCATTAGCATTTTATATATTGAAGTATGATACCTAAGCAGTTAACCCCAGAAATACCTTCTATTAATAAGTAGAGACTATATAAATGTGTGATATGGTATACTTTGTTTAATTTTACATGTGTTCCTCTATTTTCTTTAAAAGTGACTGGGTTCAGTAAAATTAAAATATGCCAAGTATAAGCTTATTCTTTTGTCCTTAGTTGAGTGCAAGGCTGGGAGGGAGAGAACATTTGTCAGTCCTACAGCTTTTAATTTACTCACTAGATGGTACTGATTTTTTTTTTTTTAAACACATACTGGGTTTTTGTTTTTTTTTTTTTTTACAGACAAGTGTAAAGAAGGGAGGGGGAAAAGGCCCATAATCTCAACATTCAATCATTCAAGAAAGTACACAATGAAAACTTTAAGCCTCACTCCCCTATTTCTCAGTCAGTATCTCCAAAGAAAACCACTATTAAATTTCTTATAATTTGTTTCAGGAAAATTAGTTTTATAGTAAAGCACAAAGCAATTCAAATTAGCAGAAAGTTCCTCAACACCATTTTAGGCATTAATTTCAACATCTCCACCAAATCTTTCACCAAAATTGGTAAGTTATAGTTCGAGCCTTTTTTTTTTTCCAACAGTCATCTACTTATGGTGCCAAGATAAAGCTTTAAGCCAAAAACTAAACAGAAGAAACAAAAGGAATTATGTAATCTTTAATTTTAATAAGCATTCAGCAAATAGTCAAAGTTTAATTGTAATCTTAAGTCTAGTCAGTGTTTATAATTATGTATCAGGTATTAATAGTTATGTACAGAACTAACTTTAACTTTCTAAGCTTTTTTTAATTTTGTTTTATAATTTCAGGTATAATTTGGGTGACTACAATGGAGAGATCATGTCTGAGGTCATGGCACAGAGACAACCAATGAAACCTACCTATGCCATCCCCATCATCCCTATTACTAATAGCAGTCAATTTAAACATCAGGAAGCAATGGATGTGAAGGAGTTTAAAGCAAATAAGGTAGGGGCACCTGGGTGGCTCAGTCAGTTAAGCATCCAACTTCGGCTCAGGTCGTGATCTCACAGCTCATGAGTTCAAGACCTGTGTCAGTCTCTGCGCTGACAGCTCAGAACTTGGAGCCTGCTTTGGATTCTGTGTCTCCTCTCTGCCTTTCCCCCACTCACCCTCTGTCTCTCTGTCCTTCAAAAATAAACATTTTAAAAAATGCAAAAAAAGAAAAAGCAAATCAGGTGATAAAAATTTTTGTGATAACAATAGCTGATAATGGAATGGTATTTTATCATTAGAGTGAAGAAAGAAAACCCATATAAATCTTACTGTGAAATATGCCACAAAGTCAGGTTGTGATTCAAGGCTAGCCTGTCGATGCAGCAGTAGGAATTGTAAAGAGAGATACCATATAGATTAACTTTTTAACAATTAACTTTTCCCAAAAAAACTGTAATTGAAACTTGATATAAATATTTAGCATATGTACATAACCATGCTACTTGTCATGACTTTTTCTTTCCAACAAGGATTATTTTTTGCCTCTAACCTTTCTTGCCTATTGAATACTTCATACTTCTAGCCTTTGCTGTTGCCTGCCATACATATTTCTAAAATCACTCAGTGCATCAGCTCATTCACTCTTGCTTTTGTATTTTATCCTGCCTTTCCTCTGTTTAATGATTTCATCTCTTTATCATCTAAAACTGCTCAAATTCGCCACTCCACATAGCCTTTATTGTTCAGCTCTCAAATCCTTACTACTCTATTTTTGTGACACCTCCACATTATAACTTTATGTTCCAGTATGGTAATAGTTATCTGAGGTTTGCTTTGTGTATCTGTAAAATTATTTTCATTATTATTTTCCCAAAATTGATTTGTTAATTCTTTAAAATAAAGACTAGATCCCCGTTTTTTAATTCTCTTCTGGATTTTTCGTAGAAAATTAAGAAAAAGGTACAGGAGCCAATGGTAAATACTAACTGCAGGATTTCAGAAGCTCAAGAATTTCTATTCTGTTTTAACTGAAACAAAATATTTTATGAGGTTGTGTTTAGGTTGTAGGAACATACCCATGTGTCACAGAGACCAACCTCTAAGATTTTACAGTAAAAGATGACAAAACAAAGTCTTCTATCTCTTCTGAGTATGAATGACTTCATTATAGCTATAAATTTCTTTTTAAAACTTACCCAAACTGTACGTTTGATGAACATGGTTTCTAGAGTTTGATTAATATATGACTTTATTGCAGCAAGATAAAGCTGATCTTATCCGACCTAAACGTAAATATGAGAAGAAGCCCAAAGTCTTACCATCGTCTGCTGCTGCTACTCCTCAACAGACGAGTCCTGCCGCACTGCCAGTCTTTAATGCTAAAGATTTAAATCAGTATGACTTTCCCAGCTCAGATGAAGAACCTCTCTCCCAGGTAAATATGAGAAACTCTCTATGAATATAGAGGAGGGATGTAAGAAGTCACGTGTTTTGACTCACTTCATTTTATTTAAAGGTTTTGTCTGGCTCTTCAGAAGCTGAAGAAGAAAATGATCCTGATGGTCCTTTTGCTTTCCGTAGGAAAGCAGGCTGTCAGTACTATGCTGTAAGTTTCAGGTTCTCTTTTTCAATAATAAACTGTTCACCTTTAATTGACAAAATGAAATAATTTAGATTTTTTTTTTTAAGCCTCACTTAGACCAAACTGGCAACTGGCCTTGGACTAGTCCTAAAGATGGAGGATTAGGGGATGTACGATATAGATACTGCTTAACTACCCTCACCGTACCCCAAAGGTGTATTGGATTTGCACGAAGACGGGTTGGGCGCGGTGGAAGGTAAGGCATTTCTGTACTCCTAGCATAGGGATATTTTAGACAGTAGGGAGTCAGGTCTAGAGCTGAAAATGAGGTAATCCTTCTCAGTAGTTCATTTGTTCCCATTTGCTGTTCTTAACTGATGTTTTTACTAAAATCCTTATAGAAACTGCAAAAAGTTATTTCAGAAGTTCTGGGAGATATTAGGAAAAGGATTGAATAGGCTAAGAATGTCATAAAACTTGGGGCACTTGGCTGGCCCACCCAGTTAAGCATTTGACCCTTGATTTTGGCTAAGGTCATGATCCCAGGGTCATGAGATCAAGCCCCACATAGGGCTCCATGCTGAGAGTGGAGCCTGCTTAAAATTCTCTCTCCCTCTGCTGTTCTCTCCTGCTCTCACTTTCTCTCTCTAAAATAAAATAATTAAAAATCAAACAACAACAACAACAAGAAATGTCATATAACTAGTATACTAAGTCATTTAACTCATTAGTCGTTTAACTCATCAGATCAATGCATAACCTGACCCTGACATCCCAGTTTTTCTGGATCTAATCGCTCTTCTTTTGTTTAAACGTGATGGAACCAACCCATGTATATTCTAGATGCCTTTATGTAAGACTTTGTGTATTTGTGCAGGAGGCAAGAAGGAATTAACAGAGCACACAAAAGTGCAGAAAAAGAAAATTATTCCTATGTTGGTGAAAAAAAATATATAAGGCAGAACATAATATTAAGGTGCTTTTGGGAAAAAATCTAATGATGTAATTTATAGTGAATTATTGCTTATATATGTGTTTCTTTCATTTTTGAATCTTAATTTCAGTTTTTAATCACTTAAAACATAAGTTTAGAGTTGTCTGAGCACTGAAATATATTTTATTTAGTGCTTTTCCTCCCATTATTGTGTTGACATCAATAGTAGTCAAAATTCTCTATGTTGGCTGTATTTTGTTCTGTACTAGCATTTATCAGTGGTAGCATTTTAAGATAGAATCATTTTTATAAAGTTTATATAAATAACATAAAAGTATATCCTCTAGAGTAGTGGGTATCAAATACTTTGTCTATAAGAAATTTTAATGAGGGGTGCCTAGGTGGCTCAGTTTGTTGAGCTTCTAACTCTATTTTGGCTCAGATCATGATCCCAAGGTCGTGGGATTGAGCCCCACAGGCTCTGCACTGAGTGTGGAGCCTACTTAAGATTTTCTTCCCCTCTCTCCCTCTCTCCCTCCCTCTCACTCGCTCTCTCTTCCTCCCTTATTCCCTCTGCCCTTCCCCCCTGCTTGCACGCACGCTCTGTCTCAAAAACATAAAGACAAATAATTTTTAAATAAAGAAATCTTAATGATGTAAAATATCCGAAAGATCACATACTTTTTATTGCACTTCTACCTCTCCCCTACCCCTGTCAAAAAAAAATGAAGTGTTTGCTTAATAGAGAACAGGTATTTTATAACGTATTTTGGTGCTTTGTAATGGAAATAAAAACCTTTGGTTGAAAAGCAATTTGAAAAGAAAAATATTCTCATGTTTTATCAGTAACTTATACTAGTAGACCAACTCCTAGAACTGTTGACTCTTACTGATGTAAAATGAATAGTATACGTTATTCTTTAAGGTGGAGTACTCTCTTTAATCAGATAATTATAAAGTAAAAGAACTTTTATCAGAAGTTGAGAATTTTTTAAAAAAAGAAAAGAAATTGGGAGTTTAGCCTATAGGAGCCAAATACTGAAATAATCAAATTCATAGCTTTTAAACATTTAGTCTGAGATGGCTTTGGGGGAATTGAGTGGGTCTTTTTAATATAATGTTTGAATAGCTATTTTACATATATGTTCCCTGCCTTATTTTTAATAGGGTCTTACTGGACAGAGCTCACTCAGACTATGACAGTATGTTTCGCCATCTGGATTTGGAAATGCTTTCCTCTCCACAACATTCTCCAGTCAATCAGTTTGCCAATACCTCAGAAACAAATACCTCGGACAAATCTTTCTCTAAAGACCTCAGTCAGATACTAGTCAATATCAAATCATGTAGATGGCGGCATTTTAGGCCTCGGACACCATCCCTACATGACAGTGACAATGATGAACTCTCCTGTAGAAAATTATATAGGAGTATAAATCGAACAGGAACAGCACAACCTGGGACCCAGACATGCAGTACCTCCACGCAAAGTAAAAGTAGCAGTGGTTCAGCACATTTTGGTATGTGTTTTTGTTATGATGTACATTTCTATAGAAATGTCAGGTTCATTAATTTTTTGAGTATGTGGTCTATTTAAGTTTAAAAGTCCTTTTCCCTCAAAATAATGAGAGAACAAAAGGACTTGGTAAAGTATTCATTTGAATTCTGTTTGTACATGTGTTCTCATTTAAATAAACCCACATTACAAAGGTGAATTATTACTATTTAATATATGACATTTGTTTCCTGGGTACACTCTGTGAACCACAATTCCTGATTCAGCAATTATATTTTCAAATAATAAGAAAAGAAAATGGGCTGTTAATTGTTACTATTTTATACTTGGACACTTCTCTAGTCTTTTTTTTAAACTGTAAAAGTAGACCAGCAAGTCAGTAGATATGCAAAAGCCTTACCTAATAATAGTAATGCAGAACAATTTATAAGAGGGAAAATAATTTTTCAGAAAACAATATTTAAATATTTAAAGGATTATTTTAATTTTATAGGATTGTAATTTTGGAAACATCTCTAGATAATATCTGCTTTAGCATTATGGCTATATTGTGAAATGTGTCTAAAATAAATGCTGTCTTAAAATATTCCTAAGATTTTAGCTTTCTATTTTAAAGCATAAATCTGTGTTATACGAAGCATGTAGATTATAGAAATTCACTGTTAAAATTATGTTACCACAGATTTTTGTAAAGATAATTTAAATACACATTTTGAAGGGACTGTAAAGATATTTATTGCATCGCCCCAATTATCTGGTAAGGTACAGCCAAACCTTCTAACAAATACGAGAACGTGCTGCTTATTGTTAAAGATCTCCAGAAAAGGTTCTATAAACCAATTTACTTTGTGTCTAGAAAACAAGTACTTCTGTGAAATGGAAATCCTTAGTTCATAAGAAAAATAATCATTTTCAGAAATCAGCTAGATCATCTAAATTATTCTGAGGCCTAACAGAGTAGTATAGTTCCATTAATTTCAGAGTGTATATATATCATGGAAAGTTAATCTTCTCTGCTATTACAGTCTTAAAAATCAAAATAACTTTTCAATATGAAGGAAACATATAGTGTGGAGTGTAAACATGTATTATGTTTTCCCTGATAGATTTTTAGGCTCTATAAATTCCTTGAGACTTCTTGTAGAAAATTGGCATGTTGTGTCAATCCCCATCTTCTCAGTCCTTAAATAGAGAAGTTGAGGGAGTGCCTGGTGAGCTCAGTCGGTAGAGTGTGAGACTCTTGATCTCTGGGTTGTTTGAGCCCCACATTAGGTGTAGAGATTACTTAGAAAAATAAAATCTTTAATAAAAAAGAATAGAGGAGTTGAATTTTATAACTATCCTAAGGATCTTTTAATGATCTTTTTGTACGTAAATTGTTTTGCCATACTACGTAAGTAAGCATTGATATTATGAAACTTACGTGATTTGTGTTTGCCAAAGAATATTAAAAGGTGAACTTTGAACAGTAGTAGTATTACCAAAAGTTTAGCTGAAAAAAAATTTTGAGTAACTGTGATTTTTCTTTGTAATCATTTCCTTGCCCATATATACAACTTTTAGAAAATGGGTTTATCAGTTTTTTGTCATTGCACTTGTTTTCAGTTTTCCCTTAATTTTTACTAGATCTTTTGTATACTTAGAGAATAGTTGCCTACAGATTGCTATAGGGAAATGCTTTATTTTTTGCTATTTGTGAATACTCAAGAAACCTAAAGCTCTTCTCTTTATGCTCTATAAAGTATATTATAGTAGAATCATATCATAAGTACATTTAACTTAAAAAATTCAACTATAGGCCCCTGGAGAAAAAATAAAATTTTAACAGTTCAAAAAGTATATAGGATTATGAATACAATTCTACGGAAAGAATATAGTCTCCAGAATTGGCCACTCTGGCAATGGCAGAAGTGAATCTGTTGTTTCTCACAGAGTGTCAGTGCCTCCTGAGGTGCCACCTTCATTCATAGGTGAAGCATCTCACCTCCATCAGTGTAATTATAATTTTAAAGATAAATTTTTTCTTTTTTTTTTTTTTTAATTTTTTTTTCAACGTTTATTTATTTTTGGGACAGAGAGAGACAGAGCATGAACGGGGGAGGGGCAGAGAGAGAGGGAGACACAGAATCGGAAACAGGCTCCAGGCTCCGAGCCATCAGCCCAGAGCCTGACGCGGGGCTCGAACTCACGGACCGTGAGATCGTGACCTGGCCGAAGTCGGACGCTTCACCGACTGCACCACCCAGGCGCCCCAAAGATCAATTTTTTCATATAGCATGGCCCCCAGATACAAGCCAAACTATTTCATCTGGTACTCAACCACAAAAATTGGTCTCATCTGATGCAAGAGGAAAAACTGCTGAGCTTATTGAAAGAGATAACATCCATCATGGCACACTCTAAAGGAATTTTCAAGGCTTAATTTTTACCATACTGACTTTGGAACTTAACTATTAGATAAGATAGGAGTCAATTGATATATACTTACTTGCCAACTGCTTAAGCCAAGTATTTTGATTTAGCCATTTTTTTTTCTGTCATTGTTTTAAATACCAATATTTATTCATATGTTGTGGCATAGTGATATACCCTCTGAATTGATTGTCCTTTTCCTAAATAATCACCTACAAGAGCCTATTTCTTCTCATTTTCAAATAGGAAATTCTAAATGAGGATATCAAGAGTCCATTATTTTTAGTAAAAGGTATGAGCTTTATTTAACACACCAACTTTTATAGTTTCTGGTGCTCAGAATTTTTTTGCTTGCTTCCCAGTCTTGGCCATTTTGCATAGTTGTGTGGCCAGATGGGTAACCTGGTTAGCCTGGCATTAGGTAGTCTGGTTAGTCAGGTACCAGAGTGCTTGGTCCACTGGATAACACACAGCAGAATGACACAGTGCTGAGGAACTTGGGAAGACTTAACTATATGCCGTGCCTATTTAGAATTTCTAGGACTAGATCTTAGTATGTATGGCTAAATTGTGTATCTTAATCTTCAGTTAATATGTGATTTGGACAGTTTCCAAGTACAGTATTTTTTTTTTTTTTAATCTGTAAAAGTACCTTTGAAAATTTAATGTTTGTTCAGTGACTAAGTATTCATTTGCATGCGTTTGAGTTTCAGGGATATGAGATATCAGAACTAACACCTTTTTTTCATAATTAGAAAGGACTATATAATTTTGAAAGACTGTAAGTAGAAAAGTGGTTTGTAAATTAGGCTTATTTTCATAAGTTAATAGGATATATGTAGCTGGAATGATGTTCTAAGTCTCAGGATCTGTAGCTTACTTAAATTAGTGCAATTTACTTCATAAAAATTGTAACATAAAGTTTTAAAAGGAACTCTAGTTTGAACCTTAAATATTTTTATGGTTAGATTTTATAAAATTGTAGGACCTTAATCCTTATCCAAGTGTGTTTCACAGTTCAGAATTACATCCTCAGCAGGGTCTGGAGTAGCACCCATAGTAAAATTAATAGTTCTCTCTATGCTGAAGTACAAGAATATTCACAATAAGGGGAAGCTTGGGCCACAGATAATCTCATGTTCAAGTAATTTGTGGCCCAATGAATTCAGGTTCAGTCATGTTTGGCCATCTATGGCAATATACCATGTTTTTTTTTTTCAGGTTGGATTTCTGGGTGGCTGACAAATGCTTAGGAACCGCAAAACTTTTGTTCAAGCTTGCTGACTTAGGGGATCATACTTTAATACTTTCTAAAGTCATTTCATTTTATATTTATTTATTTAAAGTTACCTTTTCCTGTATTGAAATAATTTTCTGACTACTGCTAAAAGAAATTTCTAATTGAGGATTCTCTTTTAAAATAGGTGTTTGGGTTTGTTGTTGGTGGGTTTTTTTGTTTTTTGTTTTTTTGTCTTTGTTTTCACAAACAAAATGACATACATTTTGGTAATCTTAAATCTATCTTCTCAAACTGAATTTTCAAATTATTAACTTTTTTCTAAGTACCTGTCATACTCACTACTCCCACTTCGGATCATTTCAGTTGATCTGCTCCAGCTGCAGGAATGTGACTTAAAGAGCAACAGCTTGAGCTATAGGCTATTCCAGGTGCTGGGTTACCACATAATAGTTTCTTTGTCCAAGCAGACTGGTAACATTTTAGATTATTTCATCTAAATTCCTACCCCAGAGAATTATTAGCAGCTACCAAAACAACAGTGGTCGTTGTAGACCTTTGCCTAAACACCTCTAGGGAGGGCACATTCAGCAGTTTTCAGGTTATTCTAGAGTTCGGAATCTTGTTTAGAAAGTTCGTCCATATATTGAACAAAAGCTGCCTCCTTAAATTTAAATCTACAGATTCCTCTTTTAGAAGCATGCTGAATAAGTTTTCTTGCTTTCCAACATCATAGTATCCTTCAAATATTTGAAGTCTTACCATGCTTCTTCCCTCTTCTTAGCTTTTAGTCATGTCCCTCGCGTGACTCCTCTCCCATACCTAGACTCCTGTCAGGTGTTCTATATATGAGGCTGTTTGTTTTTATAAAGCACTTGAGTCACACTGTTGGGTATATAAAAAGTTTGATTATTTCTTGTAGATAGTATTAAATCTAAAACTTTTATCTATTTCTTTTCATATTTAAAATCTCGTTGGTTTGGGGATGGATTTTCCCCCTTCCACTGTTAACTATCTTTGTGACCTCAGATCAAAGTTTCTTCATCTTTAGTGTGAAGTGGTAGGAGGAAATCACCAAGGATGCCTCCTAATCTAAAAATTTGGAGTTCTGTGAAACGCTTCTGATTCTAGGTTTGGTCATCTGTTCATGAAACCATCTTGTCCATCCTTAAGTAAATTGCAAACTTCACTACCACGCCCTGTCTGGAGGTAGACATACAACCTTAACACCTTCTACCTTGATAGGGATTGTGGTCATTTTTATTTATTTACACTTAGCACTTGGTTAAACTTTGAATTAGAATGCCATCTGAAGTCTTCTCAGTTTTCTGTATAAATAACAATATAAAACCCAATTTATTTTGTATTTGCCCAAATTTACTACCTTACCTTTGTCCAGGCTTTTCCTACTTATTCATATAGCCTTTAGAAGGATTAGAAATTTATTTCTCAGAAGAAATATAAAATCCTTACATTGCATGGCTGAAAAAGGCTTTAGTGATCACCTAACTTAATATTTTGGATGAACATACTGAGCCCTAAAAGTTCGGTTACTTGCCTAGGTATACTCAGATAGTTACAATAGAGCCAAGAGCTGGAAAAAAAAAAAAAAATCAAGGTTTCTTGGCCCCTACACCTGTGGTTTTTATTACCTTCACTTACAGCTTATATGTTGCTCAACATATGCATGTCTTTTAGATCATTTATTTAAAATGTCTGGGGAAAATTTCCTAACTATTCCATAGGTGTAATAATATCTAAGCAATAGATTGACAATACTGACCTAAAGTCATGATGAGTGTTAGGTGCATTTTTATTCCTAAATCTGTATTAGGAAGAAGTTAACAGTTGTTTAAAAGTGAAATTCAGAGACCAGGATTAAAATGTTAACTTACATTACCGCAAAAATATTTGGAACCTTTATTCAAATGAATTTTCCAATTTATTATTGCTAAATTTTTTATTAAAGTGTACACAAATACAAGCAGAGTTCTGCAAAAGAATATATTCATTCATATAAATGGAGTTTTTTATATACAGATCTCCAGTGAATGCTAAATTACTGTTTTTCTAGATATGTAATGACCTGACCTTGCAGAAATGATCCTTTCTTAAAATATTTATTGAGCATCCCCTACTAGGGAATTCAAGACTTAGGCAACTCAATCAAATTTAGGAAGTTAAAACAAATCTCAAAAACATGCTAGCAAAACTAATAAATTAAGTTGCTTTTTACAGATTATTTTAAACCTAAAGATAAATGTTACAGTAATTATAAACCATCTTTCAGGGCAGCATTAATTTTTATAAGTTTTCTTCAAGTTTTGATTCAACACATTTCTATTGTATGGAAATGAACATTTTGACACAAAGTTACTTTATGTCCGTATTTACAGGTTATCCTGTTACCAGTAAAAGTCTTCCCTGTAGTATTCAGATGTGAGAAATACAACATAGTAGGAAAAGAAACTTATCAAGGGACAGATACCAACAAAAGTTTTTACAAGAAATTATGTTTTTGCTCTTGTAGCCTAAGCACTTAGTTCAATTCAAGTATAAATAAAGCCTGTGTAGACACTAATAACTTCTGAGGTTTTCCTAAATATTATTTCATAATTTCCTGATCCATTGAAAATATGGTAGAATTTCTACCTGAACATTTTGTAGTGGTACTAGGCAGAAAGGCTGTATCCTGGAAGATAAAGCTTCTTTATGAGTTACGAGTGAAAATTATAAAACTTGATAAAGTGAAACTGTCTTCAACTAAATTACTAAAATGCAATTAAAGACAACAGGAAATTTGGTGGACAGTGTTTTGAAAACATTAAACTTTAGATTGAGGAAATTTGCATTGCATGATTTATAGATTCCCTGGTATTCAGGGATGCATGATAACCTTTTTTGTGTTTTGAAATAATTTCTTACCCAAACACCACAGGCTTCTTAAAGAAGCCTTTAAAGTCAGATGTTGTGATTGTATGTACCCTTTTTTTTTCCTTTTTTTAATTGGCAAAAAATAAGAAAAAGAAAAAGGTTTCCTTTTTAAAAACTGCACACACTTTTTTGGGGGGTAATAAATGAACATTTTTTTGTTTGTTTTTTTTAGAACTGAGCTCTCCATAGACAAACATAAGTAGCATAACACAGTGTCTTTCCTCAGACATCATTCTGTACAGTAAATCAACATAAACAACTCCGTTCTTATTGACTGGATTTTTTCCAGGTGGGTTAATTGGGTGGGGAAAATTAATTAACCTTAACATTTGGAGCCTCTTGTCTTCCTGCTAAAGGATGAGTTCTTTAAAAAATAAAATAAAAAAAGGTAATAAACCAACAACCTTATATTCCACATAGAGGGAATGTTTGTAATGGCTAAAATTAGAAAATATGTAGAACAATTAGTATTTATACACAGAACTATTAGGGATCATCTGAATGCATTGGGACAGTGATATGAGTAAACTAGAAACCAAATGGTAATTATCAGATTTCTTCTCAAGCTCCATGCCAAGTTGAATTCTAAATATGTAGATTTAAAAAGCTGGATTACCTTTTTACACTGTCTAGCACAAGTGTCACAGCTTATAAAAATAATGGTTCTGAAACTTGAGAAGTGAGCATTTCTCTTTCCTATGTTGTTATAACTCAGGAAGTTTAAATTTTGTTTTTCTTTAAACTCCAGCCACTCCTGATAAATGTGGTTGTAAAAATGCTGAATTTTTCATATGGAAGTGATCTTTAGCAGGATCATCAGCCTTTGTCAAATGCTTTAATGTTACACAAAAATTTTCTTAATGCTGAAATTTGTTTTAGTATTGTAAGATATGTGTGGTATCTGTGTGTTTTTATAAAGTATTTCCTCGTTTTATGTTCAGCATTTACAGCCGAACAATACCAGCAACATCAACAGCAACTGGCACTAATGCAGAAACAGCAGCTTGCACAAATTCAGCAACAGCAAGCAAATAGTAATTCCTCCACCACCACTTCACAGGTGAGGGATTTGTCTGTCTTATGATTATCCCTCATTGTTTCCCACCAGAGTTCATCTCTAATTACCAACTGTTGTCATAGAACCTTGCATCTAACCAGCAGAAAAGTGGCTTTCGCCTGAATCTACATCATAGCCATTCTATACAGGGTTTAGAAAGAACATTACAGGTGAGTATGGAAGCTGTTGCCTCTGCTCCCTATTTTAAAAAGTAAAGCTAAAAAACGTAGTTAAATGCGATCAAGACACTGTCTTCCAAGTCTGTCCTATAGTCTGTGAATTTTCCTTGTTAGTATATGATCTCACCCAGCTCATTTTCTTAGTTATTTTAATTATTATTAAAATTTATCTTAAATTACATACTAAACCTCTTTTACTATTAAATGAAATCACTGTTAAACCTCAAGGATGATAAATGTTTGCCATTGAAACACATTTAAAGCTTGAAGGCTGAAATTTGAATCTAAGCATCTTGGAGGAAAATTCATTTAAAAAAATTCAAAGGGCCTCTTAATTTCTAGGCCAAATTATGATGTGATGTTTTGTTACTTCTGTTCTAAAAGGATAGTTATCCTCCTGTCCCAAAGATACCTTTGGGGTGGGTGGGGGTGTGTGTGTGTGTGTAAGTTAGGTAAAAGAAGCTTACATACTCATTTTTCATTATATGTATTTGCAAATCACTGAAATGTTTTACTAGCATATTTCTTGTCTGACACTTTGTGTTGGAGGTTTACTGTTTCCACATTCTAGAAGGTTTATTTTTGTAGTTGATTTGTCCATATTACATACTGTCACATGTGAAGATCAAAATTCATAATCCCTGTGTTCTTATATTGTTTGAACACTCTTCAAATTTATGACTGTCAAAAGAGATGAAGATATTTCAGTGGTTTGCCACTTTGGTTTATATTCAAACTGATTTTGGTCTACCTGTGTAACTTTAATGTTGATTTGAGACTAAGTGATGCTGATTAGATTTGTTTTGTATTTTCTTTTTAGGGTTTTGTTTCCAAGACTTTGGATTCTGCTAGTGCTCAATTTGCTGCTTCTGCTTTGGTGACATCAGAACAACTGATGGGATTCAAGATGAAGGATGATGTGGTGCTTGGAATTGGGGTGAATGGCGTCCTTCCAGCCTCAGGTAAGGATAAAGACATTTAAATTGTTCTGATATTTGTAACCTATATCTCTAATAAACAGCAAAGTCGTACATTGTTTAGATGCTTCTTTCTTTTTCTCTAGGAGTATACAAGGGCTTACACCTCAGTAGTACTACACCAACAGCACTTGTACATACGAGTCCATCAACGGCAGGTTCAACTTTGTTACAGCCTTCAAACATGACACAGACTTCAAGTTCCCACAGTGCACTGAGTCATCAAGTAACCGCTGCCAATTCTGCAACAACTCAGGTTCTGATTGGGAACAACATTCGATTAACTGTACCTTCATCAGTTGCCACTGTAAACTCTATTGCCCCCATAAATGCACGACATATACCTAGGACTTTAAGTGCTGTTCCATCGTCTGCCTTAAAGCTGGCTGCCGCAGCAAACTGTCAAGTTTCCAAGGTTCCATCTTCATCTTCTGTAGATTCAGTTCCAAGGTCAGTAGTTATTTTAAGCCTAAAATGTTTGAAAAATATGAGCCCTAACTTAAATCCTCTAGCAGTGCTCTCTACTTATTGGTGTTTTTTGCTCTTTCCTTATATACATTAAAAATGTATAGGGGCATCTGGGTCTCTCAGTCGGTTTAGCGTCTAAACTCTTGATAGTGGCTCAGGTCATGATCTTGAGGTCGTGGGATCCAGCCCCCCATAAGGCTCTGCACTGACAGTACGGAGCCTGCTTGGGATTCTCTGCCCCTCCCCAGCACGCGCACACACACATACGCGCGCTCTCTCTCTCTCCCTCTCTCTCTCAAAATAAACTTAAAAAAATGTATAGATGAGAATTCCTTATTTAGTCAAGACTTAAACAGATGATTTTTATAATTCAGTACTGTTAACAATTTGAACTAAATGGTATACTGAGTATTGCATATATGCTTTGGATGTCACTTCCTTAGTATAATAATAGCTTATAATGTTCTTGTTTTTCTACCTTTGCATGGAGGGAGTTCTCTTTAGGACGTTTCTTTTGTTTTCTTCCGCAGCTTCTTGTGTAAAGAATTGATAGAACCCACTGTGGCTTGTATGCTAAGCTGCTGTTAATAATGTAAATAATGTAAAGGCTTACAGTATTAATGCCAGGTCAACTTTTATTCAAACCATTATTTTTTATGCTAATTTGTCATCTTGGGTTTCAGTAGATTGTTTAGAATGTTTGTTCAGGTTCTTTTCTGTTTTAAATATTAATGGTAATTAGAATCTTACTATTTACAAAGTACTCTGGGGGAAACAAGAGAAAGACCAGGGGTTTTCAGTTTAGTTAAAAGACAAGCATAAAAGTGTAAAAATTAAATGCTGTTAATTGTGAGTAATAGGTGGAAGTCATTCTTGTATCACAAAGCATTATAGCCTTGTCAGGTTAATTGTGTAAATTATGACTATAATTTCAATATAAGGAGTGATCTTTTCACACCAGGGGTATTCTGGGAGAGTTCTACAAAATAAGATCAGATTTGTTCTTAGCTGGGCAGAGAAGAGGATGAGAGAGTTGGAGAAATACAAATGTGTTCAGAAGCTAACAACTAAACTAATTTGTCTAGAGGTTTGGGAAGGTTAGTAGTTCAAGTTGAAGCGGTAGGAGGTAGGCACACTTTAGAACACCTTGGATGCTAGACTGATACGTAGACTTCCTCAGCCAAGCGTGGCCCAAGAGGGAAGAGCAGACTTTGTAAGCAACAGACTATATAGCCTTAAGTTTCCAAACCCATGCATCCCTGTCTGCTTCTCAATTTAAGTAATAGTTATTGTCTGTTCCATTCAGATCCATTCTTATTATTATTCTGGGTCTAGTCATAACTAATCAATCAATTAGAGTTCTTACCTAAATATATAATACATGGTTTTCACTGTTACAGAATTATATAACCATGAAACACTGGCAGTGTATGGTAAACTTTCATATCACTTATTTTAGTCCCTTCATTTTAAAAATGAGGGAAATGAGATCCAGAGAAGCTGATTACTACAAGCACATTCAGGTGTTAGAACAACTGTGACCCTGGTCTTCTAATTACCAGCTCAGTAGCTCTGCTACTCAACTGCACATATAGAGCACTGACAAAAGTCCTGACTTGAATGACTTTTGTTCACATTTGTTCCTTTTTTGAAAGAGGAGGAAAGTGAAATTAGAGACTAAAAGTTAGGAATTCTTTGTTTTATGTTTTTTAACATCTGGGTTGCTTGGCTGCCACTACGATTTTATTGGTGATATAGTTGACCATGGAATTTATGGTGGACAGAAGAAGCCTGACTTTTGCTTGTATATTCCTGATAATAAACTATAAAGGTACATACTCCTCTACTTGTGTCTTATCCCAAAAGTGTCATATTTCTTCCTATTACTAAAAATACTTCATAATTTTTTTATTGGGGAGATAGTCTTGATTTGTTAAATTTGTTGCAGATAAGTAATTTAATTAAACTTTATTTCAACAGGGAAAATCATGAATCAGAAAAGCCAGCACTAAACAACATAGCAGACAACACAGTAGCGATGGAGGTGACGTAGCTTCCTCAGGAGT